>NC_048223.1:50225971-50296000 GCF_002007445.2 Ailuropoda melanoleuca
GCCGGGATCACGCCCTGAGCCAAAGGCAGACGCTCAATGACTGAGCCACCCAGGCGCCCCTGATCACATGGTCTTTAAATCAGGATTCAGATGATTAGGTGAGAAAATATGATCAGATATAACTAGTAAAATAGCAATTTAGCATAATATGGAACTTTAAAATTCTTAATATTAATGAATTATATTGGGCAAGGCAGTGTAAAATGACTTCATTGCCAAATAATCAAATCATTTCATGCTGCAAATAAAGTATCTTGTTAATTTAATTTTTCTCTGTTAAAAATTAACTTTTCTTTCTTCATGATGCTTGCTTTAGATTTTTCTCTGTCATTTCAATTTTTCATTGCTCAAGCCTTCTATAGCTTCACATAATACAAATTAATTGCATCCAAATAATGATTCACATTGTTATAAATGTGAGTTTCATGGGATTTTCTTTTTTAGCTAATAACAAAAAGGGAAAGACTTAGAGTCAGAAGGGGCAGCAGAATATTTGCACAGCAGAACATTCGTGGTTGGAGGGGCAGAGGACATACCTGGGACACCACTACCTTCTGCTCTCCACTATGGGCAGCTTTTATATGTCTACAGCTTGGAACGTAAGGCCAGTATGCTTATATCATGAAAGAATCCATTTTCAGCACTTGCCTTATGAAAGGTCCATGAACATCATTGCAAAGGAAGATACTATTTTTTTTAGGCCTCCTAATGATCTCTTGCAACAGGCACTTTCTTCATTTTAAAAATCAGAGAATTGATGTTCAGGATTTAAATCAGTCTGCCCAGTAATTTCTTTGATATCAGCTGTAGCAACGTTTTTCTAGCTTTGTTTCCTAAGGCAAGGGAAGCAAAAGCAAAAATAAACCATACATCAAAATAAAAAGCTTTTGCACAGCAAAGAAAACTATCAACGAAATGACAAGGTAACCTACCAATGGAAGAAGATATTTGCAAATGATGTATCTAAGGGGTTAATATCCAAAATATTCAAGAACTCCTACAACTCATCAGCAAAAAAAAAAAATCAAACAATCTGATTAAAAAATGCACAGAGGACCTGAGTAGACATTTTTTCAAAGAAGACATCCAGATGGCTGACAGACACATGAAAAGATGCTCAGCATCATTCATTATCAGGGAAAAGCAAACCAAAACCACAAGGAGATATCACCTCACACCAGTCAGAATGGCTAAAACCAAAAAGAAAAGAAATAACAAGTAGGCCAGGACGTGGAGAAAGAGGAGCCCTCTGGCACTGTTGGTGGGAATGCAAACTGGTGCAACCACTTGGAAAACAGTATGGATGCATCTCAGAAAATCCACAATATAAATATCATACGATCCAATAATTCTACTACCGGGTATTTACGCCCAAAAAACAAAACACTATTTGAAAAAATACATGCATCCCTATGTTTATTGCAGCATTATTTACAACAGCCAAGATATGAGAGCAACCTAAGTGTCCATTGATGGATGAAAGGAAAAGGAAAGGAAAAGGAAACCAAAGATGTGTGTGTGTACATAGATAGATAGATAGATAGATAGATAGAGATAGATATAGATATATATATCCACATACATACATAAAATGGAATGTTACTCAGCCATTAAAAAGGATGAGATCTTGCCATCTGTAACAACATGGACGGACCTAGGGGTAAATAATGCCGAATGAAAAAGACAAATACCATATGATTTCACTTACATTTGGAATCTAAAAAGCAAATAAAAAAGCAGATTAGAACCTATAAATACAGAGGACAAACTGACAGTTGCCAGGGGGGAGGGATGGGGAATGGGAGATACAGATTTCCAATTATGGAATGAAGAAGTCACAGGAATAAAAGGAACCACATAGGGAATAGAGTCAACGCTACTGTAAGAGTGTTGTGAGGTGACATGTGGTAGCTACGCTGGTGGTGAGCACAGCATAATGCATAGAGTTGCTGAATCACTATGTTGTACACCTGAAACTAATGTCACATCGTGGGTCAACTACACAAAAAGAAATAACAGTCAATCATTCAGTTTGCCTGGTTCCATGCTCATCCTATTTTTAAATGAAGACCCATTTTCAAAGAAGGCATCTCATTGACTCTCGGTTTCTAGACCTCTAAAAGGGAAATGAAAATACAGAAGTCCCAGGGTTGGACTAGCAGTTCAATAGAATAGCCACAAAAATGTTCTAAGCTCAGTGATAGTGGAATAGCTGAACAAGGGGATTGTGTTACTTCTGAAATACTAATAATTTTCATAAGAATAGGCATTTCAACTGGGTAGCAAGCCATTAAATGGCAATGGAAAGGTATTTCTCTGAATGAAACACAGATACTTATTACTTTTCTAAAGAAAAATATTTTTAACTTAAAAATTGGCTCTGGATATTAATTCATGAATTAATGGGCCAAACAACAGAGAAAAATAATGATTGTTTCCCCTAAATAATGTTATTGATTCAGTTTTTCCTACAATATTGATGACATCTTGTCACATCACATCAAATCAAATGAAATAAATCCCGTAGTAATCCTGAAATGATTCTGTTTTAATTTTGTAATTTACTTAAAGAATAAGAAAATATAAATCATGTGCCATCAAAATGAGCCCACTATGTTAGCTTATCTGAGAAATTTTTTTTTTTAAAGATTTTATTTATCCATTCGACAGAGATAGAGACAGCCAGCGAGAGAGGGAACACAAGCAGGGGGAGTGGGAGAGGAAGAAGCAGGCTCATAGCGGAGGAGCCTGATGTGGGGCTCGATCCCACAACGCCGGGATCACGCCCTGAGCCACAGGCAGACGCTTAACCGCTGTGCCACCCAGGCACCCCTATCTGAGAAATATTAATAACATTTCTCTGTATTAAAATTCACAAGAATTTGAGGGATGCAAAACTAAAGAAAAACAAACGGCCAGATTCATTTTCAACTAGATGCCTTTTCAACCTTTCTCTGAAGCATGGAATACTTGATAACTAACTAGAGAGCTAATTACCCTCTACCACTTCCGCAGTGTAGACCAATGCTTTACCTACAGCGAGAAAGAGGCGTATCGAAAACTCATTTTCTGAACAGCTTTCAGGTCAACATGAGATTGATGGAAGGAATACTTTTTTTTTTTTTTCTCTGAAACTGCCATGTGCGTTGCAAAGGTAGAGATGGAAGTACACTATGGAAAAATGTCTTAAGTGAAATGTGTAGAACAAAAAACTGGTCTTTGGTTGGTTTCCAGAGTTCCCTGACACAGACATGGTATCTATGATATTCCTCAAGCCGGAAGAATCCACACTGTCTCCAATTCTTCTCCAATTAAAATCTGGCCATTTTAGGTCTCGCCACGTCTGGCTCCATAATCTGTCCCATAACAAGGTCTCTACCATTCATTTCCCTTTATCTCGCTGTTTTTCGGCTTCTGTTTCATCACTGTGCCCCTCTCCTGCTACACCTGTTAAAATTGATCACTTAGGGGCACCTGGGTGGCTCAGTCAGTTAAGCGTCCTACTCTTGATTTCAGCCTAGGTCTTGATCTCAGGATCACGAGTTCATGCCCCACACTGGGCTCCACAATGGGCATGGAGCCTACTTTAAAAAAAAAATTTTAAAAATAAATAAAAGTAAAATAAAATTTATCATCTAAGAACCAAATCTAATCATACCACTGTGCTCTTCAAAAACATTTGATAGTTGCCTCTGTTCCATAGCCTAAAAATCAAAGGTCTTACTAGAGCCTACAGTTTTTCAAAAGTCAGATCCAACTTGCTGTTCTATGCTGCTTCCAACACTCCACCCCACAGACTTCCTCCTCATTGCCCCCATATATTCTCTGCTAACCCCAAGAGAATCCGGTGCCTGCACCTTTGAACTCGCTATTCCTTTCTCTTCCTTCATTTTCAGCCTTCCATCTTTCTAGGCTCAATGAAAATATCCCCATCTCTGGTTTTCCTCAGTAAGAATTTATAACCTTCTCTATTTGTTTCTCATGCACTTGACTTGTTCATCTGCTGTACTTTTTATAATCTGTGCATACAGTAATTGTACACAAGGATAGTGAGTTGAGAAACAGTCTTTCCCAACTGTTTTCCAACGCCAAGCACAGGAACTGGCACACAGTATATATTACACATATATTTAATAACCAGTGTCTTAAACCACAAGGAGATGCATCTAAGACAACATTTTTGTGTCAGACCACGCAGCGCCACATTTTCGCTGTGTGTGCTCATTGTTCACAAAGGACAAAAGAAAAATATAGTATATAAAGCTATTTGAAAGATTATTTTTTCTTCTCTTTTTCTCCTTGAGAAAAGGATACTCTAAAGACATAGAAGACCATTTTCACATTATTTATAATGCTCAGTCCTTGTCTGTTTATGATCTTATCTATAGAAATAAACTCTTGATTAGATCAGCCAGCATTAAAAAGTCAACCTCAACTTTTAAATGTCAAATAAATTAGGAGCTTCACTGAAATAAGTGGTTAATTTAATCAAAGTTACCAAACATATCGAAAGCAATGGTTTTTGGATCAACTATAAGTAGGGGAAATAATCATTGCATTGCCATCCACCCATCCACCCATCCAACCATCCATCCTTGTGGCATTTACTGAGCACCAGTATGTTCCAGACATTGACCTGTTTATGGGAATACAAAGTTGAATATATGGTCTCACATGTCTGGGTTTTCCTTTATACATGGAAGCACCCAATTTGCAAAATCTACTAAGCACCTTTTTGAAAATCCATTCTAACAACATCTTTGCTCACAGAATGAAACAGGCTTATTTTAGCCCTAATATGCCATTGATATTCCAATGAAATACATTTATGTTCCCTTAAATCCAAATAAAAATAGAAGATACCACAACAGCAAAAGTGACTAAATAACATTTGCAACCATAATGAGAGATATTCCTACAATTAAATACTTTGCAATCACAGAAGTCAGGAAGCATTGCAAAGACTGTGCACTCTCTTGTCAAGCCACTGTCAGCCGTAGCATGCATCACTAACCAGGCCACAGGCAGAAAGGTGTTCAATTAAGCAGTTTAAGAAGGATCATTTTTCATTTCTAGCTGTGAGCCCACATTACAAATTTCCTAGTAATAAAGTTTCAGAACTGTTCCAAATGTATTCTGAAGTTGCTGTGTGATCGAAGTCACCATTATACAAAATGGAGTATCAAGGATAGAATAAGGATAAGAGGGAAGCCTTCACCATGAGCACTTCATAATTCTGCTCAAATATCCCTGAAACTCCTGCTTGGCTGATGCTCTCTAGTTTTCGCATACACCACGATGACCCTCACGCCTGGGATGTCCTTCATTTTCACTGCCCGAAAGTAATCTAAACTTACTTTATGGACCATCATGCCCTTTCACATTCAAGTCTTTTTTTTTTTTTTAACCTCTCGCCTAAAACTGCTCAGTTTACGAATAGGATACATAAAATAATGATGATGATCACAACGATGACGACGGTGATTGTGATTATTCAGTTATGATTATGACAATGACAGTTTTCAATTGTAATCCTCTTTTTTAAAAGATATTTAAAAATAGGGTATGGTTGACACACAATGTGGCATTAGTTTCAGGTGTACAACATAGTGATTAGACAACTCTACACATTGTGCTGGGCTCCCCACAAGTGTCACTACCACCTGTCACCACGCGACGCTCCCACAACACTACTGACTCCATTCCCTGTGCTGCAGCCTTCATCCTGAGACTTATTCAATGCAGCACTGGAAGCCTGTGTCTCCCACTCTCCTTCTCCCCTTTTGCCCATCCGCACTCCCTCCCCTGTGGCAACCATCACCTGCTTCTCTGTATTTATAGGTCTGCTTCTGCTTTTTTGTCTGTTTGTTTATTTCTAACCCTCTTCCTTTTATTTTTTTTTTTTAGATTTTATTTCTTTATTTGAGATAGAGAGAGCATGCACAAGCAAGGGGAGGGGTAGAAACAGACTCCCCACTGAGCAAGGAGCCCAACGCAGGACTGGATCCCTGGACCCTGAGATCATGACCTGAACTGAAGGTAGATGCTTCACCAACGGAGCCCCCCAGGTGCCCCTATAACCCACTTCTTCAACCCTGCTGCATCATGTGTCACTGCTGCCCTCTTGATCCCAGAAACCATCTCCATTTCTCATTTTTCATTCAATGCTGCTTCTTTTAGGGTTTCTTTGAGTCTCTCTTGTGTCTTCTTTCTACAAGAATTCTCAGAGACTCTACTCCCAGTTCCCTAGGGCGGCACATTTCAAACCTTAATGTGCACATGATTCAGCTGGTAACCTTACTGCAAATGCATATACCAACTCAGGAGGTCTGGAGTGAGGTCTCAGTTGTTCCATTCTAACACGCTCTCAGGTGATGATGATGATGCTGACCCTCGGATCACATGCTGAGTAACACAGCTCTAAGTCATGCATTAATACGGCACCTCCTGGACACATGGGGCTCCTGAGCACTTGAAATGTGGCCAGTCTTCACTGATATCTCCTGTCTACATAAAGTATTCATGACAATGCAAAAACCCTAGCATGGAAAAAAATGTAAAATATCTCACTAATGTGTTTATATTGATTATTGATTACATATTGAAACAATATTTTCCATATTGAGATATTATTAAATCAGCTAATATTTTAATAATATTAAAATAACGTTTTAATAGAAAAATATTTACTATAAAATAATATTAAATATATTATAAAATTTCACATGTTCATCTTTACCTTTTTTAATGTGCATGATAAGAATTTCAAATACATATGTGGCTCCTGTAACATTTCTATCAGTCAGCATGTCCAGTCAGAGGCAGACCTTCCAGAAACAAACGAAGTTTAAGATGATGAGTCTCTTATTACATTGGCTTCTTCCAGGGCCCATGATGGCCGCTAGCAAGTTTGCAATTGTAATTGTGTATTCTTTTCCTTTTACAGGACACTCCAAATTGCATGAGCTTCAAGCCTCATAAACCTGAATGTGCTCTGTTGACAGCACACAGGATAATTCACAGCTGGGGCTTTTGCTCCTGAAACCGAGCACCGGGTTCGCTGTCCTCATACTCCTAAATTTTCTCTGCCCTCCAGCCTCATGTTTCCATTGGCCTGAGTCATCCCACTTTAGTCATCCCATTATCATAACCCTTTATGCTGCCTGAAAACAATTATTCTTCCTCGTGACAGATTATTAATCTCCTTGGGAATTTGCTTATGCTGTTCTCCCAGCCAGATGGCTCAGCAGCCCCAGGCCTACAGAAATCCTCACCATCCTCCGAAGGCTACCTCGAGACTCACCTCGAAATTGCACCTGACTCTTCCAGGCCATAATGATCACTCCTCTAGCACCTCTGTGAGAACTGTCATCATTTTGGGTTATTTTTTCAGGGAATATGGCCATTTTGGGGTTTCTCCATGCTGATTCTTTATTGCAGTCCACCCCCAGCCTTCGAACTTGACTATTTTCTCGGACTTCTAAGGATATTTAAGTTATACAATAAGCACACATATAAAACAGCACTTTTATCCTGTGTGGTACTGAGAATTTAATGGGCAGAAAGCAACATAAAACAGCCACATCAAATGCTACGTAATTGATACGGGAAATCCTCTGGTGGTCTCATTCTGAAAGGCCCATTGCCCACTCCTGCTCTCCGCAACGGTCCCAGGGCACGCGGAAGACAATGGAGGACAACTGCTGTTGGTGTTGAACTCCTGGATTCCGAGGCTGAAGTTGCTGCTCAGCCCACTTACAGCAGAACCATCCTCTGTTCTCCTTGTGACAACGGCCACACTCTGCCAGTACCTGCTCCCGCCCCCAGCTCCTCCGGCTGTGCACCTGGTTGCCACCGGCAGCACACGGCAAAAACCCAAACAGATCTCTGCTGCTGGCACATGAGCTCTGAGATGGCCTGATTCTCCACAATGTTCTCCGCACCATCTTCAGTGAATATTGGAAAGCAAACCTTAAGACTTAAGCCGCTTAGCCTCTAGCTCTTCTCCTCACTCTGGCTATATCACAGAATCACTTTTCAAGTCATTGTGTCCTCCGAGGGTCCTAGTGCAGGTGTCTTCCGTCATGCCCCACTGTCTATTATATTACACTGGCTTCCTAAACTTTCAATATTAGCACAGGTTTTTAATTCTTACAGTTTTCTCTCCTTCAGTAGGTAGTAAGCTTAAGAAAGGTAGGGTCATAATTTGCATACATTTGAATCCGAAGAGGGATATTGTAGTTAAAAACCTCAGTATTACATGACTTGGATTCAAATCCCAGCTCTGCCTCCTGCAAACTCCCTGACCTAGAGTGAATGCTTAATCACTTTTAAGGTGCCTATTTTTCTGTGGATTCGAAGGGGTACATGCACCTCGATGTTCATAGCAGCATTACCAACACCAGGCAAATTATGGAAAGAGCCCAAATGCCCATCAACTGATGAATGGGTAAAGAAGATGTGGTGTATATACATAATAGAATATTATACAGCCTTCAAAAAGAATGAAACCTTGCCATTTGCAAAATAAGTGAGTCAGAGAAAGACAAATACCATATGATTTCACTTATATGTGGAATTTAAGAAACAAAACGGATGAATGAATGGGAAGGGGGATAAAAGAGAGAAGGGGAAACAAACTATAAGAGACACAACAGTAAGAGAAGATGGCTGCTGGAGGGAAGTGGGTGTGGAATGGGCTAGGTGGGGGATGGGTATTAAGGAGGGCACTTGTTATGATGAGTGTTGGGTGTTATATGTAAGTGATGAACCACTGAATTTTACTCCTGAAACCAATATCAAACTATATATTAACTAGAATTTAAATAAAATTTAAAAATAAATTAATAAAATAAAGCACCTATTTATCTGCATATACACTGGTTGTAAAAATAACACCTCCTCATAAGATCTTTGTGAGGATTAAATAAAACAGTACATAGAAAATTAATCAAAACAGTATAGTACCAGCACAAAAATAGACACGCTGATCATATGGACAGAATAGAGAGTCCAGAAATAAATCCGTGCTTATATGGTCAACGAATCTATCACAAAGGAGGCAAGAATATCCAGTGGGGAAAAGATTTTTCTCTTCAACAAATGGTGTTGGAAAAACTGGACAGGAACATGCAAAGGAACAAAACTAGACCTCTTTTTAATACCATTCACAAAAATAAACCGAAAATGAATTAAGGACCTAAATGTGACATCTGAAACTGTAAAAATCCCAGAAGAGAGCACAGGCAGTAGTTTCTCTCACATCAGCCATAGCAAAATTTTTCTAGAAATGTCTCCTGAGGCAAGGGTAACAAAAGCAAAACAATAACAGAAACAATTGGGGCTACATCAAAATACAAAGCCTTTGCACAGCACAGGAAATCCATCAACAAAACTGAAAGATAATCTACTTACTGAATAGGAGAAGATATTTGCAAATGATATATCTGACGAGGGCTTAATAACCAGAATATATAAAGAACTTAAACAACTCAACACCAAAAAAATATGATTAAAAAATGGGCAGAGGACCCAAATAAACATTTTTTCAGAGAAGACATATAGATGGCCAACAGACACATGAAAAGATACTCAATATCACTCTTCATCAGGTCAATGCAAATCAAACCCATAATGAGCTATCATCTCACACCTGTCAGAATGGCTAAAATCAAAACACAAGAAACAACACGTATCGGTGAGGATGTGGAGAAAAAGGAACCCTCGTGCGCTGTTGGAGGGAATGCAAACTGGTGCAGCCATTGTGGAAAACAGTATGAAGGTTCTTCAGAAAAACAGAAATACCGTGTGATCCAATAATTCCAATACTGGGTATTTACCCAAAGAAAGCAAAAACACTAATTCAAGAAGATACACACATCTCTATGTCTATTGCAGCATTATTTATAATAGCCAAGATACGGAAGCAACCCATGTGTCCACTGATAGATGAAAGATGGGGTATAAATATACAATGGAATATTAATTAGCCATAAGAAAGAATGAAACCTTGCCATTTGCAATGGCATGCATGGAGCTAGAGAGTATTACGCTAAGTGCAATAAATCAGAGAGAGACAAGTATCATATGATCTCATGCATATGTAGAATCTTAAAAAAGCTACCCATAAATGGATAAACAAACGAATAAAAAGCAGAATCTATAAATACAGAAAGGGACCAGGATTCCAGTTACGGAATGAGTCATCCATGGGTATGAAAGACAGAACAGGGAAGAGAGTCAATGATATTGCAATAGTGTTGTGTGGTGACTGAGGGCAGCTAACACGTGGTGAGCACAGCGTAACGTACAGAGAGGTAGAACCACTATGTCGTCCACCTGAAACTGATCCCACATTGTGTGTCAACTATCCTCCCTCCAAAAAAAATTTAAAAAGTACATAAAAAGTACCCAGCATAATTCCTGATCTGTATTAAGTATTTGAAAATATTAGTTTTTATTATACATAGCAATAATGGAAACAGCTAACAGAAGACTTGAATATGAAAGGAGTTTACGCAACTATGGGTTGACCAGCCTGGATTTCCCATAGCTGAAGGCACTGCTGTACAGGCATATTCTGTTTTACCGTGTTTTGCTTTATCATACTTTGCAGATACTGGATTTTTCACTAATTGAAGGTCTGTGGCAACCCTGCAACGGAGCAAGTCCATTGACACCATTTTTCCAACAGTATTTGCTTACCTGTGTTTCTATGTCACATTTTGGTGATTCTTGCCGTACTTCAAACTTTTTCATTATTATAATATTTGTCCTGGTGATCTGTGATCAGTGATCTGTGATGTTACTGTTACAACTGCTTCAGGGTGCCGCAAACCACACCCATATAGGACAGGGAACTTAATAAACGTTATGTGTGTTCTGACTGCTCCACAGACCACTGCACTTCCCTGTCTCTCTCTCTCTCTCTCTCTTCTCAGGCCTCCCTATTCCCTGAGACACAACAGTATTGAAATTAGGCCAATTAATACCCCTATAGTAGCCTCTAAGTGTTCAAGTGAAAGGAAGAGTTGCACATCTCTAGCTTTAAATGAGAAGCTAGAAATGATCCAGCTGAGTGAGGAAGATATGTTAAAAGCTGACACAGGTCAAAAATCTAGGCCTCTTGAGCCAAACATTGAGCCAAGTTGTGAATGCAAAAGATACGTTCTTGAAGGAAATTAGAAGTGCAAGTCCAGTGAACACACGGATGGTTAGAATGTGGAACAGCCTTATTGCTGTTGTAGAGAAAGTGTCAGTGGTCTGGGTAGAAGATCAAACCAGCCACCACGTTCCCTTCAGCCAAAGCCGAATCCAGAGCAAGGCCTTGACTCTCTTCGATTCTATGGAGGCTGAGGGAGGTGAGGAAGCTGCAGGAGAAAAGTTGGAAGCCAGCAGAGGTGGGTTCGTGAGGTGTAAGGAGAGAAGCCATCTCTGTAATATCAAAGTGCCAGGTGAGGCGGCAGGTGCTGATGGAGAAGCTGTGGCAAGCTCTCCAGGAGATGGAGCTGAGATAATTCAGGAAGGCAGCTACAGTAAACGACAGATTTTCAATGTAGACACAGCAGCCTTCTACTAGAAGAAGACGCCATCGAGGACTTTCCTAGCTGGAGAGAAGTCAATGCCTGGCTTCAGAGCTGCAAAGGACAGGCTGACTCTCTCGTTAGGGGTTAATGCAGCTGGTGACTTTAGGTTGAAGCCAAAGCTCACTTACCATTCTAAGAATCCTAGGCCCCTTAAGAATTATGCTAAGTGGACTCTGCCTGTGCTCTATCAATGGGACAACAAAGCCCAGATGACAGCACATCTGTTGACAACATGATTTACTGAATATTTCAAGCCCACTGTTGAGACGCGCTGCTCAGAAAAAAAAAAAAAAGATTCCTTCCAAAATATGACTGCTCATTGACAATGCACATGGTCAGCCAAGAGCTCTGATGAAGATGTCCAATAAGATGGTGTTTTCTTCCTGCTGAAGGAGCATCCTTTCTGCAGCCCATGGATCAAGGAGTCATTTTGACTTTCAAGTCTTATTATTTAAGAAATACATTTCAGAAGGCTAGAGCTGCCATAGATGGTGATTCCTGTGACAAATTCAGACAAGGTAAATGAAAAACTTTCTGGAAAGGATTCACTACCCCAGATGCCATTAGAACATTCATGATTCATGGGAAGAGGTCAAAACATCAACATTGACAGGACTTTGGAAGAAGGTGATTCCAACCTTCATGGAGGACCGTAAGGGGTTCAAGACGTCAGGGGAGGAAGTCACCACAGATGTGCTGGGAACAGCATGAGAACTAGAGTCAGAAGTGGGGCCTGCAGATAGGACCAAATCGCTGCAATCTCATGATCTAACCTGAATGAATGAGCAGTTACTTTTTTTTTTTTAAGATTTTATTTATTTGAGAGAGAGAGAGAGCAAGCACAAGAAGGGGGAGGGGCAGAGGGAGAGGGAGAAACAGGCTCTCCCCTTAGCAGGGAGCATAATGTGGGGCTCGATCCCAGGACCATGGTATCATGACCTGAGCTGAAGGCAGACCCTTAACTGACCAAGCCACCCAGGCGCCCTGAGGAGTTACTTCTTACGGATGAGCAAAGAACATGGTTTCTTGCGATGGAATCTACTCCTGGTGAGGATGATACGAAGACTGTCGAAATGACAACAAAGGAGTGAGGACATCTCTAAACTTAGTTAATAAAACAGCAGCGGGATTTAAGAGGATCGACTCCAATTTTGGAAAAAAAAGTTCTACCGTGGGTAAAATGCTGCCAACCAGCATCACATGCCACAGAGAAACTGTTCTCTAAAAGGAGAGTCCGTCGATGTGGCAAACTTCCTTACTGTCTTATTCTAAGAAATTACCGCAGACATGCCAGCCTTCTCCAACTGCCACCCTGATCAGTCCGCAGCCACCAACATCGAGGCAGGACCTCCATCAGCAAAAAGATTACAACTCCCTGAAAACTCAGATGACGGTTAGGATTATTTAGCAATGAAGGTGTTTTCTTTTTTTAATTAAGATATGTGTAATTTTTGACACATAATGCTACCGCACGCTTAAAAGATGGCAGTACAATGTAAACATAACTTTTGTCTGTGCTGGGAAACCAAAAATTTTTCATTTGACTTGCTTTATTGTGATGTCCATTTTATTGCTGGTCTGGATCCAAACACACAATATTTCTAAGGTATGTCTCTACCGGTTTCCATCTTCAATTCATTAAGTTCCTACTATTTTTTAAATTTTGTGCCATATATGGTAGCTATATATCTACTCAATTACCAACTTTGTCAGTCTAACTAGAAACATCCACCATGCAAGAATATGTAACTCTAATACGTATTTTCAAAACAAATTCTCTGGGCTATTCTTCATCATTTAATTTTTCCCCCAAGAAACATGAAAACAAGCAATAAAAGAATATAATTTTGTAAGAGAATACTACATCCAATTTTGTTCACTAGGAATGTATCTTTGGGGTGTGAAGGACAAGTTCTGTTAACTAGATCAGATCCTCAGCTACAGCAAGAAATATTTTGTGTCTCAGCCTGCTATGCCCTAGAATGAGAAGCCATCAACACGGTTGAAAGTAAAAAAGACTTCAAAAGAGCCTGAGTACATTTTCATACATAAAAAATACAACAAAACAAGGAGATATGAAGGAAAGGGACACTGCAAATATCCTGTCATGCTATCTTTGCTCTATTACCTACGATGAAAGACCACAACAAACATAAAAAGTGACACATGTACATACACATCTAAACTACCACTCAGCGATCAATGAGAAAGCCTTGTAGAAAATGACAAATTATGATTTTAGGATTAAAGTCAAACTTAAAGGTAACAGAGAGCCCACATGAAGCAAACATAAAACACTTAAAAGAGGATCATAGTAAGATTTAAATTGAGAAATTCAAAAGCTTCTCAGTCTGTGGTTATTGAAGAAGTGATCTGTGACTACAGTTTATAGATGTGAATGTTTAATGTGTAAAGAAGAAGACATGATGAATAGGTTCTCAAGGCACTAATCCCTTCTGATGTCCTCTAGTCCCATTTGTTAAAAGTCTGAGATGTTTTCTCATTGACAGAAGTCAATCTCGCTTCTACAAGGGGTCACACCTGGGTGTCTGGCAGTTGATGGAAGAGAAAGGACACATTGCCGGTTGTACCTCAAAAGAGATTATTCTCACCTGTTTTGAAGTTATGCAATCCAGGCCCTGAATTTAGAGCAGGAAAAGACACAAAGCATTCTTCCTTTCACTTACAGAAACATGGATGGTGAAGAGCGTATCATGAGAGGCTGGGATACAGAATGGCAAGAAAAGATGGGGGCCACATCAGGACCAGGGAGGACTTCAGATTCTGTCTCCCCAACCTACTCTGATCAGTTGCTTCTCTTATTTTAGCTCTAGCTAATCTTTGAAGATTAAGAAGGGTAGGGGTGACAAGGTGGGGGAAGATGTGGCAAGAGACATCAATAGGAGGTAGGATATGATGCTGGACTAAAACCCCGGCTCCATCATCACAAGCTGTGTGACCTGATCATGCTCATTAGTTTTAAGTTGGCAGGTTTCCCAAGCGAGCACCATGAAGTTTCCCAGAAGTGAAAGAGAGAAAAGTGACAGTGCTTTCCTTTGGTGTAAGAGGTTTACCTTGTATACATGGAGTCATAGAAAAGATCAAATATTCTGCCTTAGTTTTAGTTTAATACATCCTGACACTGAGCTGTCACTAATTCCCCTGAAATTCTATCATTATTGGGTCCTCACATTCAAAAAATGAACCAAATGATTAACCTAAATATTTCTATTGTGTTTAATATTTGAAAGAACATCTGTTAAAATTTCTTTTTCTTTTTTTTTTAAGTCTTTTTCTCCCCCCAACTTTTTGGGGATGTGTATCAGGTGGGCCAGAAACCAAAGGGGCAGACATTGTCTTCCCAAAGTCCAGAAGATGACCAGCTTTCATTCTGTCCAGTGGTACTGTTGTCACTTTAGCTCCTTATGTCACAGCTGACTATAAGATCTCTGAGTTATTTTTCATGTGGTTGTCTGCTCTAGAAAAGTAAAGATTTGGGTCAGCTTGGGGCTATCTTCAGGATTGGGCTTTGGAGCAATTCTTAGAAACTGCAACTGAGAAATCTGACATGTTTCAGCCAATGATTGCTATTCTCCCCTACCCACTCAAAAAAAGAGAAAGAGAAGGATGAAGTAAGGAAAGAAGGGAGGGAGGGAGGGATAAAGGGAGGAAAGAAGGAAGGAAGGGAGAAAGGGGCAGAGGGAGGGAGGGAGGAAGGGAGGAAGGCAGGAAGGGAGGAAGGAAGGAAGGAAAGAAGGGAGGGAGAAAGGGACAAAGGGAGGGAGGGAGGAAGGAGGGAGGAAGGAAACCCTTCAGCAGAGAAAGGTTGAGAATGTACTGAGTCCCATAAAACCAAGGTCAAATAAGTTGATTGAGACCACAATGCCTAGCAGTTTCCAAGTTATTTTTTTTGTTAAATGATGTTGATGCTGGTGATGATATTATTATTAATGAGTGTAGTAAATGTTAGCAATTATTTTGTACCAGTCACTGTGACAAGTACTTTATACATATTTTCTCATTTTTCATCAGAAACTGCCATATATGCACTATTATTATTACTATCTCCATAGGACTTTTTGCAAAATTTTCCACTCAACTTTCACTACAGTTTTATATACACGCAGGTGTACTATTATCCCAATTTTATAGATAAGGACACTGAGGAAGAGGCCCAAGGTCATAAAGATGATAAGGCACGGTGCAACTGGAATTCAAACCAATGAGTCTGAATCTAGAGTCAGTTCTCTTAACTATTATTTAATATTACCTCCTGCGGAAAATCTTACATAGAATCCCCTTGTATAAAACTGTTTAAAGGAGACTTCTCAGCTGGAAGCAATACTGGACTATTTTGAGCTCTGCTCACTTTGCTCCTACCTGGCCGCACCTGCAATTCTGTCCCTTAAGTGCTGATAAACTTTTAAGATTCTGCAAAGCACAGCTTGACAATCACTGATATAATCTGTGCTAGCATTCATATTACGGTATAAATCAGGGGTCACAAACTACAGCCCTTATGCCAAATACAATCTGCTATTTTTGTAAATAAAGCTTTATTGGAACAGAGACACACCCATTCATTAATGTATTGTCTTAGGCTGTTTTCTCTCTACAAGGACAGTACTGAGTGGATGACATGACGCCATCTGGCTGGCCCCTGGAACCTAAAACATCCAGCATCTGGTCCTTTATAAAAAAAAAAAAATTGCCAACCTCTGGAAACTATAGTTAAAATACATCCTTTTGAGGTTAAATACACTTGGGCAGTAACTTAAAAATAAATTGAGAACAATTTTAAATGATGTGCTTTCATTATTAAGAGACAACATAATTGCACATTCCAAATAGCAATGTTCCCCTTATAAATGGTCCACATACTATGTTTGGTTGATATGCCTTTTTTGAGTTCTTAGCTCTCCTAAACCAATTCCCCCAACCCCTCCTTTTTAATCCTTTTAATAAACTTTATTTTGGAAGAACAAAATACAAAGATAGTATCAAGAGATATACCTTCTATCTAGTTTCCCCTATTAACATCCAACATTAGCATAGTGCATCTGTTTTAGTTAATAAACCAATATTGCTACAATATTATTAACTAATGCCTATACTTTATTCAGATTTCCTTAGTTGTTACCTAATGGCCTCACATTGTTCCAGAATCCCATCCAGGATACCTCTTTACATTTTGCCAATGTCTCCTTAGGCAACTCTCTACTGTGACAATTTCTCAGCCTTGTTTTCGATGACCTTGACAGTTTTTAGGAGTAGTCATCCTCTACTTTGTATAATGATCCTTTATTGGAATTTTTCTGGCATTTTCCTCCTAACTCATCTGAGGCTAAGGGTTTTTGAGAGGAAAACAACAGATGGAAAGAGCCATTTTCATCCCATCATACCAAGGGTACATACTATCCACTGTAGTTGTCACTGCTGATATTGACCTTGATCATCTGGTTGAGATCACATCTGTCAGGCTTCTCAACCATAAAGTTAGTTCTCCCCCACCTTTCCACACTGTATTCTTTGGAAGGAAGTCACTATGTTCAACACACGCTTAAAGATTAAAGAGTTTCATTCCATCTCCCTGACAGTAGATCATCTACACCAATTATTGGGAATTCTTCTGCATGGAGAATGTCTTTTCTCTGTCACTTATTCATACCAGTATGGATTCATGTTAATTATTCTATACTTTGGGCTATAATCCAATAATACTTTATTTTGCTGAAACTACTGTAGTTCTGGGCATTGGGAGTTCTTTCAGTTGACTCCTGTGTCTCTTGCAACACACCCTACCTACCCTTTTCCTTTTCTTTTCTTTTCTTTTCTTTTTCTTTTTTTTTTTTTTTAGCACTCCCTCCCTTTCTGATACTACAAGATGATCCAGGCTCATCTTGAGTGTTTTCTGCCCCACCCCTATAATCGGTCATTTCTCTAAGGAGCCCTGGTTCCTTGTATTGGAAAATGGTATTAGAAACCAAGATCTGGGTACTGGGTGTGCTCTTCACTATTGGAATGTCATTGCTTCTAGTCTGTCTCAATTGACAGAGCAAGGAAATATATACATGTATACAAATCTTTGTATATACCTGTATCTATAAATGTTTCTATATGTAACCATGTGTATCTACATTAAAACATGAGTTGCTACTGATGCCTCCAACTCTTCTGTTGCCATGTCAATCATTCTAGTCTCTTTCCCATGCTTATCTCTGAATTCCCACTCTTAACTATGAGAAATATGGCTCCCACCACCTGCCATCCATTTACTTAACTGTACACTTTCAATACACCTGCCTAGAAGCATCAGAATTGCTCATCCACTCCTTCATGCCTCCTCCTTTCTTCACGCTATTTACTAGTTGATGAAACCAAGATTTATGTTTCCATCCTTTACCCTAATAATGCAGCATGTGCCCTTCTACTGAAAGTTTAAATCAGTCTGATTCTTGACTATCAAGACCATGGATTTGCACATCCATCATCTAATCTCTCTACTCTTTCAAACTGGAAAATTTACTTTTTTCTGTATCCTTGAACAGTTTGACCCAACTAGACATAACAAAAAGGCAAAAGAGAATTTTCTTTAAAACTGTGGAAAAGCATCAGAGAATTCAGGCTGAACTTTTCAGAATAATGATACTTTCTGCCCCTAGTTGCATCATAATTTTGAAAAACAGGTTACAACCCAAAAACAGGGGGCAGCCCAAACTTGCTTGCTTACCTCACTAGGTAAGCCAAGCCAGGCCCCCCTTTATCTTCTTCAGGACTATGCTGACATGGTTGGAGAGAAGAGCCAGTAATTCATTTCGCACTACATTTCTTACTGTTTTTCTTTTGTACCAAAGGGAGGGTGGTGGTGTTGGAACACTAGCAAACAGATCTGGCCTTGACATAATGCACTGAGCTTGAGAAAATTTAATAAACATATGAATCATTGGCAATATCCCTATAATTTTATCCTGAACAGTAAGGTTTCTTAAAAAAACAAAACAAAAACAAAACAAAACAAAAAACTTCAAAATCACAGTATTTTTATCTTAAAAATAATACCATTAAGTTTAGGGAATTATGGAAGGAATGGTGTGCAATTAAGCACTATCTTTGTTTTACGGGATCATCTATACTGTATTATTTGCGAGGTTGAGAAACGACATGCCTACCACATAGATGTTTTAATGCCAATCCTCATGCATTCTCATAATTATGGGAGAAAAAGATGGGATCAATTTCCCAGGCCAGGGTCCTTGCCTTTGGTCAGGATATTCCCCTTCTTGACTCTTTCCATCTATTAAATTCCATCAATTATTTGGGATCTAGTTCAATCCCCCTCCTCCAGGAAACTTTCCTAATGATCTCAGACCACTGAGCTCCCCCATCTGTAAATCCCATAGCTCTGCTGTATTAAATACCTGATGGTTTTGCATAGCTCTATTTCGTGATATAAATGTGAGGTTTTATGACATGGTTTAAATTCCTAAGGAAGGGAAGGGTATTACATTTTCTTTACTTCTCCACAGCAGCCGACATCTTGCCAATACCAACAGATAAATTATCTACATTAGTTCAATTGGGTTTGATGGAATGGAATTTAGACAAAATAATTCTTGAAAAAGCTTGGGAACTTCAAAGACTCTGTGCCAAGCAGAGAGTCCCTTCCTGGGAGAAGGATGGCTAAGACCAGCTGATTGATTTGCTAATGGTGCCACCTGCTATGGGTGAGCTCTCCAAATGTCCCTCCTCCTAATCCACTCTCACACTCTCATTTCTATCATTTTTATTTACTTCCTTCTCACAATCTATTCTTCAACTGTACTTTGGCAACATGAAAGAAGAAGAAATGGGATATATGTTTTTCAAAGTAGGATGATTTGGACCAAAAAAAAAAAATTAAAGATTTTGTATCTAGACAACTAAGAAGAGAAAAATGTTTCCAGGGAGAGAAAAAACTGAGGGTTTTTTGTTTTTTGTTTTTTTTTTTTTTTTTTTTTTTTTTTTTCTGTTTGTATGTCAAGGAGATCCTATTTTTTGAAAACTATAAGAGGAAAAAAAACAGTACTTAGGAAAACCATTCTGTAGAAATTAGTGAAAAGCTGTTGCTAGGTTTGGGGTCAATTTAATTTTGCACTCTCTTCTTCAGTTAGAATGTATTTCCGTTCAACAGTTACACTTACAGATGAAGATAGAGCTGGATAAATTTTTCTGTCATTTTTCACCGTGACAAAGGATCATGTTTGGATCTAAGACAAGATTCTGAGGGATCTGTGACCTACCGGTTGGGCTACTTCTCAATTCCCCTGCCCCCCCAGGATCTGGGGTGGATATTTGTCATTTTGTGCCTGTCCTATGTCCATTCTCTCTTCCTTATACCACTGTGACCACCCTTGGGGCAACTACTCCTGCCTTTTGATGATGGTCCTGGGGCAGAGAGGGGTATGTCAATCCAAATGACTCCTACTTTGGGCGTCAGAGGGGAGAGATCCTCCATCTTCCTTAGAAAACAGAAATGGGGAATGGGCACATAACTTAGACTTGGTAAAAAGAGCTGCTCTCTTCCAAGGGACGAAATTTTGATCCGACAATGCAAGAAAGAAAGAAATAGTAGGATATCATTCATTGGACATCAATGGGATAATTTTTGATACTGAATAAATCTGTACTTCTTGATTCCAAGGATTTCACATTGCTTTTGATTCCAGCTCATTTCCAAGCCCAGTCTCCTAACCTGCTGTTGATCCCATCAAAGCTCCCAATATATTCCTTTTTGGTTATTAGCTAGAGTTGATTTCTGTTTCTGCAATCAAGAAATGTGTTTAGAACCCTTTATTTATCTTCCCCCTTGACAAATGCTTTGTTTGCCTTTTACTGGAGCCCATTATACTGGGGACCCCAGGTAATGTGAGCTAATGTCTAATTCCCTGCAAAGAAGGACAGTCTCTTCTGCTAAATTTCAGTAGGAAGTCTCTTCCTCATTCTCCTTTTGGAAGCCTGTTTTGAAATGGGTTCCAATGTTACCTGAAACGCATGCTTGAAAACTTCACAGACTACCTTTTAATGAATCAAAAACATTCCACTCCATTAACTGCTTACCAGAATGCTGAGTGTTTGGGGAATTGGCCATAATTCTCAAAGTTGAAGAAAGGCACATTTCAATGTCTCTTTGACCACAAAATAAAGAACAAAGATGACATTTTACTATGAGGCCTTCTGCATAACTCCAGAATCCTGAAGCCCAAGGACAACTTGACTCTTAATAATTAAGACTGGGGCTCAGAGATTGAACTTCTACCTTTTAATTTCACAATCTTTCATTCAGCATTGCCCTGCATATCATGAGCATTGTTTTTGGAATTATTCCATAAATCACAAATTTCTATCTCTCTGCTTATATTTATCTGAAAACAAAGTGATTTTTTTCATAAGATTAACGTTTATTTTACTGTGGCAGAGACAAATCAGCTCGGTGGTTGAGCGCAGATGGCAGTCAGATCAATAGAAAGACCATTTGAACTAGAGTATGGAGGACAGGTAGGATTTGGACATGGACATAAAACAGTGAGAGTAAGGGGATGAAGTGGGCTTTCTAAGTTGAGGAAATGACAAGAGCGAAGCAAAAAAAATAATAGCATATATCTCCTGTCACTGAGGGCTCTGTTCTAAATGGTTTATGTACATTAATCCTTTTTATTATCACAAAAACCCCATGGAGTACAAGCCATCACTAACCCCATTTCACAGTTGAGAAAACAGACACAGGGAGCTCAAGTAACTTGCCCAAGGTCACACAGTTAGAAGTTGGAAAAAACAGGATACAGAGCCAGGCAGCCAGGCTTCACCGGCTCTACTCCTGAACTTGAACTTAGGCTCTCCAGTATAGGAGATGTAGGGTTTGTTAAGGCAGATGACGGGGGATGAGGTTGGAAAGGTTTGTTGGATCCCAACTGCTGAAGGCTTTGCATGTCCAGAACGAGGAGTAGGAGTAGTACTGTGACGTCATTACAGGGTCATCATCAGGTGTTTGAGCGGTGGACGACATGATCACAGAGTTATGCTTTAGGAAGAGTCTGGCAGGGGCATATAGGATGAACTGAAGGGGAGCTAGGCACATGAATAGAGTGACATGAATAAGGACGCTGCTCTCATACTGAGACCAGGCCTGAGAACAGTTTGCATTGCACAAATTCTTGAAGCATGAAAATCAGTTCAGGGTAACAAACACTGCAGCCTTCCAACATTCTGGGCACCCGAAGTATAAAGATGGATTTTACTCATGCAGCTTGGTATCCTCCATAACACGCCATACCTGCTAGGCCGGCTCTACAAAGTTCGCTGAATGAAGGAATGCACACATATTGGGGACAACTTCAGAGAGCAAGACTAAGTGTGGTCAAAAGCTAGAGGCAGGGGGAATTTATAGACAACATCCCCGATACTCTGAGGGTCATTACCTACTATACTAGTGGATTCAGAGTGCATTATACATCAAAGCATCATTCTGTGCACCTTAACCTTAAACAGTGGTGTACATCTATTTTTCCTTAATAAAACTGGGGGAAAATCACTCTATTTCATAATCTATAAAAAAGAGCATATCATACAACCATACTATGATATTTATGATGGGGAAAAAGTCATTTAAGCACATCTAAATAAATATTGTAAGAATCCTGAAGTCCAGAATAAAATATGTGGCCAAAGACATCTTATAATCCATTACGCTGGCAAAAAAAAAAGAAAAAAGAAAAAAGAAAAAAAGAAAAGAAAAGAAAAGAAAAGAAAAGAAAGAAAGAAAGAAAGAAAGAAAGAAAGAAAGAAAGAAAGAAAGAAATAGACATGGTAGCTGGTTTTACCTTGAACATCTGAAACCTCAGTGCAAAGATTCTACCAACATTCTATAATAGTCAAGGCTCCATTCCCTAATAATTGCATGTATTTTTATCTATTTCTAAAAAAGGAATCATGTCTCTAGGTCTCCGAATTTCATAGCACTTGAAAAATCGAAACAGCATTGCAAATAAAATTGATGGTATTTACATGTCCCATAATCAGTATATGTTCATTATCCACCATATTTCATGGCAGGATTTGTATCTCAAAATCCCACCATATTATCCCCATGCTTATTCTCCAGTAGTGAGGTTATTGCTGTCTCCAGTGAATGGTATGGAATAATGAAAACAATCTATTGTACAGTACATATCAGAAAGGAATTGCAAGTTCTCTATTCGTTATTTAACCCACTTCCCCCTCATAATACCAGAATAAGAAGAATGAAAACAAATGATACTTAATAGACTTTTCTCCTTTTAAGATTCAGAGTCATAAAGAAGTGAACAGCACGACTCTCTAGAAAAGTAATACATGCAAAATCAGAATCATATACAGAAGCAGGACGGGCCGTGTTCTGTCATAGGTTGTTGCTCTCCTTTGAAATAAAGATTCTAAATGTGCTAAATGATTTCCATGTTCTAATTAAGCTTTGCAGATATTTTCTCAGTATCCTTAATGAGAAAAACAAACCCAGTTTGACTTGAAAAATATCCCTCCATGTCATGTTTACCAGGCATCTACTGTTGGTTGTGGACTCCCCCCTCTTAAACCTTCTATTGGTTAGTTTTCTCTGCTCCCCCAATCTGCTCTATAATCAGCATGTATTCAGTCTCTCTCCCTCCAGCCCCCAAACACAGATTTCTGCAAAGCACCAAGCCACTGGAACCAGAAAGTTGAGACTAAACAAAGTAAAATTCTTCTAGGCTCACTGCCTAATTCCAATTAAGCCCTTCTGGACTTGGTTTAGACACTGGGCATGTGGCCCAGGACTTGATTTCATGGTTATCCTAAATCATGGGCACCATTAGCAGCGTTCTCTTCGACCCAGATTTCTACACTTGTATAGAGTCTCACAACTAACCCAAGAAGGACGGGAAAATGCACAACTTCCAAACTGCGATGAAATAATTTCCTCACCAACAATCAATTGTTTCGTTTTGAACAAGTCGCTGTGCACCCAATAGGAGAGTATCTGTGCATATGACTGGCCTCCTCATGCTTAAAATATGTGGAGAAACTTAGAACAGGAAGCAAAGAAGATAAACCAAAATGAAGAAAAGTTTGAAAATCAAAGAATTTGAGATTATCCAAGTCTCAGTAAAAGGAATAAAGGGGTGATTNAATCAAAGAATTTGAGATTATCCAAGTCTCAGTAAAAGGAATTAAGGGGTGATTTATTAACTTTTAAATCTATGGAAAGTATGAAAAATATGTCTACTAACTTTCCAATTTTATCAGACATAACTACAATACTTTTAAATTCAGGGAGATGACATAAGGAAAACTTTTTTTTTTTAAGTAGTACGTTCTGTTTTTCACTAAATGCCTAAGGTACCTTGTGGTTTTTCTTTCCTTAAAGAAAGAATAAGACAAAATTGAAGTTCTGATCTTGCCTAGAGATGGCCCGATTCTTAAATATTATAACCACAATAAGAATGTTTTCAATTTGTGTAACATAAAAAGTAAGAGCTACGAATTCTTGTTAGATAAGCGCCTAGATCTAAAAGATGATCAAACATGATAAAACATCTAAAAGATAATCAAACATGATAAAAAGCAGTCCAGATAGAGTATATTTTTTGTGGATTTCAGATGACTCTGGAGAATCCCCAGGGGCCTGTTAGAAATGCAGATTATGGGGTTCCATCCCTGACCTATAGCATCAGAATTTTTTTTCCCTCTGCTTAAAACTTTCTTAAAAATTATTTTTATTTGAGTCTCGGCACACAGTATTACATTAGTTTTAAGTGTACAACATAGTGATTTCACAAGTTTATACGTTGTGCTACACTCACAAGCGTGGCTCCCATCTGTCAGCATACAACGCTCTTGTGACATCACTGACGTATTCCTTACGCTCTGCCTTTCATCCCTGTGATGTATTCATCCCGCAACCGGAAGCCTGCAGCTCCCACTCCCCATCACCCATTTTGCCCCCCATCCTCCCGCCCCCATCAACCACTAATTTGTTCTCCGCGTATATCTGACAAACACCATATAATTTAACTCATGTGGGACCTAAAATACAAATGAATAAACAACAAAAAAGCAAAATCAGACCTATTAATACAGAACGTTTATTTCAACAAGAAATGTTAGTGATTCCTACACATACACACAAGTCTGGGGAGCACTGACTTGGAAGGCCCAACTGACTGGATCAGCTGAATCCTTCACATTCCATTCTGTTTGCATTTATTACTACTGTACTTTGGAAATATTCATGATTTAACCATTTATTTGTACTCCGTTTGTCAGGAATTGATGTTTCATGTTCTTGTGGCTTTCAAATCATAGGTTCCTCAAACCAAAAAAAGAGGCTAGCTGCTGTTCATGACTACTAGTTTTCCAATAAGGCAACAGTTTATAGAATTTGAGACACTTTATATTGTGATGCCGTGAAGACAACAACTATACCAAAATATAATCACCCTTAGGCCATACTCTAGGGTCAGTCAGCAACAGGTGGTTAGAGAGCCGAAATGAAATCTTTGTAAATGAGCTTGAGCAGATCTTTGTGATTAAATTTTGCACCAAGCTATTTCAGTAATCTCTGCATATTCATTCATTTTCTTTCTTTCTTTCCTTCCTTCCTTCCTTCCTTCTNCAGATCTTTGTGATTAAATTTTGCACCAAGCTATTTCAGTAATCTCTGCATATTCATTCATTTTCTTTCTTTCCTTCCTTCCTTCCTTCCTTCCTTTACTGTTTTCAATTTTAAGGTACAGGCGTACACTACAATGTACCCATTTAAAACGTATAATTTGTTACTGTAATTAATAGTAATGTCTGTACTATTCTTTTAAATTAAAACTATCTCTCCTATTCTTTTAAATGAGTATGTTATTTAATGTACGCAAATTCAGTAGTAACTCCCTGAAAGCAACATTACTGAGTTCCATGTAAGTTTCATTCACCTGCCATGGAAACACAGTGCACTCCTGGTGATCAGACAGCCTGAGCAAAGATTATTATGTAATCTTGGTTTAAACGTGCAAGGAAAATCCAGGCGTGTTTTAGCTTAAGCACGAGTACTTACGTGGCTTCCACGTGGGCTCGTGTAGGTGAGAGTTGTGTGGGCTACACACTGATATTATACTATTACAGTGTCATTTATGAATGTAATGGTGTAGCATTATGTAATCTTGGTTTAAACGTGCAAGGAAAATCCAGGCGTGTTTTAGCTTAAGCACGAGTACTTACGTGGCGTCCACGTGGGCTCGTGTAGGTGAGAGTTGTGTGGGCTACACACTGATATTATACTCTCTATTACAGTGTCATTTATGAATGTAATGGTGTAGCGGCTTTAGAATTTCCAATTTTATGCAACATTTTATATAATAGTGTGATTTCAAGACAGCATTTGGTGTTAAAATTACATCTTACGTTAGTTATCATGGGGCCACACACTGAAACGGCTAAGGCAGAATATCTAATATAGCCTATTTCTCAGAGCTCATTTGGGTTAAATCGTTATACACCTCTAATTAATTAGTTTGCACATAAAAAATTGGGTCTGAATTCTGGGAGGGCAAGTCTGATTTAAAATTAATCCAACAATTCGAAAGTAATCATTGGGGCTGTTAATAGTAGGGCCTACAGTTTGTATCCCACAATGCATATTAGTCGTGCGTCCAGCCTCCATTTCTCTTGTCTTCTTCCCTGACACACTGATTTTGTCTGGGTGTCCATCCCTCCTCCTGCTGCCCGGATGCCGCCAAGGGACGCGGAGCCTCTGCATGATTGTCTATGAGTTATTCCATTTATCTTGTCAATGACTGGTTCAGAAAATGGGCCAGTGGAATGAAAGGTGCTTTACAAGGAGCTTCTGGGGAAGTTCCTCCTGTTTCCCGGAGCGTCTGATGATGATTCTCTCCCTCTTGCTCTGGACTCTCTTGTGCGCAGATGAGACACGTATTTACTCAGCCATGTTTCTGTGGATGGAGCCGGATGGCACCAACAGGAGGGAAGGGAACACAGCTGCAGCCACTGAGTGCTCAATCCTCACACTCCTCTACCCCTGACTTTCCACTTACAGCGATTTCCTTATTCTTGGTAAGTTTAAGCCAGGTTTCCCTTTATTCGCATCAAAAAGCACTTAACTCACCCAAGTAATAATTTCCTTAACCAAAAAGTATAACCAGCATGTAATTGGCACTACTTGAAATCAGAATCGCTTTTGTGAAACACCAAAGGAGCAGTCATAGTATAATATCTATTATAGCTCGTGTGTGGCCAGTTTTATATCAAGCCTTGAAACTTTCTTTCTCAAAGAAGATAGCTCTTCAAATCACATCATTACTAACAGCAGGAACTCAATTCTTGTTAAATACACAGATAAATGTAAAAGCAATTATAAGGTCTGATCCAGAAATCTCTCCTCAAAACTAGGGAATGTAATTCAAGTCTTTATTGATCCACACTTATTAAAGCTTTATAGGACACCAAATTGTTACTGTTTTTAATGATAGTCTCTCTCTCTCTCTCTCTCTCTCTCTCTCTCTCCCTCTCTTGAATTTGCTCTTTATTAGGAGAAGCAAGATCTGTAAACACTTTGTGCTCATCCTGTGCCAAATAGGAGAAAAGTACAGAAAGCTAAAGAGGTCCAGAGAGGAGAGAAATCACTCCCATTTTGGGGAGTGGTAGGAAGAATATCAAGGAAGACTTCCCAGAGGAGGTGACCTGTGAGCTAGAATGGAGAGAGTATTCCTAGAGGTAAAAAAGAAGAGAGAAGGGCCTTCCAACACAGGCAAAAAGTAGCATGCAGGACAAAGAGGTAAGGAGTACAGGCTGTGTTTGGCGAGGACCAAGTCATCAGGGTTTCGGTGGAACACGGTGTGTGTGGAAAGGAATTGTGGGATATGGCCTGGAAGGGGAGGCTATGGTCAGACGATGAATGGCATGCTTGAGGGCAGGAAATTCCTTAGGTATGAGAGAGAAAACCAAGGAAGCTTTCCATGGAGCCAGTGGTATGATCATGGGCACACTACTGATACGTGGAGTAGATGATTCTTTGTTGTGCGGGCTGTCCTGTATGTCGTAAGAGGTCTAGCAGCATCCCTGAGCTCTAGCCACTGGATTCTGGTAACATCCCCTGCTCCTGCCTGGGCTGTGACAACCAAAAATGTCTGCTGACATTGCCAAATGCGCTGGGGGAGGAGGGTGCAAAATTGCTCCGCGCTGAGAACCCCTAACGTAAGGGTTGCCTGAAGAGAGATTCCTGCAGCAAGATCACAGGCACCAGGGAATACATAGTAGGCCTTGGGTCAGTTCAGCAGAACTGAGGTTAATTGATGGGAGTGGGGACAACGAGAGGTGGGGGAGGGCAAAATCTCGGGCAGTAGAAGCTTACCTAGCACAGTAGCACTGGAAATGGGAAACGTGGTTTAGCTGCGTTACTATTCTCAAAAATATTCCCAAACTTATTTGGTCGTAGAAATCTACATAAGGCTCACCCATGTCCCACAAAACATACCTTCGGAAATGCTACGTTCCGCAGTTAGGGTTACATTTAAAATTAATCACCTTTCAATTCCGATATTTTAAAAAACACCAGGGCCAAGGTAGCATTTTGATACTCTACGCCTTATTCTTTAATACCCTAAGATCTAAGTGTACTGTGTATCCCCTGATCTTACCGTTGCTAATTAGTCCTATCAGTGGGAATACAAAAATGATATTTTTGGCCGTGACTTGCATCTAAAAAAAAATACTACGCTTGGTCTACGTGGCACAGACTAATTCGGGGACAGGGACTCTTGCCAAGGAGCTCACAATGGAATGAGAGAATAAGCGCATGTGAAAAACACAACAGTGTAAGAGAGAAAAGATTCTCATTCAACATGAAGAAGACATTCCTTGTAATGCATGTGATGAAGCAGCAAGGGGACTATGGAAAGAACCACTCTAGATTCCAGAGAATCCAAGGAGAAGGCCCTGAGGGCTGGACGGGTTCGCTCCCCAGCACTCACATGTGGCCAAGACCACGCTGCATGCGGGCAGGTAAGATGCCTGACTTCTAGCAGCTGTGGGGCTCTTCCAGCTTTCCAAAGAGAAAGGCTTTGAACCAGACCCTGAGAGACAAGAGAGCATTAGCCCCGGAGGAGAGAGGGTGCCAGACTCTGACTGCAAGGTCAGCGTACTATGTGCACGAGCCCCACTGCAAGCCCTCCGCTTGGCTTACCATTTAGTCTGCTACGGCTGCCTTGGAAGCTTCATAATCGGGGAGCCAGGGGCCCCATGCTGTCCCTTCGCACTGGGTCTCACAATCCAAAAAGCCACCTCTGTTCATCACCTCTTCTGCTGTTTGTAGACAGACCCCTCCTATACCTGCTTATTTCCCTCGACACCAGGACTCTCCGGCCCAGTACACTCTGCCCTCCCTTGAGTGTGCCCTACTTACAGCTTAATTTACCTCCGGAAGGATAATGCAGGAAGAATATTTTACTTCTCTGTGGGGAAACAAATTCAGCAAGCATGTTCCTTAGCAACTCAAGAGTTCACTTTATATTGAGAATGATTATAAACATACTTTGGGGATCATTCTTGAGAGAAAAAATAAAGTTTAAAATCATTATGCTTCATTTAAATGGGATTGGTCATCGAAAGAAGACATCCAAAGTGCTTAATATATGAACAATAAATGCACTATCTAGTGATTATTTCTTCTCTTTAAAATAGGAATGATTCATCACAGATCCTTTCTACTTCATACATAATGCAAGTGAATTACTGGTTCGCAAAGAGTGGCTCCCATTTTCTATGGCTGTTGTCGACAAAAACTTGAAATCTGCATTTTGAATCCTGGCAAAACCAGAACAAAAATGTAGGGAGCTAGTAATCATCCTCAATTGATATATTAATGAATTAGGCCTTCTATATATAGTGTAGGCATTCTTCTTGGTGGATATAATTTACTGCAAATATAATAAGAAAATATGTCTATTGAAATATTACTCCTGCATGTAACATTGTTAAAGCCTAGAAATGCTCTATTTTTCCTCTCCCTTCCACTTTTTTCTTTTCTTTTCTGTTCTGTTCTTTTTTCTTTCTTTCTTTTTTTCTTTCTTTCTTTCTTTCTTTCTTTCTTTCTTTCTTTCTTTCTTTCTTCTAAGGGGCATAGGGGCTGGAAATCAAACTGACATAGTTTTCTGTAATTGAATATTAAATGTCATTGAACAAAACCTTCATTGATAAAGCAGAAGTCACTTGGCAGTTCAAGGCAAATGATCAAGAGAAATTATTTATAGGAAAATTGACATTTTCAGCCAGATTGGGTACAGCGGGAAAAGGCTATTAAGAGAGAGAGAGAACCAAGTACCACCTGCTTTGTTTCTATTCTCAGAGAAGCTGGGAAGATAATAAGTACTCCGAGTTATGGGGAAAAAAAGGGAAAATAAAAAATGCTATGTCATTACCGTCATATTAAATGAAGGATTGATCCTTTAGGTAAATTCTTATTACCTGATTATGATTTTCAGCCAGACTAGTCCCTAGGGAGTGCCGTATGACCCAGCACCACAGGCTAAATTCAGAGCTAACAGTCTGTTGAAAATTATTGTTTCAAAAATCTATCATTTTCTCTGAAGTCTACTTAGGGGCAGGGGGTGGAAATGGAGATACGTAGATCTCACTGCACTGCCAAGACTGTCAACTTTCTGAGTGCTAGGTTTATGTACGATTCATCTTGTGTCCCCCAAAGTTCCTGGAATTGGGCCTTGTTCAGAGGAGGACTCAATCAGTACTTACTGAGTAATAAATGATAAATGACGGAGGTAAGTAAGAGATTACATGGTTTTAAAATGAGCTTGATAGATTTTAAAGCATTACGTACAAATATGTGATTTCCTTAAGTAGAACCTACAAGGAAAATGATTTTTTATTACAGAGAAAGATAATTTGATAAGAAAGTACAATCTGGTTGAAAATAAGACATGGACTTTCAAATCTGAAATATGCATCATGTGAAATCATACTGTGCAACGTGGCAAGTAATTATAAATGATCACACCAGTTATGTAAATGTTGGATGGTGTCCTATAATGTTCCAAAATATTGAGCAATACTTAAGGTGCAATAAAAGTTAAATGTATCTTTCAAATTGGATTGATATTTTTTATTATCAAGACTGCTTCCTTTATATATAAAAAGTTCTTCCTTTTTTCTTTTCTTTCCTTCTTTCTTTCTGTCTTTCTTTCTTTCTCTTTCTTCTTTCTTTCTTTCTTTCTTTCTTTCTTTCTTTCTTTCTTTCTTTCTTTTTCTTTCTTTCTTTCCTTCCTTCTTTTTCCAAAGAGCTAAAAATCATCAATGAGGAATGTTAGGAATACAGTGAGCTCTTCCTAAAGTCAGCAATATTTTCAGATTGTATATAACACCATCAGATAATTTGATGGCCACTGAAAAATTGATATGGAGAAAAAAATAATGACCATTAATAGTCCAGGTCTCTTTCTCAATGCATAAATTAGAGACACAGAAATGGAATATGGTCAAGACAAGTTCCCTTAGTTTTTTAGTGACTGAGCCCAGAGCACCCTTGCTCTCTTTCTAAAGCCTGGAACTCTCCCCTGCCTGCTCCAGTTCCTGAAAATACTTCCTCTCTCTCTTTTGTGTCTTCAATGGCTTGCTTTCTGTTGAGTCATCCCATTTGGAACATGAACATGTCCCAAGCTCCTCTGTCTTCAACAACTCCCCCTTGGCCCTCCTTGCATTTTAACCATGGCCCCAATTTTATGTTCTACTCGACAGTAAACTTTGACAGTCTTCTGTTGGATCACTGCCTCCGCTTCCGATCTCCCTTCCTCTATGCTTTGGTTCCCTCACCAGTACTCACCATACTCGTGCTTAGTATAGGGTTGTCTTGAAGACGAAATATATTAATATATTCAAAGGGCTTAGAAACATGCCCGAATCATGATAGGGTTCAACACATATTAGCTACTGTTATCATTACCCACGTCATCATCTTTGTATTTCTACACTAAGGCCCTTGTTAAATTCATCGCATTTATTGCCAAAATTTGTAGCAATCAGATTTTTGTTGTAGGATAAAAATCAAAATATAACGGGTTAACAATTATTGAGTACTCTCTATTCAATAGGCCTTTGCTTAAGACCAAATGCAGTCCTCATTTTTTCTTTCCAGGGAGCTGTCTATGGACGCGTAGCATTGCTAACTTCATTTTATAGATGAGGTAACCAAGACTCATGGATACAACCCTCCTTATTTGAGCAAGGGCGATTTCCCAGGCAAGGGGAATGATTTCTTAACATACACAGACTTGAAAGCTTGATGTTGTATTTCTGTGAATTAGATGAAATATTTCTTCTGTCCAGACATCCATCTTCTCATGAAGCCATCTGGCACCCCAGAATTCTTCCAATTCACCCATCACTGGAGGATTTATGTGAGCAGTTCCAAAATGGATAATATAGGGGGCTCAGAAATGGAGAACCATAGAATGTGGGAATGTGTCTTAAAGCTGGGTTTTCATAAAGTTTTATACAAGTCTCTTTAGCTAGACCTCCAACAGAAGAATGTGTAATATATAAAGTGATTGCCCCCCTCCTTTTTCCCCTTTAACAGATTTGCTTTTCAGAACTAACCACTTGTTAACAGTTTATAATGTATCTTTCCATAAATGTTTAAGTCTAAAAGTTTATGTATGCAGGTAAAAATCCACGTGCTTTTATCAACACAAACATTAGACACATTTATATAAAGCTTTTATGTGTCGCTGAGTAAGACAATGATGATCATAAGATGACAAAAATATGAAGGAGGAGAATGAGGAGGAGGAAGAGAAAGTTAATCCTCACAACCATCAGAGGTGTATGTCAGTGTAATACTTATGTTCCAGATAAAGAAACAGAAATGTAAGAAAGACCAAGCAACTTGCTCAAGGTCAGTCGTGTCGGGATCGAAGTCTCATGGTCTTGCTCCATAGACCATGTTTCTAGCCAGCAAAGTATATTAAACTTTGGAGAGTCCCATAGTACCACATACAGATCTGCCTCTTTCTTTTCAGTGGCTGGCCAGAATTCAGTCTCCTGCTATCCATCACGGTGTCACTGGGCTCCTAGAGGTGAGCATGCGTTCCCCCAGCCCCACACCCATCCACAGGTGTTTTCAAAGTATTTTGAAATTTAAAATATAGGAGAGTTCAGGCTTGATAACTGATTTTACCCACATTACACAAGTCAAGTCAGATGAAAGTCTTGCTAAATTTGTTTTAATTTTTCTAAAAAAAACCCCTTGAATAATTAGTTTCAATTACCAATCTTCTTAGCTGCAGACATCAAGATTCCACTTTTCTTAAATATACATTTTTTCTCAGCCCTTAATCCTAGAAGGCCTAATAGACAATACTCAGTAATACCAATCTTGATATTGATGTATCTGAAACTCTGCAGCCACTTTATCAGGTGCACGGAAGATTTTGAAGGAAAAATACTAGCTTTCATCAGTACTAGCTTTTCTTTTGTTTTTGTTTTGCCTACTAACTGGTGCTTTTTATATTGCAATGCCCATCAAAACAAGTTTTTGCAAGAACACCAGGACATAGCTATTATCAGTTAATCATACTCCAAAAAATTAAGATTTCACACTCTAATTAGAAAAATGGTGACTAATTCGTCGTTGGATTCTGATTCACTAATATACTCACATCATTATTAAGCTGCTCTCTATTCTTCAGCACATAAATCTATTTTCTAGAAATGATTTTCAAAAGAAATTGAACTCAAAAGATTATACATTTACATACAGTTCAAATATGAAATACATAAAAATATAAACATATAAAATGCTATTGAAAAATCTTTTAATATGGTCTGAAACGCTACACATAAACACCAAGTGTTTCATGGATGTCAATACACATCCCTGCAAAATGTAAGCCTCAAAATCTGCCCTGGGTCAAGAAAGTCAGATAAGCAGGGGCGCCTGGGTGGCACAGCGGTTAAGCGTCTGCCTTCGGCTCAGGGCCTGATCCCGGTGTTGTGGGATTGAGCCCCACATCAGGCTCCTCTGGTATGAGCCTGCTTCTTCCTCTCCCACTCCCCCTGCTTGTGTTCCCTCTCTCGCTGGCTGTCTCTATCTCTGTCGAATAAATAAAAATAAAAATCTTTATTAAAAAAAAAAAAGAAAGTCAGATAAGCAAAATCTATACAGATGACTAGAGAGCTGATTATTAATTTACAAATAAAATGGTATGGGAAAAAAAGATAAACATTTTACACCTGTTTGCTAAAAAGCTTTAGAAACAATGGCCAACTTACGGGCACCTGGGTGGCTCAGAGATTTAAGCATCTGCCTTCACCTCAGGTCATGATCTCAGGGTCCTGGGATCAAGACCCATGTAGGGAGTCCCTGCTCAGTGGGAGTCTGCTTCTCCCTCTGCCTCTGCCCCTCCCCCTGCTCATGTTCTCACTAAATAGATAGATAAATAAATAAATAAATAAATAAATAAATAAATAAAATCTTAAAAAAATAAAAAAAGAAATAATGGCCAACCTAGTAGCAAAGGGCAACCCTAGGGCTCAGACTGTGGGTCTCTAAACAGAAGAAACTGCTGGTTCCTGTGAGGGGCATGAAACGTATATACAAGATGAGCATGGACCATCCTATCATATCTGATAATAAGGAAACTGTTCAAGACTACTAGATCCATGTCAAAAAAACTCAGAATCAAACTTGAATATGCTCCCAGTGATGTTGTGTTGAGATAATTTGATCATTAATAAGAACTACAATGAATCAAAACATACAAAAAGTATTTAGAGCCATTAATTCTCTTGGTTGAAGTATTCCATGTAATAAAGAAAGAAGGATAGAATTAGAACATCTGAACTTCCAATATCTATCAAATGTTAAAATTTTTAAAGGTCAGAAGCAAAGCTTCTGATAGATATGTGTGTAATAAATTACCATGAAAATTTAGAGAAAGAGAAAGTCAACAAGTCTCAGGACACTTATGTTTCCTACACCAGAGCTACATCTTTTTGACATTAAATCCATGTTTTACCCAGAATGAAATTATTTTTATTAAGTGAAATAACATTGAAAGGAAACATTTTTGAGAGGTAAAAGCACCATTGGATAAAATCACTGGTGATACATGCTTAAATATGACACTCGTGAGGAGAAAACAGAGTTATTTAAAATTTATCCAGCATTCCCTTGATTAATTTTCTTTTAAAACTCACACACAAACATTTAATTAAAACAAACTAGTTTTCATCATTACATCTTAGTAGTTCTGAAATCTTTGGCCTTTTTTACCAGAATGAATTAACCGATGACTTTTAAAAAGGAGGGGTGAAAAACCTAGTGCTATTTAGAAAAACAGAGATTTAAGAAAAGAATACAGATTACTTTAGTTTCAGAAACAGTATTTTTTTATTGTGATTTCAGGGAGCTCAAAATGCAATTTGGATTGAAGATAACTAATTCTTTCAGGGTCAGACAGAAATCCAATGTTTCCAGACAGCCCAGTTTGTTTGATCAATAAGTTCCGGCTGGTCCCATTGTGATAGCCATTTATGTCCCACACAGCTCTTTGTCCCAATACAGCCCATCTTTAATTAGTCCCAGGTGAGATATAGACCCCTGGGTCCCTTCCCCATTCTCCAAGAACTGTCATGACTGAAATATTATCAATATGCACAAACAATAGATCCCAACTTCTAAGAGAGGTCTTGGGATTATTCTAAGACAATACTATAGATAAAATTTGACTGCCCTGCATTCTACTCGTGGATCTTAAAAACCTACTGGGATATCTACTAGAAATGTAAATTAATTCTTATGTCTTTGTCCAAAGAACGGGGAGCTGATTTCTTGGCCAGCAGCTGTCCACGGAGGGATTCAAGGGGCAGAACAGAGTGAAGGGAATAAACTAATGATTGAATGAATGAATGAATGAATGAATGAAATAAAGTGCCCATATGTGAACTGAAGATAACCAGGTGTCATGACCCAAGGATTATGATCAATCCAATGTTGTACATCATCACTGCAATGACTTGAACTGTTGCTTATACATATTTACTTAAATATGTAGTTCCAGTCTTCCCAATAGACTGGAAACTCTGAACACAAAGGCTTTGCCTTCACAGTCTTCCCATGCACGACAATCTGTATCACATAAACATTTACAGAAACAAACTTATTCTCAATTATGATCTTCTCTAATCAAGCAATATTATCACCAGAGGCCACATTTCCATGGTAACCATGACTCTGTATCAAGATGTGAGAACTCCTATTTGTTTTGCTATGCAAATGCAATTATTTTGCTTTATTTTTTTCTTTTTTTTTGTGGTTGATTAGCAGAAGGCACTGTAGAGAAGTGGGGAATGTGGGCTTCAAAATCTCTGGGGGCGCCTGGGTGACTCAGCTGGTTAAGGGCCTGGCTCAGGTGATGATCTCAGGGTCGTGGGATCGAGCCCCATGTTGGGCTCCAAACTCAGCTTGGAGTCTCTCTGGAATTCTCTCTCTCCCTCTCCTTCTGCCCCTCCCCCTGCTCATGTGTGTGGTCTCTCTCTCTCAAAAATAAATAAACAAAATCTTAAAAAATATGTCAGACTCTCTGGATTTGAATTCTGATTCTTTTATACATCAATGTCTATATGCCTCAATTTATTTATAAAATGGGGATAAATACAGAACCTTTAGAAATTTTTGAGGTTTACGTAAGTTATATAAAATGTTAAACAAAGTAACCGACAAAGCAAATACTCAATAAATGCTGCTATCATCACTGATTTACCTCAAGTTTGGAATGCAAGTATTTCCCCTCCTCCTGTCTTACAATTCGAAGATTAAACCCCTCATTCAAGCACAACAGTACTGTTGTTTTCTGGTTGATTTTAGCCCTAGTCTTAATTAGCAATCTAGATCAATTTTTAAGAAGGAAGAGAAGTTTCTTGAGGAAAGAAAAAGGAAATAAACACCTCTGGGGAAAACACGTTGGGTGGGGAGAAGATAGGATTTCTCTATGTTTAAAAGAAGAGCAGAGATGAGTTCAACAGATGGTAGGAGGTTATCAGAGTCAGCCAATATGGTGAGAAGAGAGAATTCCCATTGTCTACAAATAACCAGGGACTGGACATGGCAAGAGACTGCCAAGATGGGAGCTGTTGGATGTCCGAGAAACACATGGGAGCCACGTCATCACCCACGGAGTATCCAGTCCAGACTCCAGTAGGAACCCTCTTATCCCCTGGAGGGGACATTATTACTTTATCATCTACTACCTTACTGGTTCACGGAACGATCCATCACCCAAGAGTTGACTCAATTTCTTTCTTTTTTTTTTTTTTTTTTTTTTTAGAGAGGGGTGGAGGAGGGGCAGAGTGAGAGGGAGAGAGAGAATCTCAAGCATGCTCCATGCCCCTTGCAGAGCCCAACATGGTGCTGGATCTTATGACCCTGAGATCATGACCTGAGCTGAAATCAAGAGTCTGATGCTTAACCGACTGAGCCACCCAGATACCTCGAGTTGACTCAGTTTCTAATAACTTTGGGTGGACCACTTCCTAGCCCCCACCATGAGCCGGGATTTGTAAACCCAAGAAAGGGAGACTCAGGACAATTAATGTAGGGGATCTGGTAATGTTGTCTACTCCTGTATTCTTGAAAGCAGAAGTCAAACAGCTACACAGCCCCCAAGCTCAGTGTTTCATGTCCTCCCTCCCTGTCACTTCTGAGATGTTAACCTAGGATAATTAAAAAAAAAAAAAAATCTTGGCAGTCATTTGTGACTCTTTTTTTCACTCATATAACAGGATTGTAAAGATTCTTTTTCTTCTGGTTTCTCACCCATATCCTTCATTTATACGTAGACTGCATATGGCATGCATTCACCAAATGTGACAATCTATTACAGTAATGAAAGTACACAAATTCAATAAACAAAAAGGATGAACATGTGGAAAATACAAAAAGGAAATTTAGAGCGGAGACAATATTTTATCTCATATTAACGTCTTTTATTCCAACGGGATGTAAGAAAGAGATGCAAAAACCTATTGACACATTGCTAAGTGCAGAATCAGAGAACTCTGCAAGTTTAAGAGCGACATGGAGCATTTGTAACTATTCCTTTGAGAGCACCTAAGCCTAATTTCTTAAACTTGAAGGACTCAGTAACCTAAAAAAAAAATCAAAGCTCAGCTCTAAGTCTCCAGAGACACTCTAAAAAAGTAGTCAGATGATCTTCATATTTTTCTGCAAGCATTTTTTTTCTCTTTAAGAAAAAAACACAATTCACAGCTAAAAGGACAAGTAAGAAAGGTAACTAGAGTAGTTAGTGCTAGTCAATGCTTGATACTTATTAATTTTTTTTCTATTTCAGCCAGCTAAGATAATTTTTGCACAAACTCCAGCAAATCAGAGAAGGAGAAAATAGGGGGAAATAAATCAGGACTTGAGAAGATTATAAATCCACTTTGGTCTCGTAGCTTGGGATCCTCGACACCATCCCATCTGAGGGTGTTTATCAGGACCTGCTGCTGGTTGAGTGACTTATGTTCTAGATATTCCTGAATGCATGTAATGATATTAGCAGCAAGGTGGCTTTGTTCACTGAAGTAAGACTCCATTTCCCCTTCTCACGACTTCTCCAGGCTGAGGGGTACACTGCAGGTCGTGGTAAGTGTGGTGGAAATGAGTAAGGCCATGAGCATGGCTCCACCTGATTTAATCCTCATAGCAACACCTTGAGGAAGGCACCCGTGGAACCATTTTGTAGATCTGGAGACTGAGGCTGAGAGAGGTCACTGACCCAAGGCCACAGAACCAGGAAGAGGTCAGAAGCAAAGAAAATATACTCTTGAATAGAAAAATGATGAATTGTTTTTTAAAGATTTTATTCATTTATTTGAGAGAGAGTGCAAGCAAGAAAGCACAAACAAAGGGAGCAGCAGACTCCCCGCTGAGCAGAAAGCCTGACACAGGTTCCATCCCAGGACCCTGAGATCATGCCCTGAGCTGGAGACAGCCATTTATCTGACTGAGCCACTCAGGTACCCCCAAAAATGATGAATTTAGATGTTCCCTAAGACTCAGCTGTATCAAGTAAATCAAATGCTTTATTATGGAAACACCCTTTCCTAACAAATTCTTCATAAAATAATTTTTTTAAAAGATTTTATTGATTTATTTGACAGAGAGAGAGACAGAGAGAGCACAAGCGGGGGAGAGGCAGAGGGAGAAGCAGACTCCCCGCTGAGCAGAGAGCCGAAAAGGGACTTGATCCCAGGACCCTGAGATCATGCCCTGAGCTGAAGGCAGACACTTCACTGACCGAGCCACCCAGGTGCCCCCTTCATAAAATAACTTCAATAAGAATCGCTACATTAACTTTGATTTGGAATTAGTAGCATAAAACTTCTCATGAGTAACTTATTCAGTTCCTTTAACTGAAAAGTGAAAGATAAGAAGTTTTTATCTTTGAAACTTGGCTTCCAGGAAGCTCAGAATTAACTTTAGCTTTTATTTTTTTTAATGGTTTTTTTTTTAAGATTTATTTATTTATTTTGAGCAGAGGGGAGGGGCAAAAGGAGAGACAGTCAGAAGCCGACCCCATGCGGACTGCAGAGCCCCACAAGGGACTCGATCCCATGACCCTGAGATCATGACCTGAGCTGAAACCAAGAGTTGGCTGCTTAACCAACCTCACCACCCAGGTGCCCCAACTTAAGCTTTTAAAGAGTGTTCTCTGTCTTGCTCCAGTCTTTTTTCCCCCTCCCCCATATCTTATTTCATGTATGGCTAATTTAAAGCTTCAGTCCTCACCTCTCCTAAAATATGTTAAAGTATAACTGCTGAACAAGTCCAAGGCCATTTCTTAAGGAGAAAAGGGTACACCACTTAGGGGCAAGCTGCAGTTTACCTTCCCTGGTGTGCAGTGTGTAAAGACGGCTGCTGTTCTTTTTGGAGAACTTGAGATGTTCTTTGCAGAGGCATGGCCTTGACTGTCCCCACGAGCCACTTAAGGCGTGTCTTTGGTTCATTATGAGGGGGCATATCTTTCTTACGCTTAACCTTAGTTGACTCTCTTCTTTTCGTTCTTAAATGGGAAATGGTGCTTTCATTATTTCCAATTAATTACCTGAACTGAAAAATGATCACATCCTGCTTCCTTCTTATCTCCAGGATTCTATTCTCATGAGAGACAGGCTCTCCTGCCCATTCCATGCACATCTTAGCTCGCCAGCTTGTATTATAACACAGTGTTGCTTGCTCATCTGTTAACGCCTCTCGAACATGGCAGGCGAAATACATGGAAACCAGGGACAGCTCGGTACAATACAAAAAGAAGAGTCAACGTTCTTTTTTTTTTTTTTTAAATAGTTTCTAGGCTAAAAAGCATTTAGCATAGCAATGATTCAATGAATGAATATTAATAAAACTCAATCGCATATTGAATATTGAAATAGTAACAATATATTTTACCCATGTGACTGCTTAATGCAATAGGGCACCTGTCGGCTCACCTCTAAGCTCTAGACACCACAAGCTTATTCATTTTAGAGACTCTTAGCACTGCAGGGATTGCCTGAACTATGTACTTATGCCTGGGATTTCAAGAAAGGACTTCCACTGTTATTCTAAGAAAAGGATCCATATGGAGTACATATATCTAAAATAATAAAACACTGCTTGTCAATTTCCAAATACTTCACAGAAAAAGAGACACAGTAAGACCACAGTATTCTATTGTTCAACTTTGTAAAAAGTTATTAGTACTAGCCAACACAATTATCAACCATAACTCTAGATTACTTTGATCATTTTTTTAAAAGATTTTATTTATTTATTTGAGAGAGAGAGAGAGAAAGAGAGAGAGTGAGAGCACGAGTAAGGGCAGAGGAAGAGGGAGAAACAGACTCCCCACTGAGCAGGGAGCCCAATGTGAGACTCGATCCCAGGACCCTGGGATCATGACCTGAGCCGAAGGCAGATGCTTAACTGACTGAGCCACCCAGGCATCCCCATTTTGATTATTTAATAGGTGAAAAACACACAATCCTTATCTCTGGGCACATCAGTGATCACTCATCTTTCTGCCCTTCTCACCTACCCACACTTAGCTACCTTCACTAGTTCATATTTACAAGGGCCTGGGCTGACAATCACTTTTCACTGAGGACGTTTCCGAAGGAAAGCCTGAAGTATGGATCCTCATAATGAATTATCAAAAGATGCCCAGACGCCAACCTAGGCACTATCTATAGCCAGTCCGAATTAGCAAAGGGCATCTTGTTCTACACGTTCGAGCTTTTCCTTGAAAAGAATAGAAAATCATTAAGTAAATCACACCATTCTCCCCCATTTGCTACCTATCACATCAAAGGCTTCAATACAGGTGAGAATAGACTAGAAGAAAGAAGAAAAGAGGGAAATCTAGTAAGTAAAAAGTCACAAAGAGCAACAAACAGAGTGAGCCAGGAATGAAACAGATCTTTCAGTTCTGGGTGGGCAGGTGAGTGAATAGAAAAAGCTCCTTTCATGTGCCTGGGGGCAGTGCTTCCAAAGCGTACCCCAGCCCCCGAAGCTTATCATCCCACATGCAACATCCAATCACTCTAGGCTCTTGAGGTAGCCTAGAACCATTAGTTAACTAAGCATTTATTGAGCACTGTTCTGTGCCAGCCATGGTTGTGTTCTCATGGAGAAGGTATTCAACAGCAGCCAGCTCACTCTTGCAATCTCCATTCCAATTACTGAGTACTGTACATGAATCAAGTATAAAATGAATAACTAATTATATAATGAATAGGATTCAAATATTGTTTCATCTAACCCTGTTAATTTACAGAATTAATTATGGCAAATCAATGGCTCTGATTTTGAATACGGCTAACTACTGGTGAAGCTCAAGGCAAAAGCCAAGGTCTTCAAGGTCCCACAGAGATTTCTCAATTGTCAAAATATTCATAAGCCAATAAGAAGGGTGTGATTGTTAAAAAAAATTATGCAAACTAGCACATTCAAACCTTTTTCCTTCTATGAAGAACATTAGGCAGCTTAGAGTTTAAAGACAAAATGAAAATCAGACTAAGCCACCCAACAGAAGCTCCCCATAGTTCACGACTTAATGAACTTCTCTTAAATGTTGAATTTTCTTGCATATTGCCCCCAGGTATTGTTTGTGCTTAACTATGAATTTGTTTCAATAGCCTTACGAAATTCATCTTTGCCTTGCTCAAGTAGCTATGCAAATGATTAGAAGCTGAAGATCTGTTATTTTTACTCTCTTTATTTCGTGACCCTGGACTATTTATTTAATATTGTCTAGCTAAATTGTTTCCTTGTCTCTAAAGTATCTAGAGAGGCCAGATTGAGCAATTGGCAAGTGATAAACTAAGTGATTAATTTAGACCCATAATTACTATTGAATTGATGAACAGGAGTCACATGCATTCTACACTGAGTTTCTTGGAAGAGAGAAATAATGTGTTAAAGCAATTCACATGAATTCATACATTGTTTATACCAGTTGTGCCAAAATGGCCATCTGTCTAGGCCGGGTTTTTTTTTTGTCTAATTATAATTTGGCACATTGGTTGGTTTTTCTTGACCACGGCTCAAGCACCGGTCAACAAGTGTCTTTCATGGCACATTATACACAAGTGAGTTTTGACCATTGACATTTTAGGAGGTGGAAAAAAAAAAAATCTGTCCCTACATCCTGATTTAACCTTGAATTTTTTTTTTGATCTGGGGCAATTTTTACATCATTGTGAAGTTTCTCTTCTTACTTTGAATACATACTTTTACATTAAAAATGGTGCTTTATTGGCTTATGTTTACATAGTTTAGTTTCGTTCCATGTTCATATTGTTGGTGACTGCATATGATCTTACCTCTTTTATTAAAATAAAGTTGCCATTGCATTTTCTTTCCAATCTATTTCAACCCAATTCCACCTAATTTATGCTTTCATGTCTTCTATAAGTTGCTTCTAACAGAGGTTTTATATGCTCTGCTCAGTATCCAAATGCAGGACAGGCTGCTATAGTCTACACACCAGCACAAATTCCCTGTGTTCTTACCATTCCTGAACACTGCTTTATAGTCTCACCTGGAAACCACACAGTTGTAACTCATTGTGACCAGTGCAAAGTTGATAATTAAGGATCATCAGTACTGCCCAAAATGAAAGGATCCTTATTTTAACCAACCCACCGGAGACTTCCAAACACATTAAGGGACAATTCTCCAGGATTTGGGATGAGGACACAGAAAACAGATCAGATCAGATTATGTCTCTTTCCTGCTCTAAACCTGGAATGGCCCTCCTTAACTACATAATCAAGTCCTCACCTCTGTAGACTGATATTGAAGGTCCCCCATGGAATGGTCCCAATTAGAGTTTCTCATATACTTGACCCTCCAATCATACCCAATTATACCATTTTAAGATATATCGAAACCCACAATACAACCATAGAGTTGCTTATATTTACCCTTTCCTTGACAAATTTTCCCTTCCTTTTCTCTCAAAATGTTATTCATACAACATCATCTCATTCCTTACCACTACCTCTATAAAGCTTTTCTAGTACCTAGGTCAGGTGTACTGCTTTCACAGAGCTTTTTAAAACCCCCCATTAAAAGGATGTATTACATTCTGCCTTACTGTCACCTCGTGTACTCCCTTCTCTAGTCTGACTGTTATGTGACCAACCACAGAAATCTGCACATGCTCTAAAACACCATTGGTGAGCAACATACTGCTATTAAATTAGGAATTGGGGATGCTACTCCCTTACAAGAGGGGTTCCAGAGCACTTCACAATTCCTCATTAGCAACGAAAAAAGTTCTGTCTGTTGTTGGTAGAAAAATTCTACAGCTGAAGGGTCATCAGTCGGCCAAGTTAAGTTTACAGATAAATTTTGTTTGGCTTGCGGTGTGTCCAAAAAACCGAGCCAACATTTTTCAGCCAGGAGATTTCTTGCTAAAAAATCTGAATTTTGCTTCTTCTGAAAAAAATCTGAAACCTCTGGGTCTGACTTCCCAAATAACAACCATCTGGGGAGCGGGGTGGGGAGAGGGATGGTTAGGTGGGGCGTGCAGCCTCCTTTCTGCTGGTACATAACACAAGTCTCCTTTGTCCCCATGATGAAGGGGCCAATTGCCATTTATTATCATGTGCACTCCTTTATTTTTTGTGATTGTTGTTTGTTTGGGTTTTTTGTTTAAGATTTTATTTATTTATTTGAGAGAGAGAAAGAAAGCAGGAGAGAAAGGGAGAGAGAATCTCAAGCAGACTCCATGCTGAGTAGAGAACCTGGCTTGGGGCTCAATCTCACCACCGTGAGATCATGACCCCAGGGGAAACCAAGAGTCGGATGTTTAGCTGATTGAGCCACCCAGGCACACCCCATTTACTTTTTAATGGCCCATAAATCTGTCTCTGTAACCAGAGATCTGTTAAAAGTATTTTAAAATCTTTTTAAAAATGCTTGACTGGGAATGCCATGTGTTTTTTTCTTAATTCATTATTTTAAGTTATACAACCTAATTTATAGGTGCCTTTGAGTTTGCAGTGATTTATATTCTCCTCTGCCTCAGAATGGTCAGCTAAACTATTTGAGGAGCAAGAATTTGTTCAAATAAAGAGTAAGCCTACCGTCATTATCAGGTTGGTAATACCACGATACCGATCGATTGTTTTCTCTTAAGGTAGAGTACAAACAAAAAGTCAACAAAGTAGGCATAGAAGGATTCAAGGGAGTTATTCTTCTAAGTATGTGAGTGGCTGCCTCTAGACCTGCACTCAGACCACTGGGCATGAAGCCAACCCTTTCTATACCCCGGACTGGCAACAACTGGAACCCCATAATCTCTGTCTGAATCTAAAGGTCTGCTGCCAGCCAGAATCCGTTACTGATCACAGCTAAGCAAACACAGTCCAGATCTAATGATAAACTAAATGCAAAGATTACATGAGCTTAAAAACCTGGCTTGTTTACTTGGGTGTAGTCTATAAAAGAAGGAGTTTGACAAAAGCGGGCAACATTTGAAAATTATTAAGGCTCCAAGCATCGCCCTTATAATGGAACTAATTTAACTATTGTTTTCAAAAGGAAACACTTACTCTGTGTGTCACGAAGGACTCACTACGTTCTGAATGACTGTCACCAGCCAGAGAGGCACGCACGGATCAGTGCGCACAGCTTCACCACACAATAATCAGAGACCCCGCGTCAAGCAACCAGCCCCAGTGCAATCGTTAAAGAGAGCACGTTTTTGGCTGCAAGCAGAACTTCACACTCAATTTTACTTTCCATCTAAAATGTTTTATTCACAAAGTAATTAGAAAACACCTTATAGTGATGGAAAATATCAACTCAGTAGGGGAGTACAGATAGATTGGATTAACCCAGCTGCCCCACCTAGGCAACAATTTGAATGGATGATAATGTGAGAACGGAAAGAAAAAGCAAAACTTGATACCGAGCTTTATGCCCCTAAAACCATCTGTACTTAGGGTGGTGGGTGTACACGCCTATGTGTGCACATGTTTACAAAAGCATCACAACTCTATGTAATTCAAAGACTGGTTTCCAAGTTTCCAGCAGACAGAATATTTGACTGATAGAATTTTTTTCCCCTTGCATCTTAAAAACGACCTATATGTCCTTTAAAGTCAAATGAGTGGGGCACCTGGGTGGCACAGTTGGTTAAGCATCTGACTCTTGATTTTGGCTCAGGTCATGATCTCAGAGTTGAGAGATCGAGCCCAGAGCTGGACTCCACACTCAACACGGAGGGGTCTGCTTCTCCCTCTTCCTCTGCTCTTCCCACCACTCATGCTCCCTTGCTCTCTAATAAATGAATAAATAAATACATGCCAAAAATATACACTAAAGCTATGTTGAGAGAAAACACATATATTAATTTGCCACTGAAAATAAGACTACAGAAAAACTATGACAAATGGACCAAGTAATCATAAAAATTTTTAAATATTAATAAGAGGCATCCATCTATCTGGGCCGTGAACTCTTCATCAGGCATTAGAATTTCATAAATAGATGAAAAGTCAATCAGGAGGGCTCCCTTACACGTGTCACGTGGAACTCCTATTCACCTCCACCAAGGAAGAACATAACGCACGTACTTTGTGCTGGCACTTTGCGCAGCCACCTGCGTACCCTCTCTCCACTCTGCAGAGGAGGAGGAAAACAGAGTTTACACAACCTACCCAACCTTTCATTCAGGACGTTTTTTTTTCTCTTGCACCCCATTCCCTAATCAAACTGAACTATTTTGAGTTTTCCAAGCCCCCCAGGTTCTTTTGGGCATCTACAGTTTTGCACAGATTTTTATTTGCTTCTGCGTCCTTCTCTTTTTTCACCAACTGGCCTGTTTCTTCAAAACTCAATCGAAAATCGACTCAGGAAGTCACCCCTGACTTCCTTCCCCTCCTGTTGTTAAAGTGTCCCCAACCCTTGCTTCCTTTCCTCTATAATAACACTTATATTTTCATTTTCAGTTGACTTACTGGCAAATCTCTTGAGGCTGAGATTTTGTCTTTCATTTCCATGCTTCTGGCACACGGCACTATGATAAGTTTTCATTAGATGTTGGCTGGCTGAATGAGTGAATGAGCTAGTGAATAAAAAAAATAAAAATAAAAATAGGGGGACCTGGGTGGCTCAGGTTAAGCATCTGCCTTCAGCTCGGGTCATGATCTCAGGGTCCTGGGATGGAGCTCTGCTTTGGGCTCCATGCTCAGTGGGGAGTCTGCTGCTGCCTCTTCCTCTCCTCTTAACCCTCCTGCTCCTGCTCGCTCGCTCTCTTTCTCTCAAATAAGTAAATAAAATCTTACAAAAAAAATAAATAAAAAGGGAAACTGGTAGAGAATCTTCTCCCAATAAAATTACCCAGGAGTGAACTTAACTCTGATTAGTTAATCCTCGAGAGGGTGCCAACACCAGGTTTAGCTGAGCAGATAGTAAATAATACAGAAAGAAAATATTGCAGAAGAACCAAAGAACACTAAATCGCTCAAAAGAGGGGATGGATTGTTTCTATATAAATTATCAAAAGCAGAAAAATATTAAAGTCTACACATCAGTGCTTATTGTTAATTATAGATTTTTTATGGATTGCTTAGATGAAAGTTAAAAATCAAAAGAAACAGGAGTTTAAGGAGAAAAATTTCTACTTAGAGATCTTCACAGAATAGGTTTCCACAATTTTTTTTTAAATATTAGAATAGGCGGCGCCTGGGTGGCTCAGTTGTTAAGCATCTGCCTTCAGCTCAGGGCATAATCCCAGGGTCCTGGGATCGAGCCCCACTTCAGGCTCCTCTGCTGGGAGCCTGCTTCTTCCTCTCCCACTCCCCTGCTGTGTTCCCTCTCTCGCTGGCTGTCTCTCTGTCAAATAAATAAATAAAATCTTTTAATAAATAAATAAATAAATAAATAAATACATAAATATTAGACTAGGACTTTGTTTTCCTAGCAATACTCAAGTAGGATTTTTAAGACAATGTTGGTTCTTGCGCACAATGTCTAGTAATGTGCTTTGTGCTGAAGAGCTCCTGATTGCCAGAATAAAAAAGGTATTTTTTAAAACAAACTTATACATTTCACCCTTCATGCTCAATATCAGGTTATATATACATATATAATACCATGTTTAGAGAAAGATTTCATTTATTTATTTGAGAGAGAGAGAGAGCACGAGAGCATGCAAGCAAGGAGAGGGACAGCGAGAGAGAGAGAATCTCAAGCAGACTCTGAACTGAGCCTGGAGCTGGAAGCAGGGCTGGATCTCACAACCCTGAGATCGTGACCTGAGCTGAAATCAAGAGTCGGATGCTCAACTTACTGAGCCACCCAGGCACCCCTAATATATAATACTGTTTATGTATAATATGTTGTATATATTACTGAAGCAGAGCTGACACACAATGTTACATTAGTTTCAGGTGTACAACACAGTGACTGGACGAGTTTATACATTACGTTGCACTCCCCACACCTGTAGCTCCCATCTGTCACCACACAAAACTATTACAGGGCCATTGACTACATTCCCTGGGCTGGGCCTTTCATTCTCCGTTATTGATTCATTCCATAAGGGAAGTTTGTACCTCCCACTCCTCTTCAGCTCCGCCCCCTCCCCTCTGGCAGTCCTCAGTTTGTTCTCTGTATTTAAGGGTCTGTGTCTGCTTTGTTTGTTCATTTGTTTTGTCTTGTAGATTCCACCAATGAATGAAATCATATGGTGCTGTAAAAGCTCACTGAAGAATGAGTGACTATCAGCCCTCCAGTTTTCACAGGGAGTCCTGCTGTTTTGTGATACACGTGACAACTGGCGACCAAGTCATTCCCATGACCGTGGTGAATACTTCTGCCGTATATACCAATAAAATGTGAATTTCCTTTCCTTTGTGACAACTTGGATCATATAAGATGCGGGTAAATACCAAGATAAGAAATAGCATTTGACTTTAGCAATGTTGTGTTGCCAATAGAACGAAACTCCCATTATAGTTTCAATCTCGATGGTAAGCAGGTTCTCAATCAATGTTCAATGGGAAAGAAATTACACATTAGATGAACAACAAACTCTATGGGGATCTAGGTGGGGAGAAGAGTGACCTAAGTTTTCTGTTGGCCTGGCAGAAAAGCTGCTGCCTTCTCACTGGCTTTGACTGCTGCTCATGGCTGAGGGTCCTAGAGGTTTGTCTGATCATAGTACCTAGAGACGACAAAGAAAAGTTAGCCCGTGTATTCCCTTAAAAAGATCTAATAGCAGGGCGCCTGAGTGGCTCAGTTGGTTAAGCGTCTGCCTTCAGCTCAGGTCATGATCTCGGGGTCCCACATGGAGCCCCATGTTGGGATCCCTGCTCACCAGGGGAGTCTCCTTCTTCCTCTGCCCCTCCCCCTGCTGTCTTGCTCCCTCTCTCACTCCTTCTCATGTGCACACGCTAATAAATAAAAATCTTTAAAAAAGATCTAATAGCTTTATCGAAGCAGAATTTACATAAGATTCGCACATTGTCATTCAAGATTCATCGTTTTTAGTGAATGTAGAGACCTGTGCCACCATCACAATCGCCAATTTTAGAGCATTTCCATCACCTCCAGGAAAGAGCTCTTGCCCATTTGGAATTAATCCCCTTCCAGTCCCCAGGAAATCATTAATCTTCTTTCTGTTTCTATGGATTTCTCTTTTCTGAGAAAACATTTTACATAAATGAAATTGTATAATCTGTTCTCTCTCCCATCTGGCTACCTGCACTTAGCATAATGGTTTGAAGGGTCACTCATTTGGACACATGTATCAGTGAATCATTATTTTTTATTGCCAAATAGTATTTAAATCTGTGGGTATATCACACTTGGTTTATTCATCCAGCAGTTGAGGGGCATTTGGATTATTTCCAGTTTTGGCTGCTGTTAACAATGCTGCCATGACCATACTTGTACAAGTGTGGACTTCTGTTGTCATTTCTCTTAGTTACCCATAAGTTGAGTTCCTGGGTAATATGGTAAATGTATATTTAAGTTTTTTAAGACACTGCCAAACTTTTTCCCAAAGTGGTTGGACCACTTTATAGTCCCAACAGCAATGTATTAGAGTTCTCTTTTTGCCATATCTTCTCGACTTGGTTATTATCTTTTTTTTTAAATATTACCATTCTAATCTACACATTCTTAAGACTTCCTCTTAAGTAGTTTCCTGTACTCTAAATTCTGCAGTAGACAGTATACCCTACCTCTCCAAGAGGTAAACAAACACCGCTCCGTCCTACCCCTAAATTAAACTGATTTCGGGAATGAAGTATGGTAAGAACAGGAAGCTTCAAAGCAATAAAATAAAAGGGCCTTATTCCAAATACATCCTCTTACAGATAATCCAAAATATGAAATGCCTTTGGTTTCTTTAAAGGAAGCAGCACACAGGACACCATATGGGGTTATGATCCTTTGCACTTGACGTGTATCATTTCTCACCTGGCACATAAGGTGCAGGTCTATGGATGAGAAAGCAAACATCTGTGCATTGTAGAAAAATAGAAAACAATGCAGCAGAAAATAAAACCCCCCCATAATCCCACCATTTTCATTCTGATAAATTTCACTCTTACTTTTATCGACAAGTACGTGCATTTTACACACACTTTCATCACACCTAAGATGATGCTTACATGCTATTGAGAATCTGGAGTTTTAATACAACTGGGGCGTTTCCCATAGTTAGAAATTTTTGTGAAACCTGGTTTTCAGATGGTATAGCGGCTTGTTATGAGAGGATACCATAATTTAACCATTTCTTTTTGTTCAACGTGTCCTAAGTATTCACTGACGCATGTGAGGCTCTGAGGACCATCTGTGCACCCACAAGTTCGAATCCCACATGAGGAGATGCTGGGAAGTCCGAGCTCCTCCAGAGAAGGACTAGGCCTGGGGATCTCGAGAACGTTCAGCTGCAAAAGACAAGACTTGAAAGACTCTGCCAGAGAGAAAAATTTGAAGTGGTGACACAAAAAAGGAATTAGATCCTAAGAAGCTTCAGAGATAATAAGTAAAAACAGCAGCATTTGTTATAGGAAGGCGGGTTTCTCCTCATTATGGAGAGCAAGAAAAAGAAGTGTTTACAGAAGGCGCAGCTTAACTGAACAGCTTCCATCCTCCTCAGGGTCGGTCAGTGGCATTTGGCAGAGAATAGAGCCTCTTCTCACACCGTAAATCCGGAAAGAACACTTCCACCCAAATCCCTCCACGAGAGGAACTGGTCCAGGACCAGGTGTGTGTCCGTCACTCCCAGCAGCCTCTGGGGGCTCTCCTCCATCTTCGTGCTTGTAACCGTCTCATGACAGAGTGGAGCCCCAAACATATTAGGAGTTTAAAGAAACTTTGATTCTCCAACCTATGAATCAAAGGCCAGGCGTGAATCAATGGGAGGCACTTTTCTCTCATTTTATGTAAGTTTAGGGAAAAATGAAGGGAGTGTTTGATGGACAACCATGAAACTCTTACAAAGTTGCTGAATCACTCATCAGCCCACGGAGGTCCACCGTCTGTGGAATGATGTACAGGATATATTTTTAAGCAAGAAAAAAGCAAGCGTAAGAACAACAGAAATTGCATGGAAATTCTTGCATTGCGTTTCCAAGGGGCACAGAAACAAAACACCTAATAAATCAGAACATCAGCACTGTCCGTCAGAGTGGCCAGCAGCTGTGGGGACGCACAGGGAAGGGTCAACTCCGTAATGAGAAAGGTGCAGAAGAAAGTACAAGAGCTCTAGCAAATGTCCATATGCAAATCAATGTGAAAATAAGCAACTCGTGGGGACGTGTTTCCCCTTCTCTTCTGGTTTTTCTCTGGCAACAGCATGAGCTGCGCATGCCAGTGATGGTTCCACAAATAATCCCATAGCATTTCTTCCTTAAGAAGCGGGATTCCATCATAAAACATGAAAAGTGATGTCGACAACAGCAAACTACGGTGTCACCTTAGGGACATTTTACAAGTTTGTTTCCAGAGCCAAAATCACATCAGCTCTACTGCGTTTAAAGCAAACTTTCTGAGGAACCTATAATATGCAGACAGATTTCAATGTGATCTGACAGACCTTTACAGGTATGGAAGTATTTGTAAATACTCACACATACGACAGACAGTGAAAATGTTTCTGTTGATGGCAGTGTGTTGTATGGGTATTTTTAATGGAGAGGAAATTGAGTGCTTGTCCTTATCATTTACAGAGCCAGCTGCGTGACTCAGTCTCTCATGCATCAGTTTTACTTTGAAGAGAACATATTTCATTTTCTAGTAATGGATGAAATGAATCTCAGCCATGTAGGTGAAATGGGTTAGTAAAATTACATTGAAAAACTAAGGATGTGTGTGTTCTAGACCTTGCCGTTTGGGAAAGTGAAGCCCAAAGCAAATAATTTCCTCAAAAAGATCTGATTGGCTTTCCGATACAAGTCAAAGTTCTTTCGTTAAATCTAGGACTTACCAGCATATCATCTTACTTATAAATTAGAGTTTACCGATTTGTCTCAGACATGAACAAAATATCTCCTTTCCGTGACCATTTTTAATCAATGAGTGAAGGCCATGACCAGCAGGTGATGCTGGTTTAGATTCCCTGGGACAATCCTGAAAGCTTCAAGTTGTGATGACTGTTTGTGTTCAGAGAGCTTCTGTGGTCTTTCAAGTTGGGGAAAGTGGCAGCTCTGTTGTGAATATAAAAGCACTCCCTCAGTAGCTGCTAGGGGATCCAGGGCTATCTGAAAACGCAGAGTAGGATGTTTTCCCCATGAAGGTGAAGAATCCCCAGGGCACGTGACCCAGGCCTCCAGTATCTTCCTTGTCACTGACTCAAGCCCTGTGAGGTGACCTGAATCTTGAGGACAGGGTTCATCCTCATTTTCAGACTGACATGACATAGTATATAACTCTGAGGGGCATGGCAGGCATGCCTATGAATGGATTTTGCATATTTCCTGCAGGGGCACACATTTCCTACACTTAGGAACAGCCAAATGGCATCAGATTTGTTATAACAAATAGCTGGAAAAGAGGCAAATCCAATCAGAATGAGGAAAAATGGAAAGGAATTTTCAGGGCCGATGGCAAGGGAACCAGGCTGATCAGGGTAAGCCACATTTCGAATCTTTTCTTTTCTTTTCTTTTTTCTTTTCTTTTTTCTTTCCTTTTTTTCTTTTCTTTTCTTTTCTTTTCCCCCAAACATTTTGAATCACTTTTGCTTCTGGTGCCTAAGCGATAAACTAAATCAAGAGCCCAAATTTGACTCAGAAAGCTAATAATAAATTCAGTTAAAACACTAGTCTCTCTTTCCAACAAACAGGCTACAAAAGAAGAAACAGGTTTACCAGATCTTAAGAAGTATAAACACACCAAAGGTGAAAATGATTCATTCATGTAGCTTAGCTGTAATCAAATAAAATTAAACAGATACAGAGAGCATTCAAAACAGCAGATCAAACTGACAGAATTCTAGAACAAAATGAAGGTAACATTCTGAGTCAGGTTATTAAAGAGAAAGAGAGAGGGGGGAGGTTTGAATTTTCCCTCATTTCAAAGAGAGGTTTAGGTCTCTGAAGGGATGAAAAACTTGGCAAGATCCTTGCACTGATGCTGAGTGATAGAAATAATGTGGCTATAGTGGTCAGCATTGCGAACTTCTGGTTAATTCGCTTAGCTGTTCCTGAAATTTTCGAATGCCTTTTCAAGACAATGCATCAGAAGAGAATATGTAATTACATGTATAAGATAAAGTCTGTGATATAAAGACACAGACATAAAGAAGATATTCTACAAAGTGATACAACACCAAAAGTTTTTCAGGTCTTAAAAAAAATTTTTTTTTAAGTAGGTGCCATGACCAGCATAGAGCCCAATGTGGGGCTTGAACTCATGACACTGAGATCAAGACCTGAGCTGAGATCAAGAATTGGGTACTAGCCAACTAAGCCACCCAAGTACTCTAAAAAAATTTTTTTTAAGTGTAAAGGGGTCCTGCAACCAAGAACTTTGAGAAGTACTGATCTCTAATTTCAAAACTCCCTGATCTCTGATCTCATCGACCCAAGAGAAAGAAAGTCATTCAACTTTAGGAGAGACCAGTCTGAATGCAATAGCTGAATGCCCTCGAGAAACAACTAATGAAGCATCAGAGGATTTGAGCCACTCAGTAGAATTTCAGCGAGTAACAGAGAAAAGTGGGAGTCATCTTAGCATAATGGTTAAGGGCATGTCTCTGGAGTTGGATTCAATTCCAATCCATGAGCCATCATGTCACAGATGAGGATATGGGGTCATTTTCCATAGCTTACTTAGGACAGTGAGATACCCTGATTCAACCTGCGATTCCCTGCTTGCTGTGTGGCACTGAGTAAATTAGGTAACTTCTCTGTGCTTCAACCTTCTCATAGGTAACACTGGGATAATAATAGACCCCAACCCATGGAATCATTGAGAGGATTATCTGAGTCACTGCCTGGCAGATAGTAATTACCTAATATGTACAAGTGACAAAGATGAAAATGAAAGTCGATCCCTCCTACATTGTTGGTGGGAATGCAAGTTGGTACAGCCACTCTGGAAAACAGTGTGGAGGTCCCTTAAAAAGTTAAAAATTGAACTACCCTATGACCCAGCCATTGCACTACTGGGTGTTTACCCCAAAGATACAGACGTAGTAAAGAGAAGGGCCATATGCACCCCAATGTTCATAGCTGCATTGTCCACAATAGCCAAATCATGGAAGGAGCCGAGATGCCCTTCAACAGATGACTGGATTAAGAAGCTGTGGTCCATATATACAATGGAATATTACTCAGCTATCAGAAAGAACGAATTCTCAACATTTGCTGCAACATGGACGGCACTGGAGGAGATAATGCTAAGTGAAATAAGTCAAGCAGAGAAAGACAATTATCATATGATTTCTCTCATCTATGGAACATAAGAACTAGGATGATCGGTAGGGGAAGAAAGGGATAAAGAAAAGGGGGGTAATCAGAAGGGGGAATGAAACATGAGAGACTATGGACTATGAGAAACAAACTGAAGACTTCAGAGGGGAGGGGGTGGGGGAATGGGATAGACTGGTGATGGGTAGTAAGGAGGGCACGTATTGCATGGTGCACTGGGTGTTATACGCAACTAGTATATATATATATATATATATATATATATAGTTTTTCTTTTATGTTCAAAGCCATTTTAGGTGTTACTGTCCAAGATTGCCCCTGAGAGACTCCTCAGGTTATTTTTTGAGAATCGGATTTCCCTATATTCCAAGTTATTTTCAAGGACTGATCTACTCTAATCAAGTGTGTTAGCGTTTGTTGAGACATAAAGGAGGAAATAGCATTTCTACACAAAACAACCATTCAGATACTCTGCTCGTTTGCCAACTCACACAGACCATGAAAGGATTTCAACTAGATACTGTGAGTTTGAATACAAAGTCCCACCTAAAAGCAATTTCCAAAGTTAAAGAAATAACTGCAAATAGGACTCATAGACGGCAAAGTCAACTGGTATCTCTCTGGTAATATCTTACTAGGTGACAGTGTGTTTCTTTCCTTCCCTCTCCTTGGATACATCACCAATAAGGGACAGGAAATGACCCATTCTCACAGCTATGAATGTGCTTTAGGGCATTCCTGGTAGCAAATGGCAAGTTACCTATGACTTCTAAACTCCTTTTGATCTTGATTGCAGAGAATGTGTAAATGGTGTCTTTCCCCTGGTGTAGGTGTCCTGTCTGTGATGACAATGCAATCATCTGCAGAAAGCACGCTTTCCCTCATAAGCCTTAGAGCCCTGGGAGACTTTCCCAGTGAAAGCGACCCAGGAGGATCCCAGCACAGTTATCAAGAGGGTTGGGCTTGGCTGATTTGATTGGATCTCATGTAAGTGTCTCATGTCCTCTTATTTCTTATTTGCAGAAACTTCAAGGCAAAAATCTCCTCACTCTTTCAGGGAATCCTCTCCAGCCTGGCTCTAAGCAAAGAGAATGTGGGAAAATTAGACCCGATCAGACTGGAACTTCCTGCCCAGGGCAGTTGGCACATTAATGGCAGGTCACCAGTCAGGGCTCCATGACTGGGCATTATCATATGCCCACCTCTGTCCTATACATATATATTTCACTTGGGACACTGACTTCTTGAACTCCTCCCTTCTCCCCAGACCCAACTGCCCAGCCCTGTTCATTTCAGCAAATGATTTACCAAATCAATCCCCTCTTCTTGTCTTCTCCCTCACCACTTCCTTCTGTAGCTCTTCTCACATCTAGCCCGTTTTTCCTTCTCCTCTTCTCCCACTTATTTTAAACATCTAAATGATTTAAAATACAAAAGGGGCAATGCCAGTCCCTTGCTTAGAACATTCAAGGGTTCCCTCTTCCCCAGAAATCCAAAACTCTGTACCATCCCTACATCCAAACCTGCGTCGTCTTTAGTTCCTTCTTCCACCAAGGAGGGACAATAGTAGGACTTACTCATAGGGTTGTTACTAGCACTACAGTGAGTTTATACATACAAAAGGCTTAGAATAGTGGTCGGTATACATTAAGTAAAAAAGGTTTGTCTGCTATGATGATGGAGAGGATGATGATGGCAATGTTGACCATTTCTTTTGGAGGGATGGCTATGGGCTCTGGAGATAGCTCTCCTTCGCCATACCCCAGCTTTTTCTTTTCCTTTTTTTTTTTTTTTTTTTTTTTTTTTTTTTTTTTTTTTTTTTTTTGCCATTGTATTTTGTCTTGAAGCACTTGGAATAACCAGGCTTAGCTTCTGTGACCTAAAGATATCAGTTCCTGGACCATGACCATTCCCCGGGTTATTGCAGATCTCAGAAAATAAAGGCCAATAGTCCCAGGGACATCCAGCACAGCAGAGGCATGAACCTTAAGTAGAAAAACCAAGCTTTCTGCTCTTTTGCTTCTTGCCAGCAATCTCCAGGTTTCCTTAATCTCCGGAGCCAAGGCAGAAGTCTCAGTTTTGAGACCATTCCACATTGACAAAGCTGCTATAATGAGGGACTCGGAACCAGAAAATACACCTTCTCTTAGAACAGATATAATTGTGTGGAGGACAGAAAGGTCATTGATTCAACTGTAGAAATCATGGCCTATCAGACACAGCTGAGTGGTGATCCTCCTTCCTGATGAGATTCTGTGTCTGTGGTCTCACACTTAGGTTGCCTAAGCCTTTTGCCCTTTGAGCTTGTTGCTCTTCCACTCTGTAAGCATCCCCACTACTTTGCTTGATTAAAAGAAAAAGCAGGCAACATATAGAGGAACAGGGGCTTTTATCATTTTCATGGGTTTCAAAATATTTAGACGAAGCCATTGTGAAATCTTCCATCCTGGCATTAAAATGCAGTCAGAAATAATATTTTGTAGATAGCAAGGAGAAGGCAGGAGTAGATTTTGAAAAACTCAAAGTGAAAAGATCTTCCAGCAAAGTATTTGAAAACATTACCTGAATTTATGTATTAACTGGGACAATCTCTACAAAGCATTACTTGGAAAGGGAAAGAAGACCAATGATACTTTTTCTAGTTGAGTACTCTCAATACCAAGAAACATTATCCGCAGTTACTAATTATATAAGTGGGTTGATTCCACAAGTTGTTGGGGTTTTTTTGTTTTGTTTTTTGTTTTGTTTTTTCTGTATCAATTATCTGCACTTAGAATTCTCCATGTGCCTTCCCTTCCCAACTAAGATGGCAGACCAGGATTCAAAGACCAACACACACTGCTATAAAGGCAAAACACAATCCTAACATCAACCGGAAGTTCGGGCATTTATCTCTTCTTCCCTTTACCTCACCAGCAGGGGTTGGGGTTCCAACTGGCTCAGAGCCAGTGGGGTAGCTCCCACTTAATATTCCCCAGTGGTATGGAGGGAGACAGGACATGGGCCTGAGGGCCAGGATGACCTGTGGAGGCTGGAAGCCCCAGGCAGAGCTTGCCAACTGAACACCCGTCCTTTTTTCTCTCATCCGGGTGCTGTTGTGAGAGCCCACTGCTTTCAGAAAAAACAGGGAAGGGCAGCTTTCCTTACTGTTTTAGAAGTACCTCCAACATTCCTTCAATTTTGCCTCTTAGCCCACAAAGTCTGAAATACTATGGAGCCCTTTATAGAAATGTTTGCCCAGCCTGTTCCAGATCAAACTTACGAAGGATGGTTAAAAATTAACTACCTATGGGGCACCTGGGGGGCTCAGTCGGATAAGCAGCTGCCTTCAGCTTGGGTCATGATCCCAGCGTCCTGGGATCGAGCCCGCATCGGAGTCTCTGCTCAGCTGGAAGCCTGCTTCTCCCTCTACCTATCCCTGCTTATGCTCTTTCTCTCTCTCAAATAAATAAATAAAATATTTAAAAAAAATTAACTACCTCTCTACCCACATGTCCCTGTAAATAAGCAAAAGCTGTTTAAGTACTGGCATAAAATTAGTACCACGCGCAGAAAACCCTTCCACTACTAAAGCATTTCAGCAAGAGTATACTAAGCGAATATGCATATTTAAAGCCAATTTTACCATATAGGATGTTTAGGGCAAAACTGGTTTCAGATCACTTAGAATTGCTGGACTTTTCATCAGCAGAACACTAAATCAAAGGCCACACCCACCAGGGTTCTCTTCAGAAAGCTACATTACTCATTCTCCCACAGTAATCTGGCCCCTTCAATTGTGTGGAGAAGGGCAGCCCAACACCGACCGAGAAAATTAGCCATCAGCGGACTCACACAGGGCCCCCTACCTCTCCCTACCAATTTGCAGTAAAGCTACTATGTTTTAGTCACAACCACTCTCTTTGGATCGCTCTCTTCTGAATATAGGATCTCATTCCAGGAACAATTATTTCCCTAGGAACACGTGCAGAAAGAACCTACTTTAGAGGTGCTCACTGAAGACAGGGTGGTAGAAGAATGTGCTGTCCCCACACAGAACACGTCTCTCTCCAGCTTGTCGAAGACCACAAACTTGAAAAATAAAGTGCTATGCAGACATCTTTTGATTTGCCTTCTAAACTGGGTATTTTAATATTCCCTTTCATTCAGATAAGTCCCGCAGTCTCTGATGTACCCTTTATAGATGGGGCTCACGTGTCACTAACGGAACACTTCAGCAGACCTTCCTAGATCGACCCCTAAATGCAAAGGCACCATTAGTTCTTTGCAGGGTATGACTTACACGATTATGCAGTCTTCAACTGGCACCCCCACTACCCTGTCAGACAGAATAAAACAAGGCAAAATAACACACTGTGCACACACTTCTCATATATCTACAGCAAAACCCTACACTAGAAACAATGATGGCTGCGTAATTAGCCTCCAGCAGACATCTTCTTCACTTCGCCGACAGGGACCAGTTTGTTTACTTAATCAAAAATCTTTGAAATCCATAGGCTATCTTTATGCAATTGTTAGTCATCCAAGTAGGCTCGAAAGGAGGGGGAAGGGTTGAAAAAAATTTTAATCTGTTTTTTTATTCTTTTATGACTTTTTTGTTTTTTTGAGAGAGAGAGCACGCAAGTGGGGAGGGGCAGAGGGAGAGAAAGCAGACTCCATGCCCAGCACTGACTGCAACACAGGGCTTGATCCCAGGACCCCCGAGATCATGACTTGAGCCAAAATCATGAGTCAGATTCTTAACCGACTGAGCCACCCACGTGCCCTGAAAACATTTTTTTTACATGAGAAGAAAGCAATAGATGTGAGAAACACTGAATAAAACCAATAATGAATTAACTTATTTATTGAAGAATTACTATCAAACCAGGTAGAGCCCAAGGAAATTATAAAACCAGCAATAAACCAAACATTGAGTGCTATGTGCCAGGTCTTACACTAAGTGCTTCACATGAATGGACACACCCAGTCCTTCGGGCAGGCTATAGGACAGATGCTATTCACGGAGTAAACGGAGGCACAAGGTAGTTCGCAACTTATTTGTCCAGGATGACAAAACTGGCAAATATATGCACAATGGGGTGAACTCAGGTCTTCTGACATTAAAACCAAGCATCTTAGCTGCTCACTCTATTGGTTCCCACAAAATTGTATTCATGTATTTTTATTTATAGTAACTCTATGGAGGGAAGGATAAAAAGATGTTTTTGATGGATGTTGATAAAGACATACTTTAACTGTTTACCAAAGGCTAACCCTGGTTTGTTGTTGTTGTTGCTGTTTTGTTTTTTGTTTTTTTTTGTTTTTTGTCTTTGTTTTTGTTTTTTTTTGGAGAGAGAGAGTGCGCACATGAGTGGGGGAGAAGGCAGAGAGAGAGAGGGAGAGAAACTCAAGTAGACACCACACTGAGCATGGGGCCTGACACGGGGCTCGATCTCACAACCCGGAAATCATGACCTAAACTGAAACCAAGAGAGATAAACCATGCCTCCCACGATAGCCAGAAAGCACCCTGCCTGGCAAGGAACATGTTCAACAACAGAACAAAGGCCTTTGCCATGAGTAGTTCTGGATAAGGTGCTCCTCTGTGCTATATGGAAATACGTCCAATTATTATTTTAAATTGCATCCACTTTCTTTTTTAGATTGTGATCTCTGTGGGTGAGAATCTCGTTCTGATTGTGAACCAGACATATCTGGGGCCCTTAAAGAGCTCAGGGTCCAACAGGGGAGAAAGAAGACACAGGTGATTATTAGTGACCCAGTGTAATGTATGGGCTCAAACAACATTTCAAAGGTGAAAAAATGACAACATCCAAATTGTTCAAAAAAATGAAACCAAACAAAATCACTTCTCCCTCTGTAAAAAGGAATCGAAGAAACATTCAAATGGGGATTACTGACTTTAGATGCTCTTAAAAAAAAAAAAAAAGGAATCTGAAAGGTCCAGGCCAGGAGAACCACAGTCCTATTAAAGTCCTGAAGTATCTTGAGAAACGAAACAGAATCCACTGTAATGGCAAATAGTGTTCTGGAAAGTAATGTGGGAGGGATGACAGTTGAGAGGGCTGGGAGAAAAAAAAGGCAGAGATGAGGTCTTCTTAATCCTGTGTAGATACGATGTCTCTCATTTCAGAGATATAAAATATGGAGTGTCTCTGAAGGGACACAGAATTGGGGCTGGCACCCAGATCTCTGATTTATAATCCAGTGTTCTTTGCACTGTGCCACCATGATATGACAGCTTTGCTACTAACTGGATAGCGATCATGAAGACAACATGGGGCAAAGTTCAAACCTCTTCCACAAGGCCTTCTCTGACATCACTTCCTTTCCCCTCAGGCCCCTCTATGTCATCACATCAAAGAACTTGTCAGACAAAAAGTTTGAAAATTACTGAACTAATTGACTTCAAGCTCCCCTCCACCTCGGAAATTCCATGTGTCTAGTGTGTCTTCTTATCTATTGAATAAAACACCTGAATTCTTCTAGCCTGAGACCTAAAAGTAGCCTTAAAAAGAATGTTTTGCCCCAGTGGCTCCACATTTTTAAAATTCTACCCAGGAACAAAAAAGTAAATGATTATAATCCCCTCTATCTCCAACTTTTAACCAGTGTTGACTGGCCAGAGCAAAGCTAACCTAATTCATCATCTCTCCCTATTTTCCAGTAAGAATAAAAATAATCAGGAAAAAAAATCACAGAAAGAAAGAAAAAATGAACAATGGACACATTCTACAGATGGACATGAGTTTATGGTGAATAACTTGCAGGGTTTCTTTTTTTTAAGATTTTATTTATGTATTTGACAAAGAGAGAGAGCACAAGCAGGGGGAGTGGCAGGCAGAGGAGGAGGGAGAAGCAGACTCCCCGCTGAGCAGGGATCCTGATGCGGGACTCGATCCCAGGACCCTGGGATCATGTCCTGAGCCAAAGGCAGACGCTTAACCAACTGAGCCACCCAGGTGTTCCAACTTGAAAGGTTTCTGAGCCATTTTTTTCAGTGCCCAATGTTAGCCTATATTATAACTTAGTGTTGCGTGTAAAGAGATCCCCTCGAGGTAGCAATAGTTTGTTGACCAGAGTGGAGACAAATGATATGGTCACAGAAACCTAAGGCTGTTCCCACTCCAAGTATATTCTAATGTTTGTGTTGAGCAAATCCCTCGGGCTAATGCAGAAGCATTGCTCACCGTGAAATTCTGACTATAACAAGGATTCCAAAATCATCTCACATCTTAAAACTCTGAAAGGGAAAAGTGTCGACTGTAGTTCCAATTTATGAAGGCCAAAGAAATAGGAAATGCCAGACATTATGTTACATTAATGGAAAGAGGTAAAAAAGAAAAAAAAATCTGTGACAAATGATGGAGCTAGTTGAAATGTTTTGTAAAACGAAGAGCTGTCAGCATCAAACATTTTAATTCACAACTCAGATTACCATCTGCAACCTGATTTGGAAGTCGGCTCAAATTGTAACACTGTTCTCATATTTCCAAATCAGATTAGATCATCCAAACCTCTGCATTCCAGGCAAAATGGCTCGGCTTTAAAAAAAAACAACAACAACAACAACAACAAAAAAACCACCCAAACAGCCACTTTATTTCTAAAATAATGGTGATAAAAAATGACACATGGTTAAAAAGAAAACAGAAACTTCCTTCACAGAGCAGACTACGAGAGTCACGTGGCTCACTTTGATTTGGCTTCTTCCAAATGAGAAGAGGCAGGACAGGAATAGAAGCAGCGATGGGATAAGAGATGTGGACACATCAGTGATGTCCTGCCAACGTCACCTGTGGCGTGGCGCCAGAACATTTTAAGGCAATCATATGCTTCTCCTTGATTACTTATAGACAATAACGTGCAAACCGCAAGGAAAACAGCATACAGAGCAAGAATAGCGGTGGTTTACGTGATATCCCTTAGTTTTAGACCATTAGTTACCCTTCTTTTCATTTTCTTAAAATATGCATGAATGGTTGGACTTTCCAAACTAATTAAATTTTCACCTTGACAATAACATTATTTCATTTTGGATCCAATCATGTATTTTGACAGGAAAGGAGATCTAATTCAATAAACACATGGTGCATGCTTAATCTGTCCCAAGCATTCCTCAAAAGGTTGGGGATGGAATCGTGAAGAAGTCACACCGAAGTCATGGGGAATTGCCTAGTTTACACCAACAATTCTTAATTATAACAAAATAGAATCAGATTATGGATAATAGGACATAATACCTGGAAACGACTTAAAAGAGAATTTGCTTCCTTTTTTCCTTCCTTCCCTCTTCCCTCCCTCCCTTCTCGTGCTCTTCCTTCTATTTCATGATCTTTCTCTCCCTCTCTCTCTATCATAAACTAAGACTTTCCCCAATCATCTATGTATTCTTAAGATGTCAGAAAAGACCTGGATCATAGTAAGTGACCAATAAACAAGAAATGTTATTGTGCGACCAAATTTAATGCTAAATACGTCCAATATGGTAGCCACTAATCACATGTGGCTACTGAGCACCTGAAATGTGGCTGGCCCATCCAAAGTGACATGTATACAAGTATAAAATGCCGCCAAATTTCCAAGATGATGGAAAAATTTACATATTGAAATGACAATATTTTGGATATATTGGGGGTAGACAGTAATTATTAAATGTAACTTACTTTCTTTTTACTTGTTTAACTTGGCTGCTAGAAAAGTTTAAATTATCTACATGGCCACATTTTATTTGTACTGGACAGCACTCCTCTAGAGAGATAAAGTAGCTAGCAGGTGCCCGTATTGCTAATTGTGACCAAGTTAATAACAGAATCAAGGTGTCCTAACTTCCAGCCTTCATAGTTTTTATTTTTTCGAAATTCAAATAAGAGGAACTCTTAGCAATGGAAATACTATTATCATTTATTATATAAAGGCAACCATAATAGCCAATGTTGTAAAATAGGTTCCATTTGTCATCACGAACATATTAAGATAGTACATGCTTTCACATGCTTCGAGTTCAAAGGACCCATCAAAAGCCATTGGAAACAGAGGTTTTGAAATGGAGGACATAATAAGTAAATCATTAAAAAAAAAGATGGAGAGCCTGTCATTGAGCAGTAATCTAATCTGAAATAGGAAAGAGCATCTGTAATCTGAGTTCATCCAATATTACGAAGATCAGTTGAAGAATAACAGTATGCACTGGGGACACCTGGGTGGCTCAGTCGGTTAAGTGTCTGACTGTTGATTTCAGCTAAGGTCATGATCTCAGAGTCGGGGGATTAAGCCCCCAGTCAGGCTCCATGCTAAGCATGGAGTCTGCTTGTCCCTCTTCCTCTGCTCCTTGCCCTGCTCTCTCTCTAAAATAAATGAATAGATAGTTATAGATAGATAGATAGATAGATAGATAGATAGATAAAATATTAAAAAAGAAAAGACTAACAGTATGCACTTAAATAAATTGCCATCTTGCCTCTAAAGACATTGGTTTCACTACACCATAGGCTCCCATAAAGCCTGTTAGCAGGAGTACACACACAAACACACACACACACACATGCACACACACACACGTACACATACATGTTCTGAAAGCAAAATCACAAGGGGGAAGAAAGCTTGCTGGAAATAAAGCAGGATTTTGTTGTCATAGCAACCTCAACTTTTTAAAAGCAACATTAAGGCAAGAAGAGCTCATCAAAAGCTGCATCAAGTTGTTATAGCAACCACAATATGGCTTTATAAAAACAAGTGTGCATTAAAATAGCCAGAGGGTTATAATAGTAAGAGACTATTATAAAAATATATCTGCAGAGACCAAAGGTTTCATTTTTACCCTGTTTGAATCAGGACTTGTGTTCTCTGCTTCACGAGAACAAAACATTTTCTCGGGCGACTCTCCTAACAGACACAGCTGCTGTGGCAACCAGGCCGGATGATAGTTTTGTCACAGTTAATAATAATCAGTGGGGCCAAAATTAGTTCATCAGGACTAATAATTTGATTCTTTCTGGATGATGAAAACGATTAAGTCAAAAACAGAGTGGGGCGCCTGGGTGGCTCAGTGGGTTGAACGCCCCACTCTTGGTTTCAGCTCAGGTCATGACCTCAAGGTCCTGGGATCAGCCCCGCCATGGGCTCCATGCTCAGCGGGGAGTCTGCTGGAGATTCTCTCTCTTGCTCTGCCCTCCTGCTCACATTCTCTCTCTAAAATAAATAAATTAATTAATAATAATAATAATAAAGCAGAATAAAAAGTAGTCAAATTGCATTGTCTGGAAAGATGCAAGGTGAAGGGTTCCAGAACGACTGACATTTTAGATGAGTCAATCCTCTCCTGCAAGTGCTGGTCCCACACGTCACAGGGATATTCAGCAGCAACCCTGGTCTCTGCCAGTGGACACAAGTCACAAAATCCCACCCCCACCTCCAGGTGTGACAACCAAAATGTCTCCAGACATTGCCAAATGTTCTTTCTTGGAGAGGACAGTAGCCAGAGCACCCATGAATGACAACCTTCGTCCTAGAAACATTTCATCCATTTCATTCACGCCGTCCTGAAACTCATGGAAATTGAGCAAATATGGAAGAAATGAAGCTAGCGAGCCAATCTTAATCCCCTTCAAGGGCAAACACCCCCAAACTCCTTTAAGTCTCTAGACCTGTGGTTCACCTGGCTTACTATCTTAGAGCAAACACTTTATTCTTTACTTTTTTAAAGATTTTATTTATTTATTTTTGAGAGAGAGAGAGAGACAGCAAGCAAGAGCAGGGGGGAGGGGCAGAGGGAGAGGGAGAAGCAGACTCTCTGCTGAGCAGGGATCCCGAGGCAGGACTTGATCCCAGGACCCTGAGATCATGACCTGAGCCGAAGGCAGACTCTTAACTGACTGAGCCACCCAGGAGCCCTCTTTATTTCAACTCTCAACAGCGCAGGCACACGCCCTGGTTTATGTGATGAACATTCTGCCTCCTTTGGCCTCAGCAGCTGCTCACAGATGAGCCCCGTGCTCCCCAGCACACGCAAGGCAGAAAACTTCTCAGCTGCCCCTTTCTCCTCCTCCTGCACCCCTAATCATTTGCACAATGCCTTCCTCTTTGGCCTAAGATTGTATTTGAAGAAATAGAAATATATAGTATCCCAAATGGCCACCTCTCCTTTTGGTCAACTACCAAAATGCTCCAAATCACTCTTCATTGACTTGAATGTCCCTTATGTGCTACAGAGCCCCTAATGTTCTACCTAAGCGTCACCCTGGCTGGGACCATTCAATCTTTTATTGAAACCCAGGGAGTGAAAACAAAATAAGCACGCATGTGGTCAACCCTTATTGAATGACTGGCCAAATAAAAATCAGGGTCAAGGTGATACAAAGGGTGGAAGAACGAAGATACAGTTTCTTGCCAAAGGCAGTTTTCAGTATAGTTATTAGATGCCGGTAGATGGGAGCTCCAAACGGTAAGCTCCTTGAAAGTAGAGACTGTTTTTGTATCTTTGGAGCTACCATAATACCTGATCCAAAGTCGGCAGTAAATGACCAGTGCTGGCCTCTCTGATTTAAGGCATATGCAATTCCCTAAGCTCAGGTGTTTGTTTGTTTGTTTGTTTTAGAGTTATAGCAATTCAAGTTATTATCATTAGCATGAATGACATGTGCCTATGAAGACTTGAGTGGAGTATCTTTTTCTAGCTCTTTCCATCAACTTTATTTTACTACTGTTCTTTCATATAGCTCAATAATTTTATAAAGCAATTTTGGAGAAATCTACGTTTTGAGGATTTCCATTTCTATTTTTGTTTCACATAGGTTTTCTATAAAACCCTAGTCTTCTGAGGAATAGCAGAATGATTCACTGGATTTATAGAAATAAAACCTTATATATCTTTATAAAATTTTATATATATATATATACATATATATATATATACATATATATAAAATGTGTATCTTTTAATATATATCTTTTCCATTCTATTTTCAAACACAATTCTTAACACCTGCATTACTTTCTGGAAAATACTGCTACAGACCCTTGTACCTTCTTGTGTGTGTAACCATTACTGATTTTCTTGTCCCAGGACCCTGAGAGATTGGCAAAAATCTGCAGAGAAAGCTTTTGAAAAGTAAATTGTGAACATCTCTGTCACTCCTTTCCACTGGAAAAACTGACGGTCTACCACCCAGAAGCTCCATTCAGTACCATTTTAAAACAGAGTTATGAAGAGACTTGAGATATGCCAAGGGATTGGCCATAATATAGGACTCTCAAATACTCCATTTGTTAATCAGAACAGATCATTCCCTCCCATTGCAAATACTGCTCTCGACGGCACTTACATAAATGGATCCTTGAGAGCTGGAGTAGCCACAGGAAGTAGTCAAGGGTGATGCTAGAACCTCATGTGATTGGTAAGCGTGCACGACTGTGATGAGGCCTCACACAAACATTTGCAAACTTGGCAGACACGTGGTGCATGGTTTCCTAATAATGAATTAAAGAGTGATTCTTAAAAGGAAAGTGAAGTGATACATGCTTCCTGATTCCGTCCTTACAAACACAATTAGGATTTGCTTTGAACTCTGAAAGGTTATCTTCATCTTCCAGCAAACAAGAAAGCATATACCAGCTGGGATAATAGTGAATTTGAAAAGAAATCTAAAAATCATAGTTTTCCCAGGCCAAGGTAAGTCCCATTAAAGGAGGCTGATTCACTTTGATCCGGGACAATGCTCTTTCTGTCACCAAAGTAGGTAATCAGTCCAACCATATAAACAGTCATTTTTTTTTCATACATCATATACCCCAAGCGGAGAGGTTAGTTGCTGGAGTCTGGTAATGAAGTTGGAATAGCACTGACCACAGCTTGGATGGGACTTCATAGTGTCTTTTGTAAAAGGACATTAGAGAAGCAATTGAAAAAACAAGTTGTTGATGTTTGCTTTTATTTTATCATTCCTCTACCTTTTCAAATCACCCAAGTCTAGCTCTAAATTGCATTTCCAGCTTGGAAAACAGAGAGAACATGGTTCAGAACAGCCAAGTGGGAGAAAAACAACTCTACTGGACACCATCTTGAATACCTTAAAAATATCCCATGAATCTACTAAAAAACAAAGACCTGGATCAAAATTATAGGTAAAGATGGGACTGAGCTGTTTGAAGAGGGGAAGGAGGGAGGAGAAGGGGAGCAAGGGCTCAGATGTGTGTTTGCTCCCTCCACCCTTCCCAAATGCCCGCCTGCAGAGCTAGTGGAGGGCTATGGAGTCAATGTAATTTAAAATTGCCATGCCCTTTGTTTTTCATCTATTCCAGGTTACTTTTCATAGAAAAATGGGCTCCTGAGACCCATCATGATTACAGCAGGTCAGACAGGCAGATGATAAGGAATCGTTAAGAGGAGATGATATCACAGGCAAAAGTTTCTGGATAGAAATTGTTTTCATTTCTTTTTTCTTTTTTTGGAAATCCACGTACTCAGTTATGTTTGGGGTAGCAGTGTCATGCCAAATACTATGCTTGGCACTAGGGGTGAACATTTTTATAATTCAGCAAAGAAACAGAAATTAGTCAAATAGTGACAAGTAAAGGTTATGGCGTAAATACCAATGGCAGACGTATGTGTTGCCATGAGAGTAGAAAACCGGTGAATTTGACGTGGCCAGGGCATCAGGGAAGGATTAAATAGAAATGAGAGGAGTCAGTCCTTTTATGAAAAACCACTTGCTAAAATTAATGTACATCAACGAATGGGGTTTATGGGATCTATATGACTCCATTTTCATACATTCAAGAACATGGATTCATCTCATAACATCAAATCATTTTAAAACTACAAGGCTCTTAAAAATAAGATCAGCCAACATTTTTATTTTTCTTCCAATCCAAGTTTTATAATTCCACAGCCCATGCCCTTTTGACTGAGGCCAGCAAGAGACCAAGGCAGTCCTGTAGCTACACCAGCTCTATATTTACTCTACAGAACAAACATGAAGTCAAAAACATGCCCATCTGTCCAGTCAGGTGATGACAAGGTAGAAGTCACCTGAGTGGCTTCAACAGCATGACAATCACCCATTTAGGCCAGAGTGGCCTTGGAGTGGCTGAATGATAATTTGCAAAATTGGGCTGGATAAGTTGGCAATGTGGATGAAGCTAAGGGCACAGGTGTTTTGTTGTTTTTTGTTTTGTTTTGTTTTGTTTTGTTTTAGTGAAATCTGAGGGAACACACCACCTGAGGGAACATCTCACACATGCACGTGCAAAGATGGATGGAAATGGAGCGAATGTGTCCTGAACACTGGAAGTGTGTGCACATTGCACTGAACTATGCATCCATAATACGGGGTGATGTATTGAATATAACATGTATTATGATGTAATATTAATACACTATTTATTATGTATGTTCAACTGTTTCCAGACTTGATAGCCACTTGCAGAACATGCTCAAGAGTCAGACTTCACATGTCTTTAGTGACGAAATAGACTTCTTTTTGGTGCCAACCACCCCACCTCCCTGTAACATTGCAATATCACCCTAAGCTTGTCTAACTCAAATGAAAACAAATTGGTAGCTTCTGATGACATCACCATGTGGAATTATACTTTCCAAGATGGCTCCCTGACCACCTGCATGTAAATAATTTAAGTTGTTGGCTAAAAATGGAGAATTCAGAGCCCTCTTCCAAAGCTACTCAGTCAGCAGTTTGAGAGCCATGCATCCACACAGCACTAGCTAGTTTCATAAGCAGCACTGGCCATGTTGGCAGGAGGCTGAGGTAAACCAGCTGGCAGAATCTGGCACTACACTTGTTGACATAAACTAATGTCTAGGCCCTCTGTCTGCCCACTAAGTTTCTTGTTTGCCCACTTTAATAAATGGAGCTCCTGGCTTGGTTCCTGACTAAGACTCCAGTTTTGCCTCTGGAAGCAGAGCTCTGGGCTAACTCTCTGGAAGAACGCTGGATGTCCAAAGAACCGTCCGAACTCTTGGTCGCTCCATTTCCTAGACGTTTCATCCTGTCCTCTCTATCCCTTGCAATGGTGTGATTTTGTATCTCAGTGAGCACAATTCTGCTCTGAACCAGATACATCATGCTCAGCTTTGCAGACTGATAACCCAGCCATTCACTTATTAAGCATTACGCACAGATCAGCAATATCATTTGGGCATCTATTAGAAATTCAGAATCTTAATGCCCACCCAGACTTACTTTGGTACGTTGATAATGGCTCTCAAATATATGTCCATGTCCTAATCCCTGAGACCTATAAATATCCCCTCATGTGGGAAAGTTTTTGCAGACAGGATAAAGATTTTGAGATTATACTGGATTATCTGGATGGGTTACAAATCCAATCACAAGTATCTTTAGAAGAGAGAGGAAGAAGGAGATTACGCATACAGAAGAGAAGGCAATGGGAACCTAGACCCCACAGGAATGCTCCAGCCACCAGAAGCTGGAAGGCAAGGAGTGGATTCTTCCCACAGAGACTCCAGACGGCATGCAACCCAACCAACACTGGGATCTCAGCTCAGTGAAACTGATATTGCACCTGCCGCCTCAAGAACTGTGACAGAACCAATTTCTGACGTTTTCAGCCCCCCCAGTTGGTGGCGATTTGTTGCAGCAGCTGTAGGAAACCAACAGACTACTGAACCAGATCTGCACCTTTGAAAAAGATTTATTTATTTATTTATTTTAGAGACAGTGTGAGTGGGGGGAGGGGCAGAGGGAGAGAGAGAATCCCAAGCAGACACTGCACTGAGCATGGAGCCCGACTCGGGGCTGAATCTCACGACCCTGATATCATGACCTGAGCCAAAAATAAGAGTCGGATGCTTAAAGGACTGAGCCACCCAGGCGCCCGGGTCTGTACTATGGGATCTATAGAAGATTGATACATACACTGAAATTTGAGAATCAGTGACAGAACCACACCA
>NC_048223.1:50296100-50324404 GCF_002007445.2 Ailuropoda melanoleuca
CACTACTTTTCCTTGCTAACTCCTAGCTCTTGGTCAAACCAGTTCACACAATTTTTTCCACTGTCCCTTCCATGTACTTGGATAACACCCATGCATGTAAGTTCAACTTTGTCAAACCATTTGTCATTCTCCATTTCAAAAAATCAATATCCAGTACATACCCAGCTATTTCAGGGCTGGCAATTACATGGGTCCACATCCCTGATACCTACCAATGTTTGGCCCAGAGGAAGTTTGGATAAGGTTTCGAAAAAGTGAACCAAGGCACCTCATTTCCTTTCCCCTTCTCTACTTCGTACTGGGGAGCTCATGCCACCCCCCGCCCTCATGTCTACACATTTGGTTATCGAAGGGAGAACCGAAGAAAAACACAATGCCTAGAACTCACCAGGTGCAAAACCAACCCTAAAATTAATACACATGGCCACGCTCTATAAACCTTTGTGCCTGGTGACTCGGCTTTGACTTCAGCTTCATACCCAGAGCACTGACAGATGCAATGGCTGAGCAGTATTAGAGAGAGAAGAATTGATTTCACTAATGCATGAAACAAGGGCAGCATTTTTATGCTAAGCAATTAGTTTTTGGCAAAGAAATCTCTGTGTCAAAAGAGGCACCTTTTTTCTTAGTGACAGCATGATTTTCTTCACTGCGGTTGAATATTCTCCTCACAATCTAAATGTTTGGAGAATGTATGAAAGTAAAAAGAACACTAGTGTCCTCTTTAGATGACTTGTGACATCACAACAGATGGCATGCTGAGTGGAAAGGAAATTAGCCAGAGGGTCCTAAGACTTCAGTTCTGGGTCCACATTTGGCACGTATCCTCTGAGCGGAAAGGGAGGTGGGGGATAAACTCCCCAGCCTGGATTTCCTCGTTTCTGAAATGAAAACACCTGGAAGGAAAGCTCATTGCTGAGAGGTTTTTCTGCTCTCCTACTAACAACTGGATTTACAAGTTTGACCTGTGTGTGTGTGGGACACATGCTGAAAATAAAATAATTTCTCAAAATCCATTATGGCTACATTGATCTGGTCACAATGGAACAGAAGGAAAAACAAAAATCGCAAACACACAGAGCTCTTCACAGCTTCGAAACGTATCTGACCTGCTCTCTCCCCTCGGAAGCAGGGCTGCACCCAAATCGGTCCTCTGCAATCTTCACCTCATCCCATTTCTGAGTAATTCCAAGTACAGCTCACAAGGCTATAACTTTCTGACTCCTAGAAAATGCCTTTCTTGATTGAAAAGCCAGTAACTCCAGTTCTACAATTTTCTCTTCTTAGGGTGAATGATAACATTTTTTTCCTTTTACGATTTAACCATCATTTTGATTTCTTGACTCCCTTACAAGTTTTGCACTTGAATGTACAATAGTATTTCCAAAAGGAGAAAGGCAGGGTGCCCAGCCTTGTAAATGCCCATTTTCTACTACAAATCACACAGAATAAAGTGTTATATTATTCTTTTTGTTACATATTGCAACACAATTTATTTTCCCCCTAGGTAACTCAAACCTCTTTCTATGAAAGCTGACTTCTAGGAGAGGAGTTTATTTTTTTAAACTTGTTTATCTTTCTTTTTGCCCTTACCAGCAGTAGCTAGAAAAGTCGTAAGTACATAGCAGATAATTAACACATTCTTGACAGTTGACTGACATGCCACTAGAGCACCCACCTCATGACTATCCAGTTATCGACTCACCAAAAGGGTATCATCCCTCTCTAGACGAAGGGCAGGGGAGGCTTCTGAGACAAAACAGCCCCTCATCTAGATGTTTTCAGATTAAGTTCATAGGTTCATACCTTCTATACCGAACACCACCAATGAAAACACTTCTATGAAACTGCAATTTAGAATTTATTCAAAAGTTTTGTACATCTAAAGTATTCATAGCATCACTGGGAACAAAGGGAAATAGCTATATTCTCGAGCTACTATCACAAGATGATTGTTATACCTGAAGGTATAGACTTCTTAGTCTCCTGGCTGAAAATTCAACTCCTATATCTGCTTAGTTGCAGCTTGGAAGGCTTCTTACTAACCAACTACTACAGAGCTGATCACTTGAATTTCAACCCTTAGTTACTTTTCTAATCATAGATTGGCTTATTTCAACCAAATAGGTTACATATGTTCTTTAGGAAGTCTGATTACAGCAAGAATTTGTTTTTTTTTTTTTTCCCAAGAAGAAATCACACGTAAATCCTACAAGCGGTACCCCTTGTTAAAAATCATAAAATCCATTTATATGAGAATACTTTGGATAGAAATACCTTGAGAAAAACCAGGGAGTACAGATGTAGACTAGCTTGTTGGTCAGAATCTTCTGAGCACAGGATCGTATGGACTATATCCTGGTCCCTAGTTCAGCACTTGAATCATTATCTCCAGGGTCAGGACTCGGGAAATAGCATTTTAAACTGCAGGTGATCCTTAAACTTCCAAATCTCCGCTCTAGAATAAAACTTTCAAGATGCTTTGGCCCAGAGGGACAGATGGATTTAGTAGAATTAGGCCAAACAAGTGAGCAACGATGTTTTCCCAGATGCACCAAAACCAAAGCATGATACTAAGGAAAATGGACCCTGTATGCCGAATGCTTCGGGCAGTGGCTAGCACCCACTTGGAATCAAAAGATGAAAGAATGAACATGTTCCAGTCTCTGTGAAGTTTGTCAAGAAGGAGTCCCTCCATGACACGGCCAATGAACTCTGCACTTACTTTGATCACCATCTCTGAGTCATTCTGCCTTTAACTTCCTAGTGATGGTTACTTGGGAAATGACAACAGGACAAGAATCAGATATAAGGGAATAATTGCAGCCCATGTTGTGGGTCTGTGTGAACCCATATATATTGTGTCTGGTTAGGATGACACGTGAAGAGCTGTCACAGTTTCTGGGGACGCTCCTGGGTTATGTCTGTGGTCCCTCAATCAATCCTCAAATATCATTCTGTGAGATAGAATGTATTACTGTCCCTATTTTCAAATGGGACTGAGGCTCGGAGATGGTGTACAACTTGTCTGGATCAAACCCAATATGGAGCCAGGATCAGTAGATCCAACTTCTCAAGGCTTCTTCTCTGTACCAAGCTGCCAGTTCATTAGTATTTAAATAAAAAGCAAGCAGTGTATGTGTAAATCTACTATGTGACAGTAATTTCATTCCTCTAAACTCTATGCCATTTCATACTAGAGCAGTATTTTACAAATATTATGCATAATTTCTGAATATTAGCAGATTGGAATTTGATGGCAGGGAAGGGTCTCCAAAGCTTCCCTACTTTATCTTTCCATACAAGGCAAGGATTACCATGGAAATATGGACCCTCTGTGGACTCATTATAATATATGCTTGGCTTTGGGCAAAGAGCTAAAATCCTGCCACAGTGAGGATTCAGTGTTTGAAATGGGTCATTTGCTTTTCGCAAAGTACATAAATACGCCTTCAGGAAGATTCAAACTGGTGCTATTCATTACGAATTTTCTTCAGGAAAATTCCCTTGTTGCAGTTCTATTCTTCATTTTTTTCCTTCTGGAAATAAAGTGCATGGTTTTTTATATTCGTTAGAAGTGGAGTTAAATTATAGCAATTTCCCAACTAGGAGAAAGCAGCTCCTCCATTACTCTGATGACAAAAAGGAGACCCCTGCAAGCAAAGACTTATGAAATGAGCATTGAAGGACAAAGTGAGACCCTTTTTAGTGATTTGAGGGCAGAGTTTGTGAATTAATCAAAGAGCTGACTCTCGTATCCATATTTATAAAACATGCCACACCTCAATGACTATATTTCTCTTGAGAAATACTTAGCCTACCTTGAGACATGAATAATGATGTAATGAGTAGAAGGGGATATGGGTACATCCTTTTCCTCATGCCTGAAACAGGTGCTAGAAATTTAAATATTTTCATTGAATTCCCCTAAGATTAGGAATATATTTCATCCACTATCTCTACTCTGTTATTAATATTTAAACTGGTTAGAGAATATGAACATCATGTGGGGAAAATAGCACAAATACTATCTATTATAAGTAAGAAAATTACTTTCTTTGTAAACCTGTGCTCAGAGATTCAAATTTTTTTTAAGATTTATTTATTTAATTATTTTAGAAAGAGAGAGAGAGAGAGCATGCACTGTGCTCTACTGGGAAGACCCAGGAGAGAGAATCTTGAGCAGACTCCCCTGCTGAGCGCAAAGGCCCAGGGGGGACTCGATCCCATGACCCATGAGATCATGACCTCAGCCAAAATCAAGACTCCGACACTCAAGGGACTGAGCCACCCAGGCGCCCCATATGCTCAGAAATTCTTAAACAGAGTTATTTTTAACCATTTGTAACTCAACTAAGCAGGGAGAGAACCACCTTTCTTGAAAGGCTTTAGCAGATCTGAAGAAAGCTAAGACTTTAAGAAAGCTTCATTAGATGTGAAGGGAAAAGAAAAAGGAAATTGTGCCCTTGCTGTGGCCAACACACATCCCACCCCCACTCACACCCCCACACCCCACACACCCACCACACATCATCTAAGACCACCTTAACGAAGAAACAAAAAGTTTTCAATCCAATAATTCATTGCTTATTTGGCCCCAAAGCTGGGCACCAATCCCCAGGACACTTTTGCTTTCTTTGCCCTGCTTTCCCATGGCAACCAGCCATTTTGTCATGCCCCACGGACCAAGTCTCAGGTCTGTCCTGCCCCTGTCCTGCTACAGTCAGAAGAGCCCAAGACAAACTTTCCTGACTCCCTTGAGATCGCCGTTATATTTCCACGTGGGATTGGGGGTACAGATCATTCCTCCAGCAATCAGTAGGACTATGGTGGTCGTCATCATGAGGGAAAGCACTTTTTGTGGCTCCGTTGACGCCCAAGCTAAAGCCCATCCCTCTGCAGACTTACTGCGCACAGTGATCTTGCTCCCTTTTCTGGTACACGGACGCTAATGAGGGTGACGTGCTATTATGGGGCATGTCCATTTTCCGCCTCAAGATTACCTTTTACCCGAACAGCCACAGCAGTAATTAGTTTCCTAATTAGTTTCTTCCAATNGACTTACTGCGCACAGTGATCTTGCTCCCTTTTCTGGTACACGGACGCTAATGAGGGTGACGTGCTATTATGCGGCATGTCCATTTTCCGCCTCAAGATTACCTTTTGCCCGAACAGCCACAGCAGTAATTAGTTTCCTAATTAGTTTCTTCCAATCTGAATCCAAAAGCCATTATTTTATACTAACTTCCCAAAACTACAGTTCTGGAATGTCTATGTCTTCAGTGGTTCCCCAGAGGCTAAGAAGATAAATAGTTTGCCACCTTGGCATCCAAGGCATCCACAATTTAAACATCACCTGTCTTTTCTTCTTGTTTCTATGTCTCTATTCTGGGTCGGCTGGATACTCACTCTTAGCTGAGTGACTTTTCCTTTCCCGCTGTTCAGGTTTGCTTACGCTATTCCCTCTGGAGAGCCTGGTCTTCTAACCAAATTATGTCTTTCCTTACATCCTTAATAAAATTAGGTGTCTTTCTTCGTCTGTCTTGAAACCACGCGACACTTTATCTGTCTTTTAGGACTCTTTACTCATCATCTCTTGAATAAATGTTAAAAGGATGCTTGTCTTTTTTTTTTAAGATTTTATTTATTTATTTGAGAGAGAGAGGGAGAGAGAGCATGAGCAGAGGGAGAGGGAGAAGCAGGCTCCCCACTGAGCAGGGAGCCCGATGTGGGGCTCAGTCCCAGGACCCCAGGATCACCACCCGAGCTGAAGGCAGACGCTTAACTGTCTGAGCCACCCATGTGCTCCAAAAGGATGTCTTACCTAGGAATTCAGAGGGACAGAAGAAGCCCCATCTTTTTCATCTTTGCATTTCCTGATGGATGACAGGTAGACACTGACTGTGTTAAGTGAGTTGAGATGACCTGGCCATAGTTATAACCTCACCTGGTCTGTTTTCCATGCCATGGGCTTGAATTCCAATGTTATAGGCATTAACAATCAGTATCAAGGTATAGGAAGGGATGTGCCTCTTCATCTACAAAATTTCTGTCCAGTAGAAATATAACATGAGTCATATGTGTAATCTTAAATTTTCTAGCAGTCACATTAAAAAAAAAAAACTTGAATGAAACGGATGAATTTTTTTAAAGATTTATTTATTTGAGAGAGAGAGAGAAAGTGAGCACATGCACAAGTGGGGGGAGGAGCAGAGGGACAGAATCTTCAAGCCGACTTCACGCTGAGCATAGAGCCCAATGCGGGGCTCGATCTCAGGACCCATGAGATCATGACCTGAGCTGAAACCTAGAGTTGGATGCCTAACTGACTGAGCCACCCAGGTGCCCCCAAAATTTTAATATCTATTTTCTTTAAACCATGTGTCCAAAATATTATTTAAACATGTAATCAATATAAAATACTCATGAGTTGCTTTATGTGTGTCTTTATTATGTTCTAAGTCTTTGAAATCCGGTGAGTATTTTACACTTAGAGTACATCTCAATTGGTACTAGCCAACACCGCAAATGCTCAGTAGCTCCAGGAGGCTAATATATTGGACAGTGCAAAGCTAAAGCATGCATGATCATAGCGTGAATAAATCCATTTCTCACTTAAAAATATACTGTATTCTCTTTTTTTTTCCCCTCTCCAGACTTCTCCTCTTTAGATATATACATGGTGATGAATCTTCCTAGGTATTCCCTGGCATCTTTAAGTAAATGACTACAGAGGAATTTCCAGAAAGTGGGCAAGTATGTACATGACGCAGGCATTAGGAAGTTCCCTTAAATAAACCTCAGTCATTTGTAGGCAATATTAAAACAATTTTTTTAGTTTTGAATAAACGAAGCAAAGCAACACATTGGTAGTCCTTGAGAAAATGTAACATGCAAATGAGATCCACATGGGAAACAGATTGTTAGAGAATTATATAACTTCACCAAAATGTCTTAACAACATGAATGAGCTATTAAATATTATTCTTTTATAAATGGTACAGAGGAACATAATCCTGTTTTAATCCTCTCAGCTTCATTTTCCTTAACAAAATGCTCTTTAATGAAAGAATCTCAGTGTCAATGAAGGAGAGAATGATCATGAAAAAAATTCATCACTTCAATTTTACTGTTGACACTTTGAGTTTTATAATTGATACTATTTATCTGTATCCCACCTCAGGGTGAGAACCTCTTGAAGACACAGACCATAAGTTTTGTCAAATGGAGATGTGGTTACTAACCGTATACTGTACTTGGGTAAAAAGACCCATTCCATCATGGGTTATTCTTAGGCTCACTGGGGTAAATCACACAGTAAAAAAGACTAATAGAAACTACTCAAATCTCTCCCAAAACACCTGCCATAACCCCTCTTTGTATTATATTGTTGTTACAGACTTTTTTCTCAGTCCTATAGGGTTATATGATGCTGCAGAAAGAGAGTAGCTTTAGAGAGAGGAGCCGAAAATCCCGTCTCCACCATTTCTGAGCCGAGCTAGTACTAATGCAAGTACTTTCCCTTCTCTGAGCCGGTTTCCTCAACATGAAATCTATTTTGGAAGATAACACTTAAGATTACATGATGGAACATATGGTGATATCTAGTTGAAATTCACCAATCACTCATCAGTGATTTGGTCTCTCGCTCCTCAGTCTACCCCTTCCTGTTCCCCACTAGACACTCCATAAATGTTGACTGTTGAGTGTTGTCATTCTTGGAATTATTTATGGTTTAATAGGATCTCCTAAAAATCAAAGGACTATTCAGATTTTGAAACAAAATAACCAAGTGTAGATTTCCTGGCATGATGATAAACTTGCAAACTTCTGATTCAGTGGGACTCGGACAATGGAACTCCATGGAACTTTGCTATCATTTACCCCAGGACTTGCCTCTCACTCGTTTATGTTACAGATGGTGAAAGCCTAATTAAATATTGCATTGATTTTATTTTTTAAGTTTGTATTTAAACTCCAGTTAGTTAACATACAGTGCAATATTAGTTTCAGGTATATAATATAGTGATTCGACACTTCTATACAACACCCAGTGCTCATAAAACAAGTGCCCTCCTTCATCCCCATCGTTTGTTTCGCTCATCCCCCCACCCACCTCCCCTCTGGTAACTATCAGTGTGTTCTCAAAAGTTAAGAGTCTATTTCTTGGTTTGCTTTTCTCTCCTTCTTTTTTGTCCCCTATGCTCATTTGTTTTGTTTCTTGAATTCCAATAGGAGTGAAACCATATGGTATTTGTCTTTCTCTGACTTATTTTGCTTAGCGTAACGCTCTCTAGATCCATTCACACCTTTACAAATGGCAAGATTTTATTCCTTTTTATGGCTGAGTAATATTCCATTGTGTACATATACCACATCTTCTTTATCCATTCATCAGTCTTGGACATGGGGGCTGTTTCCATAATTTGGCTATTGTAAATAATGCTGCTATAAACATCAGGAGGTATGTATCCCTTTGAATTAGTATTTTTGTATTCTTGGGGTAAATACCGAGTGGTGCTATTTCTGGGTCATAGGGTAGCTCTATTTTTAACTTTTTGAGGATCCTCCATACTGTTTTCCAGAGTGGCTGTACCAGTTTGCATTCCCGCCAACAGTGCATGAGGGTTCCTTTTTTCCCCACATCCTCACCAACACCTGTTGTTCCTTGTGTTGATTTTAGCCATTCTGACAGGTGCGAGGTGGTATCTCATTGTGGTTTTGATTTGCATTTCCCTGATGATGAGTGATATTGACCATCTTTTCACCTGTCTGTTGGCCATCTGGATGTCTTCTTTGGAAAAATGTCTGTTCATGTCTTCTGCCTATTTTTTAATTGGATTATTCATGTTTTGGGTGTTGAGTTTTATAAGTTCTCTTTATATTTTAGATACTAGCCTTCTATCAGATATGTCATTTGCAAATATCTTCCCATTCCGTAGTTGCCTTTTAGTTTTGTTGATGGTTTCCTTTGCTGTGCAGAAGCTTTTTATCTTGATGAAGTCCCAATAGTTTATTTTTGCTTTTGTTTCCCTTGCCTCAGGAGACATTTCTAGAAAGAAGTTTCTATGGCTATATTGCATTCATTTTAGATGGTCTTACAAGTTAGTCTTTTCTTCCCAACTAGATTTTAAAGTTTTTGAATGTAGCAACCTAGTAATCTACTCCTGGAGTCCCTGTAGGGCCCTGGGCACAAAGTGGCTCACAAGGTAAGCATTTAAAAACCACTTCAGTTAATTGACTGACATCAACAGAAGAATACTATTCAAACAAAGGCTATTGTATTGCACTTGGCAAACAAGGTCCACACCATTACCATGAGTAACTCCGAGGTGCAATAGAGTTATTAAAGCAATAATGGAAACAAATTAATTAATGGAAACTAATTAATTCTCTAAAAGTACCTGGGAAATATTACTTCTGAGTGGAGAAAAAAGGAAATGAAAGTAATTTGACTACAAATGTCTGCTTAAGTGCTAGAGTTAGGGATAGAGTGCGCTCCATGGAATTCCAGTTTCTACTCTAACCATAATTTATATCCCATCAAGAGGTTTGCAATGTCTAACTAAACAGGATGCTCATTTCAAACAAGAGAGTGAGGAAAAATTTCTGTAAATGTTAGACAATAGGCCACACCATTAAATATTGTGAATTAATCCTACAAAACAGGAAAGCTTCACTGCAAAATTGAGTTGGCCTGTGCTCCCTTAGAGTATATATGCAAACCTTAAGGGCACCTAAGGAATAATTCATCCTACTCATATTAAAAGGATTTTCTGCCTCAGTTAGCACTGATCCAGTAATTGGTTCAAAATTAACTTGACATTTGCTCATGAAATTTTAAACCACTGAAGACCAGGGTAAATGGCACACTCTGTGCAATACGTTCCACTTGGGGAAAACACAACTTTGTCACCCCCCACCCTGCCTTATCTGCTCCTCTCTGTGCTCTAACTTGTAAGTTTGTCCAGTACACCTTTATCTCCTCTTTTGTGCCAGAAGTTTGTCAACAATACTTTCAGTGTCTGATCGACTTTGTATCCTTCATAACACGTAGTACAGTTACTTGGAAACACAGACACACATGTATTTATGGATTAATAGCACCTATGATTTCCACACTTACACACTGAGCACCCAAGAGGTGCTGAACATTGTTCTGGGTGTTGCATATACAACACAAACAAGACTAACTAAACACTTGCCTTCACGATCCTTTTTTCTTATTTGTACTGGGCAGATGATACTGATGGAAGTGGACTATAACTTAACGGTAATCAAATCAGGAGACTGACTTTTGTTATTAAGGGATGCTGTAAGGAAAGTGAGAGAGGGGGATATGTTTAAGAATGACGTGTGTACTTTACACAGGCTGGTTAGGGAAGACCTCCTTAAAGCCAAGATAATGAAACTCAGCAACGAATGATGAGAAGTGAACCATGAAAAGGTCCTAAGAAAGACCATTCCAAGTGGTGGAAATATTTTGTGTAAGGGCCTTGAGGCAAGGAACAGAAACAAGAATAAGGAGGAAGTGTGGGGGTAGCATAAGGGAGCATTAGGTGATGGGGAGGAACAGAGACTTTGAAACTCATAAGTCACTGAAGGGATTTGAGTCTGAATGACATAACTAACAAGGTTTGAAGCAGGGATTAAGACTGTAGTACCTGAATAAGGCTGTTTAAAAAGATTTCTCCACCCACAATGTGAAGATGGAACTGAGGGAACACCAGTCGGTGGTGGTCTAAGTACAAAAGATGGTGGTTTGGGTTTGCATAGAATGCCCAGGAGGTGGAGAAAAGGAGATGCATCAAGGTTGTGTTTTGGTGAACTGGGTTTCACGTGCTGAGGGAACAAAGAGGAATCAAGGATGATTCAGTGGTTTTGGTCCAGACTGAGGGCAGATGCTGCTTCCATTTACTGATGAGGACAAATGAAGAAGGAAACATAAACATCAGTATCGAAGACTGCAGTGATAAAGGCCTCTTCAAAGCGATCTTAGTCTTTCACAGGTAGAAAAAAAAAGTGGGACTCAGAAAAGTTAAGAAATTTACCAGAATTCCTACCTTTGCGTTGGAATTTGAATAAACTGTCTAATTTTAAAGCCCACACCTTTCAAATTCTATTCTTCTGACCTTCTATGCACTCATTTTTGAAAGAATAAAAAACCTGAATGGGCAAATGTTCAAATTATAAAATGGATCATTGCTGGGGCGTCTGGGGCGTGATCCTGGCGTTATGGGATCGAGCCCCACATCAGGCTCCTCCGCGATGAGCCTGCTTCTTCCTCTGCCACTCCCCCTGCTTGTGTTCCTGCTCTCGCTGGCTGTCTCTATCTCTGTCGAATAAATAAATAAAATTTTTTTAAAAAAATCAGGCTATTAGCTTGGCCAGTTAAAGGTAAGACTGAAGAGTGAAAAGGCAATTTTTATAAGAATTGACACTTACCAATAAGCTAGGTAAATTATGCTTAGATTTATCCATTAGAATCTATCACAAAATTTGAAAGAAACTGGAGAGAAGAGACTAGGGATGAAGGGCACCATGTCACTCTTTCAAAGACTCTCTAGAAGGAGGGATTTAATAGACTATATGACTCCTAAGCCTCTAGATGGTTTTTATATCTTAAAGGTGAACATGATAGAAAAATCCTAAGAAGCACCAATCTATCCATTTCGGTGTGGCCTAACAGTGATGGAAAAAAAAAAATCCAAGTGATTTAACATCTCCATTAATAAACCAAAGTAGAAAAATCTGGATATCAGCTGAATATAGTGAAAGATAATCCAGGAAGCACGGAACATACACAGGACGGGAACAGAGGGAGTGACCAAAGATAAAGTGTAGATGAGGCAAAGGGACACGAGCTATGGAACCAGAAGAAACATCAAAACTAAAAGAAACAAATCCACTAATGTCAGGTTTGGAATATTTTTTATAGGAGGGCACAATTTTCCAGATATCTTCTTCTGTAAAGCCTGGCAGCTCTCAACATCCACGTGTAAGTAGTAAGAGTGATAGAAATGGGAAAACTCAGAAGTTCTTCTCTATATCCCCTATCAAGATGACATATCTAGGAGAACCTGGGTGGCTCAGTCAGTTAAGTGTCTTAGTCTCAGGTCATGATCTTAGGCTCCTGGGATAGAGTCCTCTGTCAGGCTCCCTGCTCAATGGGGAGTCTGTGTCTCCCTCTGTCCCTCCCCTCTGCTTGTGCACACGCTCTCTCTCAAATAAAGAAATAAAATCTTAAAAAAAAAAAAAGACGAAATGTCAATAAAGTGCCTGCTTTCCCTTGAATAGTCAGCATTTCAATGGGAGCATTTCACTTAAGGCTTCCATTAACATCCAAAAATAAATGTATATAACTGCAGGAAGACCAAACAGAATTAGCACTATTTCAGAGTGGTAAAATAAAATAAAATAAAATGACTGATTTGAAAGCTCATATGTCTTCACATTTACCTTTTAATGAGAAACACTAAAGATTATCTGAAACTTAAGATACTATCAAACTTATTGGTAGCAAACTTTATAGGATTCAAGCATGATATTTCTACTTTGAAAAAAGGCATCACATTTTCAAATGAGCAATATTAAGGGAAACAGAAAGATATCATCAAATTTGCTAATGCCACAGGATTCCAAATGTTTAGGCTTGAAAATATATCCATCTGATCACAAATCTACTTAAAAATATACATTTATCAATTCCCTGGACACAGAAGACAATAAACATGAAAATAACTCCAACCTCAACAAACACAATCAAACAGGACAAGGTTAAAAATTACTGAGATAACCTAATTTTTAAAAGCACATTTAGGAATGGGATCCTGCTTGTTGAGATCACTGGCAGGAAGACACATTTGCTCAACCTTTCTGTTTGGCTGCTTAGAAGGATGTGTCAAAATATAAAATGAGTATATATCATTTGCCCACTGGTCCTCCCACTAGCATTTATCCTAAAAAAAAAAATATCTTACAGTGTATAAATGGATATGTAAAAGATTTTCTAGGAAATTTATATCTATCTATTCATAAAGTAAGATAAAACATATATTCATCGACAAGAGCCCTTTTTTAAAAAAATGTACAGAATGTAATATTATACAGTCCTTAAAATTATGTACCTCTATCCTTTTTTATATAGAGAGGGACCCATGAGACACTGTTGAACAAAAAGTTAGTTTACATAACAACCTACATAGTAGGATCTCATATACATACATAACTTTGTACAAAGATATATGTACATCCATACAAATATTTATAATGTCTTAAAGCATGTTTATAATTTGGGTTGAATTTATGTAAATATCATGTTTGAGAATTACAGTTCTGAGGTCAGGGTGCATAAATTCATATTTCAACTTCACTCCTAACAAAGGGTTTGACTATGGGCAAGTCACTTGGTCCCCTCAAAACCACCATGTTCTCATCTGTAATAGAGAAATAATATTACCTACTTCGTGATTTAAAATTTTAGCCAAATACATGACACACGGTAATATCTGGTATCAGTTTTTTTGGTTACATTCTTCTTTATTGTATTCTTTTCATACCAATGGACATTTATTTTTTTATATAGTCTACCTGTTAAGTATTTTACTCAAATACAGTTTAAATGAAAAATTAGATTATTTGTATAATTAACCTTAAGTGTCAACAAATTGATTTTAAAAATTATTCTTATGACTAGTGTTAGTATATTAGAATTAACATACTATTAATCTCTGAAACGGCCCCTTTCTCAAAGTTGTGCAATTCTTTAGGAGCAGAAGAACAGTCCTGGGTTCAGAAAAATTAAGAGGCCGTGTGTGGGCTCATATAAGAGAGGTGGAAGGTTACACACATGTAAATGTTCTTGTTATGATTATGATTCAGTACAGGGCTCTCTTGGCTTTTTTAATTTTTATTTTAACTCCAGGTAGTTAACATACAGCACAGTATTAATTTCAGGTGTACAATATAGTGATTCAACAGTTCCATACATCACCCTGTGCTCATCAGGACAAGTGCACTCTTTAATCCCCATCATCCATCCCCCACCCACCCACCAGTGTGTTCTGTAGAGTTAAGAGTCTCTAATGCAGTTTTTATATATTCACTTTACCATAGTTTCCCTGGCAGCCGAGGATAAATGTAACGAATCACAATCCAGAAAAAGAAGAATCAGGTCTTCCAATTGAGCAAGTTAAAGTTAAACCACCCCAGGCCAAATATAAAACATTTTTCTGTGGTGTGCTGGAAAGAATATCTCCATCCAAGAAGTGATTCCTGTGGTAGAGATTTCAGTTTTTGTAGCAAGCTGTTGGGTAATTAAAAAACAATCACAAAACATTAGAAGTGCCTTGGAGCACACCCCAAACTGCATGCTTGGCCCTTGTGTAGTGTTGGTCTTATCTCAATCTTATGCTAGAAGATTACTTTCTGGAGAGACCTAACCAAGAGGCTAGCTTCACACTGAATAAGTAAATAAAATTGCAGAGAGAAGGCCAGGAGAAGCACTTTAATCTTAAATTGTGCTCCCTCTTGTCACTTTGAAAAAAAGCAAAACTCTTTGCTGGTGTCACAGTCTTTGGGCACTTTGTAAATTACAGACAGCCTGTATTTTCACAAACTTCTAGAGCTCAGCTTCTTTTCCCGGTTCTACATGCTTCACCATATATAGTGCTCCTTTGGGGGTCCACGGTTCCCCCGAATAGCAGGACATCTAGCCATGAATAGTAGGAAATTTAATGAGCCACCAGCTCTGAAAATAAAGCATCAAGACAGAATGCCACCTATTCCTCTAGTGACTGTATCGTCGATAACCTTACATGGTGGCAGTTGTCCCTCCTGCCTTCACAGTCACTCCTCCAATAAAGTTGAGCCTTATAGCACTTGTCTTCACTCTGCTGTTACCCAAATGTTGACAAGTATAGACAAAAGATACTTCATTTTCAACCCAGATCCCCCTACATGATCTCATTCATACAACACTTTTTCACTGAAGGACCTATAAAGTCTGTTGTGTGTGCTTGTTTTATTACAGTGGGTGCTCCAGGGATCATCCTACAGACTCTGAGAGATTATTAATTTGGACAAGATGACAACTCCTTAACAATAAAGCTGAGGAAAAAGATAATGAGTCTAACCTTCAACTAAAAGAGTCTAAGAGCTCTAAAGATTGACACAAACAGAGTGCCAGAAGGTCGAATGTTATCTGTAGAGATGCCACATGGTTTATTTCTCTGTCATAACTTCCCTTCCACGTAACTGAGTGATTTAAAAGCATTGCTGGCAACATTTCAACTTCTCAAATGCCAACCACAAAGGCCACAGTAATTGTGAACCCTCCCATTAGGAAATTTGAAATTAGTTATAACATGCAAACCTTCTTCAACTGGGTCATATTTACAATTGAATCATTTTTTTTGTCTCCTTCAATGATGAAAAAAATTATTTTACTAAAACGAACATGTAAATCACGCTGTCATTCCAAGACATCAGCAATGTAAGCCACACAGACAAGTCAAAGACAGATCTATTCAATAAGCCTTTGGCATTGATTTCGGGATTGAATCACGATGCTTTCCCTTTGATTTTTTTTTTTAAATAAAAAATGTTTCTGAATTTCTGGAGCCAGAATTGACCAAAAGCAAACTTCCTCTTGTTCTGAAAGCACTGAGAGACTTCCACGTATAGGTGTGTGAATACACACTCCACTAGGCTGCCTAATACCACTAAGCTGCCAGGGTGCCTCTTGTCCATTGCTATTCAGGAGAAAGGAAATCTAAAATGCTAACGAAGTGATTGACAATCCAGGCTGATGCTAATCTAAAGCCAGCAGCAACTGTCAAGGCGCTTACCCAGAAACAATATCCATCTGCTTTAAGGCTGCCAGGGGAGCTCATTTTGATCAAATGTTCATTGGGCATAATGGAAAAGCTTTTACCCGGTTCAACGTGTAAAGCATTTCCGTCCACTGACAAAGTACCTAACACTCCATCACCCAAAGAAGGTTCTAGATTTTGTGGGGCCTGAAGCTTATGCCATTTGGGGAACCCTGTTGCAGTCAGAGAATACAAAATAACAAGTCCAAAATTAAACACTGGGTTTTGGAAAGTGCTTAAGCAACTAAGGGGCTCTGACTTTAAGTTTTATTTGATTCGTGAAAAATTAGCTTCCTTCTCCAGCAGAAGATTCTCATTGTGTCTTCTCACATTTGCTGATGAAAAACATGCACCTGATTTTTTTGCAAAAGAACCATTACAATTATTTTATGGGAGAATTATAATGAATCTAAGTAAACCAATTTAAACCAATCAAAGGACAATTTACATATTATTCAGAGTTCAATGGCAATCTACTTTTAGTGATTAAATATGTATTCATTCTTATTTGGTCCATACTCAGTATTTGAAAACATGCATTAGGAATTCAGAGCACTATTCATAAGATTACAGAGTAGTTAGGCGTGGGTTTGTATTTGCTGGAGAGGGGAAAACAAAGGGCTCCTCAGGCTCTTTGCAGTTTATGAATCTGGATGAAAGACGGTGAAGGGATGTAGGGTTGACTCATTTCATCAAGACATTAGGTCCTTTCTCAACAGTATGAGGCTTGAGTAATATCCCTAAACACCTCCCAGAAATTCTAGGAGAATCAGAGCTCTACGAATTAGGGAAAGGAAACAATTATCTGTATTGTTAACATCTGAAGAACACTACTTTTGTCAAAGACTCACAAGTCACGCAAAGGTGTTATAAGACATATATTAAAAGCAGTATCTTCAGTTTTCCCACTGTGTTTGGTGGAGTTTAGAGTGTCCCCTTCCCACAATTCTAAAGAGAAAGAAAGAGAGAGAAAGAAGAGAAAGAGCATTCTGCAATAAGAAAACTCCTGCGAGGGGCGCCTGGTGGCTCAGTTAAGCGTCTGACTTCAATTCAGCTCCGGGGTCCTTGGGATGAGCCCCGCTTTATCTGGCTCCCTGCTCAGTGGGGAGTCTGTATCTCCTTCTCCCTCTGCCCCTCCCCCGCTTATCAAGCTTGCTCTCTCTCTCTCAAATAAATAAATAAATCTTAGAAAAGAAAAGAAAAGAAAAGAAAAGAAAAGAAAAGAAAAGAAAAGAAAAGAAAAGAAAAAAAACCCAGCATAGGGTTAGAAAAACTAAAATCTAGTCCAGTGGTGGTCAAGCTGGGGCGTACATCAGAATCTCTCGGAGGGCTTGTATAAACACAAATTGCCGGGCCCCATACACAGAGTTTCAGTAGGACATGTGAATATCTGTTTCTAAAGCATCTCTAGAGGATACATACTGATGGGGCAGAAACACCCCAAGGACCACCAGCACAGTCCATCACTTGGGGATGCTGACCTGGGTGATGGTTAAGATACCGTTGAGCACGGCATTTGGTAATTCCTGGACTCCAACACACTGCCCACACCTACAGGAATCGCATGCTCGGGCATTTATGAAATTTCCCCAGAAAACTCTGTAAAATATGGAAAGCCTCTTAAACTATGACTTCGTTTTGTTACTCTATAAGAAGGGTCTTTAAGGCACTCTCTTTTTGTTATTGATTGAAAGACTCAATATAAATGCAAAATATCACATAAAACAATACATGGCTGACATAATGATTTCTGACAGATAGCTTAGATTTTAAGAGTGGAAGGATTGTCAGGAAACGTTAAAAGGAACAGGCTTTACTGAGAAATTGACAAAAGTAAAAATGGAAACCATCAATGTAACAAACTGTTTTCTGGAAAAAAAAATTTAATTTTGCGTGTTCAAATGTGACAATCCCAAATCGCTTCACACTGTTCTCTTTTTTGCCAGAAAACGGCAAATCCTAAACTGTGGTGCTCGCTCTCTTTTTTCTCCCTCCTCCCCTGTAGTGTCTCCTATGCCTTTCAGTAAACAGATACAAAGTTTTATGCCTATAATTTCCAAGGCTTTCCATATCTGCCAGGCTGATTTGCACATCTCTGCTCCATAAAACATATGCATTTTACATCATCTGGTTACGCAAAGTACCAGTGGAAATTCAAGAGCTGCTGAACAGAAAATAAGAAATCCTCCCCCACTATAAATGATCATCTTTATTATCTCAACCATGCCTGTTTATAAAAAGCATTTTCTATTTCCCAAGTAGGCGCAGAGAGACATTTTCCTTATCAATATGGCCACCCTCTTCCGATATTTTATCTCAGTTTCATCATGAGTCCCCAATTTCTACCTGCCTATATCTGACACTTCATGAAAATATCCTTAATTTCGCTTAAAGTAGACTGCCCCTCCCTCATGGGAAACATTCCTCCTCTCCTTCTCCTAGGTTCACCTTTTGATCTAACACCAACATCATTTTGTGTTTACACAACCAACCATAGTATTTTGGCTGTACAGCCAGGCCTATTACAATTACACAGAACAATCTCATGAGTGGTCAGGCAAGTATTATTGTTCCTATTTTATAAATGCTGAGATACATACTTTTAGAAATTAAATACAGGATTTAGCTACTAATTATATTTTTTAATAAACTTTCATATTTTCTAAAAATGAGAATGAGGATGATGATATTTTTTATAATAATTACAAATATCAGCTAATATGGATGGGGGATTGTTCCATGTCAGGCATATATACATTCCATTATTCATAACAACCTTAATTATTTCGGTGACTAATTATCTCCATTTCACAGGAAGGCAAGTCAAGGGCAGAGAATCTAAATAATTTCCCTCAGAGTACATGCTAGTAAGGCATGGACCCTGACTCAAAAACTCTGACGGTGTCATCCCAGAACTAGGAAATAATAGTGACATAATCTAAGTTATAAATATCTTTCTACATAAATTACATCGCAAGTAAAAACGTGCATGTGATTTTACGCAGCTGAAGGATCCAGTTTGGTGATTGAATTTCAATGAGGAATCTACCTAACCTCAAAACTTTATACGTAATACAAAAAATGACAAAGAATTATTTTTTTAAGATTTATTTATTTACTTTAGAGGGGGGGAGGGCAGAAGGAGAGAGAGAGAATCTCAAGCAGATTCCCCACTGAGAGCAGAGCCCAACGCAGGGCTCGATCTCAGGACCCCAAGATCAGGACCTGGGCCCAAATCAAGAGTCAGCTGCTTAACTGACTGAGCCACCCAAGTGCCCCCTCGAATTATTTTTTTAAGAAGCTTCCTAAAAAAGGGACTTCAGAGAAAATACAACAGGTCAAAGTCACAATGGGTTAAGTATATAATCTGAGACCCACAACAACATATGGGCATATGTATCCGCATACACCATTGTACCTCTTTGTACCTTGCACTCTCAGTGTATATATTCCAGTTTGGGGGACTGCATCGGGAATAGAGTCTTATCACATCATCTCACCAGATCCAAATTCGTCTATTCAAGGGGACAAAGTGCCCTAGAAATTCCAAGGCATCAGGTGGGCACCTGCCAGTTAAAGGAATTGCAGTATAAATAGACCTTATACCTAGTTGTCCAAGACAGGGCTGCCAACATTCATGCGCATTATTTTATTTAATGCAACAGCCCCAAAAAGGAGCATTTTAAAAATAATAGCTAAAGAAACAAATGCAGAGAAATTATATGGTTTGCCCAAGGCTGTGTAACTGCTGCTTGGGTTGATCTCTGAAGTGCAAACTGCTTTGTTCTGAACCCTGGACCCTCCATTTACTAGCCCAGCGACTCTGGTGAGTTCCCATACTCTCTGACCTTGGCTTTCTCATTTTACACAATAACACCTGCCTTATGCATTTTGACTGAGGTGAACTGAGCTAAAGTATATGAAGTATGCAGAGCGCTCAGCCCAGTGTTCAGGAGACAGAAAGTATTTTACAAAGGGAAGATATTATTACTACTATAATTGCCTGGTTCATGAGCTAGCCCAGCTTTGGAAACAGATTATCTTTGCCAGTTAGGTATTCGACAAATACTCTGTAATGGAGCATCTTTTTCCTATATCTTGCTGCCTTAGGAAGCAAAGAAAAGTACATCGAACACATCAATTTGGAAGAAGTTATCCTAGAGAGACAAGTTTTCTTAATTTGGCCAGAGAAAACACCTCTTCCCTTGGCTCGCAGCCCCTCCTGTCTTCTGTCTTAGCCAACAGCAAGTGGCAGTGCTCTCCAAATATTTGGTTCACTCCCGACATAAAATATGCATGGATTTGAACAAGAAGAAAGTTCAACATCAAATCAAGATTCTCGTAAGTATATGGAGATTAGGTCCAGGACTAGCAGTTTTTAAACACCGCAAGGTCTTCCCCCGCTGTGGCTGGTTTCCGAATGACACAGTTTTATGTCCCAGCCTGTGGGATCTACACCTGGAATAGACTCAGCTCAGCCACACCAGCACCACCGCCTCCCCATCCAGCTGCTGCCACCTCCTTGCCAGGCCCTGCTCAGTCTACCCTTCACAACAATATTGGGGCCAAGTCCACCTCCAAGAAACCACTGATTATTATAGGGTGGCCAAAAGGTTCCTAATGACCAGACCTAGTAGCTTCCAGCAGTCTTCATTTCCTTGATGTCTGGGGTACAGGAGAGGGCAGCCAGAAGGGGGGATGCTGCGAGCAGTGGGTATAACCCCGGGCAACCTTGTGTGCTTGCTGGTTTCTTCTTATTACACTGGGGGAGCTCCCTCCCCACTCAAGTAAAAGTCACTTGCACATTTCAGACTTAACTTTGACCACTCGATAGTTGTTTTAAAGCCACTGAAATATAAAGATTCCTTACTTCCTAACAGAAAAGCCGAAAATTGTGCGAGCTAAGTTTACAGCTGAAAAAACAAGAGAAACAAGGATGAAAATCCTTCCTATTGCGTCCTACCTACAACTACAGGAGACAGCGAGTCAAAGGGCCCTCTTCTATTAAGTTAAGGAATGTATTCCTTGTCTGTGCACGCACATTTCAATCAGAAAAAGCTGCAAATAAATTGTGATCTTGTTTGACAAAGTAGCATAATATCCTGATTATCCACAAGAGGATGACAATGTTCATCAGAGAAAATGAATAAAACCACCTATATCCACTTTTCAACTTTCACGAAGGATTTTTTCCCCCTGGGAGGGCAAAACGTGACTACTTCTCAACTGCATCATCCATTCTCTTTCCCAACGAGCAACCATGGTCAGTTTTCCATGGAGAGGGAGGAAGATTCTCCAGCCGCGATGCTGCCAACACGCGGAGAGGCAAGAGAGCGGCCCAGAAAGCCTTTCCTCCATCGAACTTGGGCTCTGATACTTGCCAGTCCTGGAAAAGCTTCCGATGAAATGTACCAGCGTTTGGTGTGTTTTGGGTTTTGTTTTAAATCAGTTAATGGCATTTTGCACCACATCTGGCTGAATCCTGTAATATAAAACCCTTAGCTTCTCCTTTAGGAGGATGTAGCGTGCTAAGTAAAATCCCCCTGGGTAATGTGGTCTCCCCTGAATGCTCTGATGCACAGAATTCAACCCAACCATGGAAGTGCTGCCTGGAAATCAGCCCTTGCTGACTCAGGAAAGAGCCCAGGAAGGCAGATGGGCTTTGACAGGATCAAGTCCCAGCGGCCTGCACTCAGCAGCCTGACACAGCGATCCCGGTGGCTTTCTCTAGCTTTTGGTGATGCCTGTGTGAGCATGAAGTGACTCACCCCTCCCACCCAAATCATCAGCTCACTAAGTGTCTTCATAAAATCAGGAGGGAGGGACATGCATGGGAAGGAAAAATGAACAGATGGGCATATCGTAGTTCAAATAGATAAAATTTTAAAAATGAAGCTGGGTTGGGGCCCCTGGGTGGCTCAGCCGGTGAAGCGTCCAACTCTTCATTTCCACTCAGATCATGATCTCGGGGCTGTGAGACTGAGCCCCGTGTGGGGCTCCACACTCAGACTGGGGTCTGCTTCTCCCTCTCCCTCTGCTCCTCCCCCCGCTAGCTTTATCTCTTAAATAAATAAATAAATATGAAAATAAATAAAAATGAAGTTGAGCTGAATCACATTTATGACACTTTCTTTAAGTTGCCTGTGATAATCATTATGTGTTTTGGGGGTTTTCTGGGTGGTTTTTTGGTTTTCGTTTTTTGTTTTTTTGGTCCAAAAGGATGTCCTTTACCAAACTGAGGTGCCAACTTCTATCAAGAGGAAGACAGTGAGCAGTCACAGAATGCCTAATCCCTAAGTCCATATCTTTGTCCAGAGACCTGCTGCCCTCTGAATGTCTACAGCCTCTCCTCATGCCTCCAAGTCCTCCCGTCCTTAAATTTTTGGTACATAACACATGACATCACCTCTCATCTGCCCCCCTCCTCTTTTCTCCCCGAGAAAATCCAGCCAACCTGTCCTCTTTGCTGTTTCTCCATCCAATCAAATTTTCCCTTCCTTAGCAGTATTGATCTGTGCATTCCTTTCGCTGGCCATGTTGTTTCCAGCCACAGCTATCTCCTTATAATTTATAATTTAGTTATCTGTACAGATGACAACTTTCTAGATAGCTCTTCACTGTCTAACCTGCCCACCCCAACCCCGTCACTCTGTTGCCACCAATAAAAAATATTTTTAAAAATCTGTTCACCGTGTATATGACCAACTAGGACGCTAGTTCTGTGTTATCAGTGGATTGTGTGAATTTGTTTTAATTTTTTAATTTTTTTTATTTTTGAATTGTGTGAATTCTGCCCACAGCTTGGTTCCCAAGATCTAGGGTGGTGCCTAGAACACAATACACACTCGAAATGCTTGCCCGATGAATTCCTGATTGAGTAAATGAAAGAGGAAGGAATTACTTTGTCTAAGCTTTGGGCCCTGCATTTTATATTTTAAGCCATGTGTGTTTCTCTACTGTGACAACAGGAATTACTTTGTCTAGAGCTCAGATCTCAGCTGTAGTTGGGCCTGCTAATTTGTGGCTGTACGGATCTGTGCAATTTCCAACATCTGTGCCGTGAGAAGCTGGACCAGACGGGCTCTATGCTTGTCTGATCTTTGACATTCCATGTGTCAAGTGTCATCTCCAGAGAGAAATTTCCAGGAATTGTCAGTCTGCCATAAGCTCTCCCTCTTTGGGACTGAAAATTACATATTCTACACTTGACACTGAAATATTTTTTTCTGGTTCACAGTGATAATTATCCTTGAAACTCTCTCTTAATAATATCTTCACAAGGTGCGTTTTTGGGAAGAAGCCTGTGACATTTTATGGTGTCTCTCAGGGCCAGATATAGAGCAAATAAGTTGAATGCCCAGTTTGAGAGAACAATGAGAACATCCCCAACATCGCTTGGATGTCTCCTTGTCAGGTAGGTGACATTTCCTAAATGCTGTATTTACTAAACGTGAGGGTTCGTATTCCAGTCCATAGATTCTAACTTTATAGCTGATGAATTTTGCATCAAACAACATCAAATGTCTTCAGATTTAAAAGTTCTAAGACGCTGATACTCTCCTCGTCTAGACAGCGGCTATTTCACAGAAACGTGTGGGAACGAGTACTTCCATTTTTGAGGATAATTTTAGAACCTGCTAGATAAAATGACTACAATTAGTTTACACGTTGGGCATACTCGAGTCCAAGTTCACATCCACTTAAACGATTAAATCACTGGCTAATTGCACCCATCTAAACCCAACAGGATAATTCACCTTCAGGCTTCTGAATCCAAGGCCAGTCCGTGTGGAGACTAAAATGGGCAGGGAGGTGCTGGGGCATTTTCAGAACTGACTGTCCTGTTTGGTGCGTGATTTGTCCACAAACATCACAGCCACTGGTTCTCTCGGCACAGAGATCGGAGAAACAAGGGTCTGTCTCCACACCCACTCAGAAGGGGGGGGTCTCCACTCCCCAGAGCTCCTGCACCAGCCTAAGAGAACCACATAAAGACAGGCTTCTCTATGTAGCAGGGCCAGCCTCAAGACAAAGACCTCTGGGGAATGAATCCTTTAGAATCACAGATTCATAAGAAAGATGCATTCTAATTTGAAAGGGCAGGATTAGGTTACAATTTGGAAGAATTTGGTATCCATTTCATCTGTTTCTATTACTAGTGATTATTTTGCAGGATGGATTTTGCTTTCAAGTATTATTTACTCACTGAACTTTCATCAGGGAGCCGGCAATAGAACAAATGACCTTTTGCGTGTAATGTTTTCAGGGATTTTCTCTTCCTCTTCAGGGTCAAACCATTCAACACAGAAAAAAATTTAAAAAAAAAAAAGAGGAACCAGTGAATGCTTTTCTCCACAAAGCATAAATAAAATTTAAAAAAAAATAGTGCAATTTCACAACGAATTACACTCCTAGCAAAAGCAATTCACAACTAATTATTAGAGAAAGTTACAACCTTTTAAAGCATTGATGTGAAGAGCTAAGGAAAAAAATAAGGCTTAAAGTGGTATGGAACCCTACACATTAGGCATATAGTCCATTTTCATTATGTGAACCATTTCTTTAACATGTCAAATTCAAGCATTTTACTTGTGGGGGAAGAAAAAAACAAATAAAATCACTGAATTCAATCATAATGTACCGGAAAACATTTTAAATATCTTGAAGCCTAATATTATTGATTCAATCAAATATGTTTGATACTCCTTCTGTGTTCAAGGTTATGTGTCAGGTCTTAAACCTCCAAATGTGCCATTCTCAGAGCCTTTGCACCTGTTGCCTCAGGGCCTTTGCACATGTTGGCTCAGGGTCTTTACATGTGCTTACTCACAACTGGATGTTCTTGTGCTCTATGCCTGCATGACATTTGTCCACCTGTTCCTCTTCGATGAGGTCTCCCTGACTTCACTGAGAACTATAATCTTAACCCCACCCCCCAACTCCAGGCACTTTTATTTCTCTCTATAGCATTTACTGCTTTCTAACACAGAATTGAACTTCTTTATTTATTTTACCTGATTTCTAGACTCAACGAGCACAGAAGGGAGACAAGGTTTTTGTTTTTGTTCTTGTTTTCTAATTTTTCATTGTTGTATCTGTATGTACAGGGTTTTTGCAGAAGTCAACCCAGTGGCTGATAATAGTATGTGTGTGTGTGGGGGGGGTTCTCTTGAGAATCATCCACATTCTTCAAACATTATTTCAAGACAGTAAAGATCTTTGTAAAATTATGATTCCTTCCTTCTGCTACCAAAAGCATTGTTACTATACATGTGCTCTCCGACTTTGGGGGTGGGGGGGAGGACCACCAGCAGAACTTGTTACTATCAGTGTCACAGCTACGGTGTATCAAACCTCAATGCTACTGTGTTTCTTTAGGCCCAAACATGAAATCTGAGACCTTATATCTGGTAATTAAGAAGAAAAGACTCAGTCGAAAGCAACTAGACACCTGAGAAACTCTCATCTAGAATTAGTCCTAGCATATTCTTTGGATTAGAGTCGTACTTTTTACCTAACACACAGTGCAGGAACAAATACGCTCTCTGGAGATGGTTTTTGTTTTGTTTTGCTTTAAGGTTTTATTTATTTATTAGAAAGAGAGCACAAGCGAGCATGAGCGGAGGGAGAGGGAGAAGCTGGCTCCCTGCTGAGCAGGGAGCCTGATGTGGGACTCATTCCCAGGACCCTGGGATCAAAACCCAAGCCGAACACAGATGCTCAACCGACTAAGCCACCCAGGCACCCCTGAAGATGTTTTTTTTAAAGTTTGATGGGTTTGGGGCGCCTGGGTGGCACAGTGGTTGGGCGTCTGCCTTCGGCTCAGGGTGTGATCCCGGCGTCANTTGATGGGTTTGGGGCGCCTGGGTGGCACAGTGGTTGGGCGTCTGCCTTCGGCTCAGGGTGTGATCCCGGCGTCATGGGGTCGAGCCCCACGTCAGGCTCCTCTGCTGGGAGCCTGCTTCTTCCTCTCCCACTCCCCCTGCTTGTGTTCCCTCTCTTGCTGGCTGTCTCTGTCTCTGTCGAATAAATAAAATCTTTTAAATAAATAAATAAATAAATAAGTAAAGTTTGATGGTTACAGGGCAACCCTGTTGGGACACCTCTCACTCTTGAGAGTTTTTTTCTGTAGCTTCACTTAATAAACTTCTATCACTTTACAGAAAAAATAAATAAATAAAGTATGATGCTTGTATTTGAAAATAACCTTGATAAACCTGGATTATTCTCCACACTTCTAAATAGGCAAGAGCACCCTGTTGGAGCCCCAAAATTCAAGGGACTCCAGCTATGACAATCAGAAAGAGACATTTCAGTAATCAAAGAGAGAGAATACATTTTCAGATAATGCCCTCTGATGTATTTATCTTGTTGCTCTCTAATCAAGAAGGAAATTGAGGGTCAGGAGTATAGCAGAGCACCAAGCATCGTAATACCCTATCTCATACCACACACACACACACACACACACACACGTACATGTGCACTTGCATATAAATTACTAAACAAACAGGAAATTTTCCACTATTCCTTATTTAGAAGTCCTGGCTAATGGCAATTCATAACTATGCTAGCATAATAATATAGTTTTTTGCAGATGCCTAATATGGACCAGTTTGATATGATTTTCATAATTTTCATCTCTCAGCCTTATTAAAAATAACCACCAAAAACATCTCCTTGTAAAAGATGAAAGCCTGTGATATAAACTCCATTAACATGTTTCACACTTTATAGTAGCTTTTGGTTTTAAACTAGGTCTATATCATTCCCTTGTATAAGCCTCCTAGTGATGCTATTTTTAAAATTATCTGTTATTTTAAATGGCAGTTTTGACCAATCTCCTTTATTTACATAAGAAACAAAAATGGCTAAACACTCCATTCTACTAATCAGGATTAGGATTTAAATACTAAATGTCCTGGCTGCTATAAATTTGAGATAGTTCTTTATACTTTATGCCTTAGATTACTTTCCCAGGATTTTTCTTTTTTAAAAAATGTGTATCTCTCACTCACTGTCTGTGTAACCTTAATTTAATTTGCTTTGTCTTGCTGAGTTTCAATTTCCCCATCTAAAAGATAGGAATAATATCAGCAACTGTGCAGGGCTGTTGATAGGATCAGTGACGGTGTGTGTCAAGTATCTTCAAAACATCTGACATACAGTAGGTAGGCAGTAAAGGGTTGTCACTACGGAGACCACTGACCTGGCAACATAACGCTTAATTTTTTCAAAAGTCAAGTGGGGAATTGTCTTTCTGTTCAGGGCTTTCTAAATACACAATGTTTCTTAGAGAATTTACGGCAGAAGAGTTTGTCTGTCACACATCGCTACGTAGACGGCTATACTGAATCACAGGACCATTTCTTATGAGTTGACATAGCATGCTATTCTTGCATTTTAAAACTGAGAAACAAACATTTAATTAGTTATATATAAATTGTTTTGGGGGTGCCTGGCTGACTCAGTGGGGAGCATGCAACTCTTGGGGTTGTGAGTTCAAGCCCCACATTGGGTTGTAAAGATGACTTAAAAATAAAATCTTAAAAAAAAATTTCTTTTCACCCTAATGTATTTTTAAAAACTTCAGAATTGGAGCTTAGTTAATAGTAACATGTCCATATTGATTCATTAGTTGTGACAAATGTACATAGGAACGGAAAACTTCTATAGAAGGGGAAATGGTATGGGGTATATGGGAAATCTGTAATTACTTTGTAACTTTTCTATAAATCTCAAACTACCCTGAAATAAAGAGTGTATTTAAAAAAAAACTAGAACTAACTCTAATACAATTAAATTTCAAGAGGCAAGTCTGTTAAAGCGTCAGTGAGAATTGAGAATGGACTTTTGGACAGAAGTAACATGTCCCTTCTCTTCAATCAGAAGTTTACCTTTCCTTACAAATTCTAGGCATTAAGCTTGGCTTTTGCACAGAGGTCATGGATTTCTAGGTCATCCACTTGCTATCTATAAATCCCATACATCCCAACATTTTAATTGAAAACTTAATCAGCACTCTGTGCTTTGGGGACAGGTCTCACTCAAAGAAAAGGTAAAGAACCAAACTCCCAGCCAAGATGCACTGAGTTTGTTTCACCCTTGAAAATTATCATACGGTTTCACTCATATGTGGAACATAAGGAATAGCATGGAGGACCACAGGGGAAGGGAGGAAAACTGAATGGGAAGAAATCAGAGAGGGAGACAAACCATGAGAGACTCTGGATTCCGGGAAACAAGCTGAGGGTTTCAAGGTGGAAGAGGGGTAGCAGGCGATGGGTATTAAGAAGGGCACGTGTGGTGATAAGTACTGGGTTTATATGCAACTAATGAATTGTTGAGCACTACATCAGAAACTAATGATGTACTATATGCTGGCTAACTGGAGGAAGGAAGGAAGGAAGGAAGGAAGGAAGGAAGGAAAAG
>NC_048223.1:50324731-50391967 GCF_002007445.2 Ailuropoda melanoleuca
AGGAAGGAAGGAAGGAAGGAAGAAAGAAATAAAGAAAGAAAATGCTGCCTAAAGCCCAACATCGAACATAATGCAGAAGGCTGGAAGAGAAAAAAAAAAAGCCTGCAGAAATAGCTTATATAAGGATCAGTGGCCCTAAAATTAAAGGAATCATTCCTCCGTTGTGACAAAGTCAACATGTTGCTTCCTACAGAGGATTCTATTGGAAGAAAAAACAGTTCAAGCAGCATTTGTTAGATCACATGCAAATGTGTGATCAAGGGAAAGACAGGTTCAGTTATTTATCAGCAAGATGGAATTCTATAGAAGAACCTCCTCTTTTATTGAATGTCTACCGTGGTTAAGGAGAAGATCTAATAATGGATTGAGATACGTAATTGTTCTCCAGATGACGCAAATTGTTGAGACAATCATATATGGCTTGTAACATCAGTTTTCTTATGATTATCTTGCCTACATTAAAAAAAAGAAGAAAAGAAAGAACCACGGACTTTAGAGGGATCATGGGAACAATTTCATATTCCTTTCTGAAGACCTTTTCATGTCTTCTCCTATTTAATGAAATTGTCATGCATTAAAACAAAACTTTCATTTGTTCCATAAACTGCTTTTTTTTTTTTTTAACAGTGCAAGGCAAGGCAATTCACGAGACAAGCTCTGGAGATGGTTTTGTCTGGTCTCTGGCTCTTGAATTCCTCATTTGTGACAGTCATTAGGCAAAGAGACTACGCAATCTAGAGCTGTTCTCCAGCCTCTAATGCACTAATCATGTCTTCTGACTTATGCATGCAATAAGGAGACCATCACCTCTAATGCAATCTGTTGTATGTATTATTTACACCCTCCAGTGCATTAGTAAGGAATATGAGGATCCAGGGGGAAAAAATCAATGCAGCCTGTTTGCTTTTCTGTCCTGTGGGTATTGGTGCATGCTACGCATACAGAAGGCATTTTCCCTGATAAAGTAATATTGCATGCTGCGCCTTCAAACTGTCAATGTATATGTTCATCCCACTCTCTTCCCACCTCCAGTTCATTCATGTGTCCAAAATGTGACGCTGGAGACAAGACAGAAGTCCTTATCTAGCTCCTTGACCAGAAGTCAGTTTACAATGTCTCTCTCCACCACAGTGACTTTGCTAACCAATTCTGTTCCACATCACCTGGTGTCTCTTCAAATAGCAGCAAGTCCTTGTTTCTCTTATACCAAACATCATTTCATCATTAAACCATTTGTATTAACCACTGAGGTTTCTTTTGTTTTTTTTATACCTCTAATTCAGCTGAGCCAATATTTGCTTTTATTCCATTGGGCATTTAACACTTAGGCTGACTCAATTTACTGCTGCTGTCATCCATGCATATTTACTGGCACCAGATGAGAAACATAAGTCTGCCTGCAGGGACTCTAGTTTTGAGATCACCCTGGGAACACAGCAGATAGATTGCAACTTAGGGAAGTAGGAGAAACTAAATACATATTTTTTAAATTAAGCATGATCCTCATTTGATAACAAAACTTCTGTATTTGAATAGAATTCTGTGACTTAATTTGTTTTTCCTTGTTTCTTTGCCAAGATTAGCTCCTTACTCTAACCACAATTTGGCTGGAACGCACAAAAGATAGCTTCAAATATTTATATACTTAACGACTTAAGATTCCTTTCATTTTTTAATTCTCTCAACTTGAAAACATCCCATACAACTGGAGATGATTCAAGCAATGTCACACTGAAATTGAATTATTTGTGAATAACTAGGCATTGTGAATACAGAAATTCAAAGGTTTGGTCTCTCAGTAATTTGTATTCAAAAGTTAGGGATTAAGAAACAACAGTTCTTTCAAATAGGGCTACATCAAAATATATTATTTTCAGTACAAATATACAGAAGGATAAAGAAAAAATATTTTTTGAAAATGCAAAATAAGCATGGTAGGAAATTAAAAACTGCAGATTAAATCCTCCTTTCCTATTGATTTTTACTTTAAAGTTGGAAGTAAATCCCTAAGGCTGTGTTTCTAAAACACCTTGGTGCCCAAGCATCACCCAGAGTCCTTTCTCAAGTCCGCCCTCTGGCAGCACCCACAGAAGCTCTGATGCCTTAGTTGAGGCAGACGCAGGTAGCTGAGGGGGCCCACACTCTGAGAAGCATCGTTCCTTTTTTTTTTTCTTTTAAAATTACTTAATTATTTGAGAGAGAGAGAGCATGCACAAGCAGGAGGGGCAGAGAGAGAGAAAGAGATCTTTCCTCCTTCCCTCCATCCCTCCGTCCCTCCCCTCCTTGCCTTGCTTCCTGATTAAGGGAACGAGGTTTGGTTGAGGTGAGGGAAGCAGTCAGTTGTACCTGAAGATAGGAAATCGAGGATTGTCGGGCACCTGGGTGGCTCAGTCAGTCATGACCTTCTGCTCAGGTCATGACCCTGGAGGCCCAGATGGAGCCCAAATGGGGCTCCCTGCTCAGCAGGGAGTCTGCTTCTCCCTCTGCCCCCCACCCCCATGCTTTCTCTCTCACTCTCTCTCTCTCAAATAAATAAACAAAATCTTAAAAAAAAAAAACAACTAGGATTGTTTACAGTCTGGTCATTTCTGAACAAGGGGCTGTCAGATAACAGTAGGTTTTCTATTGGATGGATGAAGATATGGAGACCAGCAGAGTGAAATTAACCCTTCCGCCCCGCCCCCCCTTCACCCCAGGCAAGTCACCAAGTGATAAAGTAAAACCTGGTTATTCTGGCTCTTGGCTCACAAAACTTTCCAATATACTTGATTTTGTCTTCAACAGCTATCCTGCCTGATGTCCTACGGGTGCTTCTTTCAGAATTCGGGTTCTATCATTTCTGCTCAGATCTTAAAACCTGATAAAATAGAGAAACTTCAGGGTATGTGCCCTGGGAGATGGTGGTTTTTGTGGCCTTCCCAAACAAGTAACCTGACTTCTCGCTTTATAACATAGTTACAGCCATTGTTCTTTTCACTTTTATCTCTACATTCCTTCTTCAATAAAGGCCGTTTCTAGCTGTCTTCTCAAGTTGTTTCCCAAGTGAACTGAACATCCCCAAACAATAAAACTTCACTCTAGCAAATAATAAAAAATAGATAATACCCAAATGTGTCAACCATTGGGATGCATTTGTTTCAGGGTGTTCTTTGGGGGAGGAGGGCAGCTAATCCATTTGATTAGAGAGCTTTGATTTGAAAATGTTCCCGCTCCTATAGTAAGGGTGAAGCCTTGTGTTTCTGTAGCAACTAAATTGTCTTGGGGCACTTGGAAAAAGTGAAAAAGATATAATGACTTCAGTTTTTTCTCTCTTTACTATTCTCACACAGTATAAATGCCTTAAATATTTTTGCTGCAGAAAGAGTAAGTGTAACAGTATTATCACCTTATCTTTGTATTTTTTTTTCTTTTTTTAACAGTTCAGGTACTGAACTGCCCTTAACAGGTGTAACAACCCACAGGAGGCAAGGATCTTGTTACATTTAGATAAACCAGGGAGGCTCAGGGGCTCCGGGGTATTTACAGAGTGCCCTGAAATTCACAAGGGGCCTTATTGCCAGGGCCTTGGTTGAATACAGAATCCTTATCATTCATGGATCCTACAAAGATTCATTCACTGAGGATCCACTGTTTTCAATCCCAGCACAATGCTGGGTACCTGGAATGCAGAGATGAATATAATACCCTCTTTCTCTTTATAACACACTTAGTAAACGGATGATTACAGAACTCCACGAAAATGCACGGGGGCTACTGGGTCCCAGGAGCAGGATCGAGGTGGCATCTCCTGGAAGGCTTCCTAGAGGAGATGACTCATGGGCAAATCTTGAAAGACTATTTGAATGAATAAATGATTGGGATTTAATCTAGCTGAGAGCAGAGAAGAAGGTTTTGGGGAAAGGAAATGCACACGGGTGGCACAGCGAGGCGGCGGCGGGGCGGGGGCATGAAGCAAGGAGGAGTGTGCCTTCAGGGAAGAGCAAGCCGTTCTGTAACTCAGGAGCCAAGTGGGTGAGCCGGGGCGCAGGACAACAGTGCAGACTCAGGACGAAGGACTTTCTGTTCAGAACCAAGCAGTGTGCGGTTTTCCCCAGAAACCCTGGAGGACCACATGAGAATTTCAAGAAGGGAGTGCCATAGTTAGATTTACATTTCCCAAGATCACTTTGGCTGCTCATTGAGGCAGGATTTGAAGCAAGGAATCCACTTGTTGGAAGCCAAACAGGAAGCTAGCGGATCGATGGGACTGATTGGATGGTCTCTTTTTAGAGGACAGTTTATTATTTCAGACCTTCAACTCTAACCAATTCTTTTCCAATTCTGCTTCCTGATTTTGACAACACATGAAAGCCTGGAAACCTACATGATTTTCCCTGGTCAAAGAAAACAGTTAAATAACCGACTCCAGAAAGTGTTGTATTTTCTGCCACACCAGAAGACGTAAATTGAGCTTTTATTTGGAGAGTTTCAGCTTTTATCACCCATTATTCCCTCTCCTCTTTTTTTGGCAATTCTTAAATAATTAAGTGAACTCCTAAAACGGAACAAAAGTTCAGCAAAAAAGATTTTAAATGTCAAAAGTGGTTTCACAAAATGGCTGACTTTAAGCAAAGTTTATGCACTTAGGCACTAAATGGTCTGGGGTCATATTAGTTAAAATGTGCCTTCAAAGAAAAAAGTGAGGAGAAACTTAAAAATTCAATCAAGTTCATCTTTACTGTCCTCATTATGCTATTTTATGTTCATCATTTGCTGCTTTTAGCTCTGCAACCCCTCTTCGGTGATTTAGACAAAGAAAACCTGAAGCAATTTTAGAGCTAAATTGTGTCTTGTAGTGTCTACAGCCTGTCTGCCTGACGATTCTGAGCCACGCAGACAATAGATTTTTACCAGTAGAAATACTGCAGAAGAAACTTCATGGTCGATCACAGATGAGATTTCCACAATGCCAAAGTTTTTCAAAGCAGAGAAAAGACATTTGATTTCAGAAGACCACATGAAACATTTCATAGCCGTTTTTAATTGATGACCAAGGTTGAGTGACAGTTAATTGGTATTTCATATGGTTTCTTGTAAGCTAGGGGAGTATGGTCACAATAAGCAGGGGAGAGTTGATTTCATTAGATAAAGTGATTTCCAGGCAAGTTTCTTAAATAAGAAACTTACTTGTTTTCGTGAATGTAGTATCTGCTACTATGGTGATCTATATCAAATGACGGTAAGAATTGTGGTCTCGCTATTCCATGTGGGAAGTGCAGAGCTAGAGGAGTCCGCCTGCATTCAAGCACTGGTATGCCCGGGTGTGGTGGATTATAGCAAACACTCCATCACCAACAAAAAGAAGATGGATGGCCCATTGCTATCTAGCTCGAGGCTTTGGATATTCCTGTTACTTACTAAATGTATACAAAATATAAGTGAAATAGACATTTTAAAGAGGACTTTATGATTTTTTTTTCAATCTAAGCAAACATGTTGCTGGACCAGAGGGCCGCCATTCACAATGATTTACGAATTCCCTAGAGTGTTTACATAATAGATCCTTAGTATAATCATCCTCCGAGATAAAATTGACAGTATTTTCTTCTTCTTAAAGAATCACTGGGTTTTGAGAGTGTATATTTATCCAGATATGAAATAAACTATTTCTAAAGTCAGTCGAAGATGGGAAAAATGACATCTGGCCACGTACTCAGAAGGATTAGCTTATTCACAGACGTATTACTTCTCCCTTGTTAGTAAAGAGAAAATTGGTCCTCAAATCATTGTCAAGGGAAGAATAAAAAATACAACGACTAATTTAAGAGCTGAAGCCCAGGCACAATCTTGAAAAGCGAACTAAGGCTTTTACTACGGTTCATCTCCATAGAGGAAAAAAGAAAGTGCTTCAAATAGCACATTAGCATCTTTCATTATTAAATATGGAAAACTATCCATGATACAGTTGAAAGAACTTCACTCATTTATTACTTTCTTAATGACAGAAGAGGCTCTAAATAAAGATTATAAATAAATCATGTGTATCAATGGCACCCTCTCCCAGGCTCTCAAATATCTCAACTTTGAATCCCTGCATCCTAAATCATAGAGTGAATATTTATTTATCTGCTATAGCAAATGGAAGAATTCTTCTCCGTCCAATAACTGAGCCATACAGACACGTATAATTTATTCAATTGGATTAAAAGCTTCATCCTCTTACTTACAAATTGTTCATGAACCAAACTCTGAATATTATGTTATCCTTATATATCAGTAGCTGTGTTACTTTGCTAACTCAAGATAATCATTAATGGTCATCATTTAAAAGTTTTAGCAGATAGCAAAAATCAATTTTGAGTTTGAATAATTTTCTATAATTTTAATAGCATTGCTAAAATTAATTTAAATTCTTTGACAAAAGATCTTTGTACATCAATCACAAGTAAGGTCCATACAATTTGAAGTCCATAAAAATAACCCGTAGAGCATAACATGGAGGGTTGTCAATGTGAAATGTGTATCAGTTATAAGTTATCTATCATGTGGTATCAGCCTTACAATGAATTATTAATAATGATAGCAAAAGGAATGCTCACTGAGAAATGTAGACTTTTTTGGGGGGGGGAGGGAGAGAGGATCCCAAGCAGACTCCATGCCTAGTGTGGGGCCAGACTCGGGGCTCAATCTTGCAACCCTGAGATCATGACCTGAGCCAAAATCAAGAGTCAGACACTTAACTGACTTAGCCACCCAGGCACCCCATGACATGAGATTTTTTTTTTTTAATGAAGGGACAGTAATAGGGATTTATTGAGATCATTAAATTAATTATAAATCATGATACTACTTTTCATTTGCCCGAATTTGAACATTTTTTCATTACTAAATGTATTAAGAGCCCTCCTCAGACTCATTAGTTGACTCCAACATATATTTCCCAACAGAAAACTTGTATTTAGGTTCACATTTTCAATGTTAGATTCTTTAGCATGATCAACTTGGGGTTCATGTTTGAAACCATAGTTGGCCCATGAATATATGTAATAGATTGCTATCAGTAGTTGTAAAGGTTTCCACGATACCTATTTCAGCTGCTTTGGAGCGGACAGCTCCTACCTGTGGATGCCCAAATGTTCTTCTACTGAGAATCTTACCTGGTTGCATTGGAGTCCATCTTTTCTAACTGGCCACTCTACTGTCTTCATATTGAATTTTATTTTCATTCGTCCAGGAAAGGGCCTCTAAATTAGATGTTAGGAGATTGCTCCTAAGATTCTATTTAGGATCCCAGAAAAGTGAGTTTCATTATAAGCCATGAACCTATCTTTGAGTAAGACCATTACAAACATACTCAACAAATCTGATGAAAATGCATCTAACCATCCCAAAGTAATGTCATTTATATTAAAAATAGAGGCAACCTTGGATAATGGTGACCTTGAGAATAGGGATTCTGCATCTCAAGAGCTTTATTCCTGGGCATCTGGGCAAATCAGGAAGAGGAATAAGGACCATGAATACCATGGTCGTCCCAGATAGTATATACCTATCTCAGAAAGATCTCCTTTGACATCTGTACTAATTATAAAAAATTTTAATAGAGCTTTCATATGAAAATACATTTAAATAAAAGAAAATAGCAAAAGAAAGGCAAAGCATAGCACTAGCACAAATCTTTGTTGTTTTGTTGATGAAGAAAACGACATCCTTAATAATATGACTCTATTTTTTTTCCAAACTAATCTAGACAGGAAAATCTCTTTCTAACTACAGCTGAGACATGACAGGAATGTTGAAATGATCAGAGATTAAGGAAACTTCATACTTTCCCATGTTCAAATTCAATAAGATAACAATTGCATTTGATAAGCTTTGCATTCCCATAGTTCCTAGCAGGGACCTGATCTTGAGAGGTGCTCATGGGATTTGTGTTCATTTGATGACAGGTAGGGAAGGGACGGAATGTTACTGAAGGTGATGCCAGACTATTGTGTTTAGTAAAGCACAGTCTTGGCTTCAATTACTTCTGGTAAATCTGACAACTCAATATTGTGATTCGGAAATAACTTAGTGATGAGTCCCTGCACAAAAACAATACCAAAACCCAAACCTCCCCTCCAAGTACATTTGCCCCATCCCAACTAACAGGTCATAAAAGCTTCTCCTAGAGAGTCTTGGGCAGTGAGGCTTACCAGAAGGCTAAGAACTTGGCACTTGCTCAGGAAAGGTCAATAAGGCCACTTGACATAAACTATATAACCTCAGCCTTATCACCCTAAACTTTAAATACCCTGACGCCTCATCATTCAAACAGGAAAAGCCACAAGTTAATGACTCCTTCTGGGCAAACAAGGACAGCTTAACTAGGTCACAAGAAAATACTAGGACAAGTACAGCATCTTCAAGAAGAAAATAATTTTCAAAATCGATGTCTAGTGGGAAGACATTGCAATGTGGCAGTTGTGTTGTTTTTTTTTTTCTAAAGTGCAAAAAGGCTTTAAATGTCAGGAAATAGAATAAATAAATCCATAGCAACTAGTAGCTAAGTTATCGTAAACCAGGAGATGTCACGACAGACAATATGAAGTTGAGTGAATATCGTACGTTAGTTTAGGCGAGGACAGTGAGGGGGTACAAATTATGCTCTACTTAAGAAAATCTGGTGTCCCAAAGCCTGAGGGGTGAAAAGAACCACATTCACTATCAGAAGCTCATGAACAAAAGGGTCTACAGCATATCTCTTTACTTATTCTTGGAATGACACTATACTTGCTTCTTGAAATAAAATTTTATAAGACAGTTTTCTGTCAGGTAAAATTAAAACAAGAAGTGAATACTTTGGAGAGGTGCTATTTTGGACTTTCACACACAGATACAAGATTTATAAAAGATTCTGCTAATCCAGCAAACTCTTGTAGTTTTATGTAAATCAAAGAGTTGAACCTTTAGAGGTTTGTCTAAAACTGAACACAGAGTTTCAAAAAGGTGTTATAATCAACTTCAGGCCAGCATACTGAAATGGAAACCGAAGTAGGTAACTCAAATATCTCAGTAAATATAAAGTGGGATGCCAAAATGCTTTTGAGATGTTTTATTGTGTAGTAGCACAATATAAATATATTGACTGATGGTCTCAGACATACGGTACACCTGGAACTTATATAAACACTAAGCCATAAGAGAAAATAAAAGATAAGAGTAAGAATGGTCATAACTCATTTGCTAATGATTTCTTATCAGGCCGTATTTAAGACTCCTTTTTTTTTTTTTTTTTTTTTTTTTTTTTTTTTTTTTTTTTTTAATATCCTGGTTTGTGACATGCCAAAATCCTTCTTAGTGTCAAACGAGCCTTGGGTTAGGGCTTAGATTCTGTTCTTAGCGTCTTCCTGTGGGCTCCTTAATGAACCTGGAGCAAAATCCCCCAAATCCTTGGCTTGTTTTCTTCCCTGTAAATCTGAGCATAAGAACATTACCTCAATCTACCCCCACAGGGTGGTTCTAAGGAATAAGAAATGCGATAGGGATTTGCATATTTTTGTGTAAGTCCACTACAATTAGCGTAGAAGATGATTTTTCATGTAGACATACGTAAGATTCAAAACTCAGAAATAAATTCGTCCAACTCATACTGTTTAAAGATACCTTCTGATTTAGCAGTTAAGATACACAGTCGCTATGTTCTATTTAATGGAGACAGAAGCTCTTTGTGCTGCTCTGAGTCAAAAAAGCCAGCGACATGCTGGTTACCATCAGTGGGACAAGAGAGAAAAGTCTCTCCAAGTTCTACACTTGAAGAGACCTGTGGGTCATCAGCTACTGCAACACTGTGTCTCATGCTGGCCATTGATTGTCCAGAAGGGCAGGAGGAAATTGCAAACAATGTAGGCAGAGCAGGTGTCGAGGAAAATAGACTACTTTCTCTGTAAGGATAAATACTAAGAAATCAACCTCTTTCGGTCTGGGAAATTAAAAGACCATGGGGGGAAAAAACTGAATTGAGCCTTAATACTCAAGAAGTGCATGAATATGGGAAATAATTCACCAACTTTGGGGTGACAGCACTTAATCCCATTAGGTAAAAGAAGTAGAAAGAAGGCAACAAAAGGAAACCAAGTAATCCCACACAGAAAATTTTTTTAAATTATTAAGCTTGCTAATTTAAGAGGCAACGCAAGGTGTGTTCACAGGCTCAGGGTGACTATGGAAATGGACAGACGATAAAAATTTAATGGATCAGTATGAGAAACTGGGGCGTAGCTCAACTTTTTCAGATTGATTTAAAAAGATCCACTCATCAAATATCAATGGGAATTGTGGTAAGACACTGGTTGTTGCCTAGATCGGTGTCCAAATAAAGCCAGTCATAGAGCATCTAGACGAGAATTAAAACTCTCAATGGCCTAGAAACATCAAAGGTTGGACTATATATACGAGTTGACTATACGTATCTAGTTGAATATAAATACTATAAGCTCCAAAAAGGCGGCCTCTATTTTCCAGAAGGCTTGAATGATCTGAATTTGCTGATACTCAACCATATTTGAATCATAAAATTTGCAATCTTCTATGGTTCAACCTAAGAGTAAGAGCTTGAGATCCTGTTTAAAATATACTGATGAAGTGAATGAATTCACCCAGTTGTTTTGACTGATGTCTTTTATGATATACTAACCATTATGATTGTTATGGAAATATGTGTATATTCAAGAACAACTTCATATGCTCCATTGCCCTGCTTTGATCGAGCTAGACACTTCCAGGTTTAAAGCCTCCCAAACTTATAGGAATCACTCTTTCTCTACCCAAGTATACATCCTGGGATGAATATAAAACTGGCCTGGGATGAGCAACATTGTTCTCAGGGTGCCCTGCTGGTAGAGACAAGACCTCTGCACTGAAACATGCGATGTTAGCCACAGTGATTTGTGCCCGTATAGGAACTGAGCTTGCCTTGACTTACGAGTAGATTTGTAGACAGAGTGTAAGGGAAAGGCCTTTTTTTTTTTTTAAAGATTTTATTTATTTATTCGACAGAGATAGAGACAGCCAGCGAGAGAGGGAACACAAGCAGGGGGAGTGGGAGAGGAAGAAGCAGGCTCCTAGCGGAGGAGGCTGATGTGGGGCTCGATCCCACAACGCCGGGATCATGCCCTGAGCCGAAGGCAGACGCTTAACCACTGTGCCACCAAGGCGCCCCGGGAAAGGCCTTTTTAGAGGTAGACATAGAGGACGAGAGAATGAACATGTGTCTGGGGAGTGCCCAGGCAGTCATTCTAGCCACGAGAGAAATTTTGTTTTGAAGAGTAGAGGTGAAAACTTTGATTAAAAAAACATGAGATTCTTTTCAAGGCCCCAGAGTCTGGATTGAGAATATAAAATTTATTGTTTATGTATAGAGAACTTCAGAGGTTTAGGAGCCCTCAGAGAGCACAGGAAGCCATCAAAGGTTTTAAACCAGAGATAACCTGAGTTTAAAGAACATTAGTTTTAATTATTAAAAGACTACACTTTCCAAAATAAAGCATTTGTAGCATACATGGGGCTGTTCTAATTTCAATGATGACCAATTACATTCCCACACCTGTATTTTAAGCAAGCTTAGAGCACACATATCTAGAATTAAAAGGATTATCTACAAAAGACAGTACCCTATAGTAAAACTGAATATGAATCAGATTAGTCATTAAATATCATCTGAACTGAAACAGAAAATTTCAGTAGCTGCTAGTTCATTTTTTGGGACTGTCTTCCATGAAGACTTTGGTCACTCAGAAAACAAATTAGAGAAATACTATTTTGTGTGCTTATGTGCACAGCATACACACATATACAGATGTTCATACCAATTCCTACATTTTAATGGCATTTATGACACTATAGTCAATTACTGTGTCTTAAAGGGACAGCATATGGATAAAGTATATTTTAAAATAAACACATGAAAAATTTGGCTGGATTACTTTGCAAATAGCAGTTGTGAAATACACTGGTGAAGGTCTAAAACTGAAAAGAACAGTTTAACCACTGAGTTTCTGAGCACATACGAGGGTGTCATTATGTAGCTTCTCTTAAGGTAAATGGGAGCCATGCAGCTAAAGCCTATGGCTGCGCTAATTTAAAACTGGAACAAAACAAAACATCAAAACCTCCATTTGTTATAAAAGAAACCAATGCTGAAATCTCATGTTGATTTGGCAAGTTAAATATCATTATAAAGTCACTTTTTTTTGCAACCATTCATCGATTTACTATTGATCACCTAGGATATGCCTGTGACATTTTAAGAATCCTGTACAATGTAGCTATAAAGAAATTCATCTGCACATACATTTGGAAAATGACAAGCCTAATCACAATTTCTTCAGTATAATTTCCTATGACAGGACTCGTCACATAGATTTTCATTTTGGCAACAACATAGAAAAGGATTCCGATGAATTATTTTGTTCTTATGAATCTGTTTAAAGTTTTTTGTCACTGCAACTTCTCTAAGAGATAGAATTGCTCTATATATTCTGATTAAGTGTATGCCCCAGAAAAGATCACACACCAAGGAAGACCCGCTATCCAGGAAAAGGGCTGGTTATTAACAGAGCCACTTCTCACACAACACATTCATTACTCATAGCAGGCCTCGAGTCTGTAACTCTTGCATAACTGTAAGAATGAGAATAAAAGAAAATCAGTTAAAATACAGGTGGGGTTTATTTTCAAGAAAATGGCTGATCTTTATCCATCCAAGCAGCTCATCTGTGGAGAAGGGAAGGATGGCATGTGTATTTTAAGTAGATTCTATACAATATTCCTTTTATTGAGTTTATATGGGGTATTTAAGTGTTTTGTGACCCATTTATAGACATATCAAGGGCAAAGACGTCAAGGAAATGTGACGAATATTTGCCAATAGGAAATAAAAAGAGCATCACTAAGACAGGAACGCAAATTAAAGGAAGATTGTTTTTAAAAGTTTGCAAAATACTGACTGTGTGCCTACACTTTTAAGAATGGTTCAGTTGTGTGACATGAGGAACACATGATGAGGATACATTGTCACCATTCATAATCTAGAACGACTGTTTACAAAGATTGTCAGAAGGAACTGAAAGGAGTGTCGGTACTTACAATACAGATCATGTGATGGTAGCTCTCCATGTCCCTAGAAGCCTCTTCCTCTCTGGACTAAAGCTTCCTCCTTCTCTCAACGCTGCTTTGAAGGACAACTTCTAGGCCCATCTCTGGTTTAGCTACCTTCCTCAGAACACTTTTGCCTGTTCCTGTCCTTACTCAGCTGGCACAGAAAGCAGAGGGCCTGGAGCCTGAGTGTGGCTTTTCCATGGGGCTTCCACAGTCTCTGAGACCCCGAGTGCCACACATCTGAGCTACTAATACAGAAATTCAACATGCTTGGTGGCCGCTTTTAGCCATGCTGTCATCCGAGAAACACTCAGTAACATCCATGTAAGCTTTAGGTCAAGTGTGTAGTGGGGCGCAAACATTGAGACTCATTGCTCTATTTATAGGGTCACGTACCTGCACATAGCCTAAGATCACTCTACGGTTTGCAAACATCCTCCCCATATTGCTGATGAACAGTGAATCTCCATCAATTTAAATGTTGCTAACGATTTGCATTTATGCAAATTCTATTAACCAATGGCAGAAACAGAAGTTCCCTTACTGAGTTCCCCTCATTAGTTCCATCTTTCAAGGCTTTTCAACTCTGTTGTTTCATAGATGATGTTAGGGATTGCTGCAAAGCACTCATCACCTTGACATGCATGCTGTCTCGGTGTTGTGATACTGGTGGGGACGTCAGGTAGGGCAGGGTCAAGTTCAAAACCTGTCACTGAACACTAAAGGATGGCTCTCCAACTTCACTGAGGCTGACACTGACCCCCAGAGGAAGCCACACAGTGTGATACTAAGTACCTGACTCGGGAATTAAGAACAACAGAAGTCAACACCAGCTGTGTCACTACCGTGTGTGTGTGTGTGTGTGTGTGTGTGTGTGTGTGTGTGTGTGTGGTGGGGCAGGTAAGATGTGTGGCATTAACCGAGACACTCAATCTCCAAACTCCCACTTTGTCACCTATGAAAGGACAAATCACAAAAATATTACTGTTTGCAAGCTCCTGGGCAATTACATAATCTAATATCCCTGTAATAATATAGATGTGGAAACAGGCTCAAGAAGAAACCGGAAATGGTTGTGTGGCTCCGCCTAAGGCCACACAGAAAGAAAAGAATGGAAATCTCCCTCCTTTCCATGCTTAGAAAAACCATGAGAACATGAAATGCTTTCCACCCAGATCATTTCAATACAGTTGTCAGGTGTCATGGCCCCTGAGTGCAGTGTGTGAAAATGTGACCATGTTAGAAAAGTCTGTACAGCAAGATGATGAATCAGAGTCGCAGCCCTAGTGAGTGCCAGCACTGGCCCCAGCGTGGAGTACAAAGCAAAGAAAAGATTGATCAAGTCCATTCATTTCTTCCCACCCTTTTCTAAAATCAAAGAACATGGAAGACAATTACTCAGAAAAAGATGGTGGATTTGCAATCACTTGCGATGGTTGGGAACAGAAGAAATACTCTAGCATTCCCAGCATTCTATCAGCCAACCTCTCAGAGCCTCAGAGTTCTCATGGAAAAACAAGGTAATAATAATCTCCTCGATATGACTGCCCATGGGATGAACCTGTCGGTCCCACATACAGCACTTGACCCGCACCTGGGAGACATCCAGCAATTTGGACGTTTCGGCTATTGCTGTAGTCTTCCTGGTGCAGACCTTCCACTCTCTTCCTCTCTATTCCTACTTCCAGTTGGTCTACTCCAAGAACAATTTTCTGGAAAGACTTAGGGGGCACAACACACAATGGTTCGATAAGGAAAATGATCTGTGCTTATACGGAAAGAGGACTCTGTTGGTTGAACATGTCAGATGAAGGGTTTCAAAAGGAGAGTTGTCTCATTTGTCACCTAAAACTACTCTGTGATTACTAATGAAGACCCTGAGTTGACAGGGGTCAAGAGGCTGGAGTGTCTCAGGTGGGACAGAACAAGCCAAAGCTACGGGAATTTCAGCAGGATAATCATTACCAGCAAAAGGCTTATACAAGCTTGTTATGGTGAAGAAAATTTAATAAGAACTATCTTACATGTTAGATTTATAAGGCAAAAAAAATATTTAAAAAAACAAGTTAAAATGAGCTGAAGGGGACCTTGCTGTCAGCTAAATGGCATTTCTGAGCCAAAGGGTATGAAATTAATTTATTCTTCAAAAAAAGGGGGGGGGGCTTAATGCATTCTTATTTTTTTAGAAAATAAAACTTCATTCCCCTTTTTATGCATTTGGAATGAACACTGTGGAAACTATGGGTAATCAATATAAATAATATTAAGCAATATAATACAATATCAGAATTTTAAACCAAATGACAAACTTCACTGATTTTATTTGACCATTACCTGTTTTCTTTATTGCTTTTCCAATTCCCTTAATATAATTTATCTTAAACCTCTGAATTGTAATCACAGCTTTATTTGGTCAGAGGTCCCAAAAGACAGCATAAACAACCTGATATTGATCCATGAACACAGGATTCAAGAAATAGTTTTTGCTCATTCAGCTATCTGCACTTGTCCTTTAATAGAAGAACCCCCAGAAAACTACTATATCAGCAAAATTAAAGAGAAATATTGATCCAAACAATAATCACGACTGCTTAAAAATCTAAAAGCTGAAGTATTCTGTGAAGTTGCTCTTTATACCTAGCATACACCACAGGTATACTATATACATGTAATACCGTATATATATGTATATCCCATATATACTATATACATGTAATGCCATGTATATATATGTATATCCCATATATATGTATATACTATATACATGTAATACCGTATATATGTATATCCCATATGTATGTATATACTATATACATGTAATACCATATATATATGTATATCCCATATATATGTATATACTATATACATGTAATACCATATATAGATATAAAATCAACCTATCCATCTTTCTGTTATTGAAATGAATAGGGAGTTAACTTGAGCAACTGTCATACTTAAAGATACTATATCATTACTATGATAATAGTCATAATACTATGTCACTACATCTTTGACAATTTGGTATTGTGTTCTTGGCCAGTATAAAATTATTCATATTCAATATCTTGAAAATTTTCAGTTGACTTGACGGAGGTGTTAATAGTCTCCACTGATGTGAGTGCTTTATAATAACGTGAAAGAAAAGTAGCTGTTATATAATGTGCTCACATTCAGAAGTTGCCTCCTTTAAAGCTAATGAGGTCGTATCATGAAATTCTAGACAAAGCATTGGCTTCTAGACACATCTGATGGAATGTGATCACAGCTTACTCTCCAGAGCATCCAGCACCGTGTCTAATTTGTACGCATCACAGGACTCCAGCCTGACACGTTTAATGACTGCCTGGAGTCATAGCAGAGGAAGCCTTGGTCCTACTCCTGAGCCAGGTGGCAAAAAGATCACCTGGTTCTGTTACTGAGAAAACGTCTTTTGGGCTACTAAGGAACAGATCTGCAACAAAAATGGCCTTCACAGAAATAAAGCCAGTCTTGGGGAGTGTCACAGAAAAAATTGTTAGGAAAAACTGAACACTAGTTAAGTCTCTTTTACATGCCCGAAATAATCTGCATTGGTTTTATGGAACTGTGCAAGCATTACAGACGGGACTATTAAGATTTCAGATAACGAACAGCTGGTCAAAAATTGCCCACTCGGTTGGATAAGTTGGAAGGAAGCTAAAAAATCCTTTCATCCTTCTGAAAACTGTGATGTTTTGACCCTACCCCGTCTGATAGAAGTGTACGCATTCTGCCTTTTTCTCACCATCAATATATGGCCATGATAATCAGTGGCATACAGCAGTAGATAACGTCCTTAAAAGAAACTCATTAGAATACTTAAACTGGCTTGGCTATCTGAGCTCCTGAGTGTTTCAGAAGTAGGACAAGTCTTGAGACAATAATTAAGGTCTGTCTATAGCTCCAAATGGTTCACAGAGATGTACCAACTTTTAACACTAACCTAGCAAGGATGAATGAAAGTCCTTCCTTAAAAGACAATTTTGCTTCATGCCCAAGCTTCTTAGAGGATTCTAGCATGTGCCTCTTGTTATTCCCCATAATAACTTCATGTTGGGATGGAGGCTATGTTTATTTTTGCCGGACACTTTCACCCACCCTTTAAGTTTATGGACCCAGCAGGCTGCATTTACCTTGGGGAGTGTAATCAAGAGCAAAGAACTTTTTCATACTGGAAGAAATGGGCAAATTTAAATCCTAACAAGTAATTGAGCAAATAGGTATACTATGAATATGATATTTGAAAGGATACAAACACGGGCGCCTGGGCGGGTCAGTCAGTTAAGTGTTCCACTCTTGATTTTGGCTCAGGTCATGAACTCAGGGTCCTGAGATCGAGTCCCATGTGGAGCTCCCCATTCAGTGAGTCTGAGATTCTCTCTACCTCTCCCTCTTCCCCTCCCCCATCTCAAATAAATAAATAGATCTTTACAAAGTAAATAAATAGATCTTTACAAAGTAAATAAATAAAAGAACACAAACAGAAAGAATGAGTTAAAGTTAACACTCTTAATCACATTTCAGGTTCAATGATACTGTTCAAATAAAGGCAATCAAAAATGGATAAAACTATATCTATAATACAACATTAGATCAATCTGCAACATTTGTTTTTCTATTTTAATAGACTAAAAGCACATTCGCTTCCACTTATATATGTATATACAAACACACAAAATCTATTTGATAGAGTGGTTATGAAAAAACAAGACTGCTGAAAAACAGAGATAATTAGTCTTAGCTAAGTCAGAAAAACCGGTATGTGCAGACATTTCTATAATACCAGCAGCCTAATTTAACAGGAGATAAAAACTGAATTCTTAAATTTTAAAATTATCTAACAGCTGCAAAAGATAAGGTCAACTAATTATTTTCTTCTTCTCTTTTCTCTCCCTGTGAGCTAAAAGTTATCACAGAAAAGTATGAAGGGGACTGGCCGTCCTTTTCATGGTCAGGGATGCCAAATGCCAATTATGTTCAGGAGGTTTTAACATCATGCCTCAGTCAGGTATGGTAGAGTTTTCAGACATTCATCATCTCGCTTGTCCTCAGCAGCCAGTTCATTTAAACATCAAACTAGCTGTCTATTAGATCTGTGCGAGTGTCCAGAGCTGTGTATCACAACATATATTAATCACTTTCTTTTCTATTGCACTCAGCTAATTGCATTATACAAGCTGCAAATACTTGGGACGGTTAATGTTTTGCCCCGAACACAGAAAATAAGAAAATGCTCCTTCTGTGCCCTCGACTGTTAAAAGTTATACCTGGGATTGAAGGTATCTGGACAGACACATTATAGTCTAAAGCAGTTCTCATTCTTCCACAAACAGCATTACAAAGATGAGCGTGGGATGAGGGAATGGGCGCTGTGTTATGAGGAGTCGGGAATCTCAGTCTTACCTTGGACACTAACTGGATGTTTACCGCCAGACAAATAATTTACCCTGATATGTAGCTTCCTCATTTCAAAAAATGAAGTCATTGATGCAGAGTATTTTTTTTAAAGATTTTATTTATTTATTTATTTATTTGACAGAGATAGAGACAACCAGAAAGAGAGGGAACACAAGCAGGGGGAGTGAGAGAGGAAGAAGCAGGCTCATAGCGGAGGAGCCTGCTGTGGGGGCTCGATCCCATAATGCCGGGATCACGCCCTGAGCCGAAGGCAGACGCTTAACAACTTCGCCACCCAGGCGCCCCTGATGCAAAGTATTTTTATATACTTGAGGAGCTTAAAACTAGGTTTAATTTGCCTCTGGACGTGAGAGACACATGAAACTTGTAAATAAATCAGTGGCTCTCAAGCTGGGTTAGTTCTGCCCTATACCTGAGGAGGTTTAACTACTTCTCCCTGGAATTCAGCTCAGAACAATTAAAGGAGATTTCCGGTGGGTGGGGCCAGGCCTTGGTAGGTCTTAAAAGCTCCCTCAATAATTCTAATATGCAACAGGGTTGGAGAGGTCTGACCCCAGGGAAGTTCTTAATGGCAGCCCCAGCTCCAAATAGATGCCACTGTGATATGAATGCAAGATAAGAGCTTTATTTTCTCATTTCTGGGCATTCGCTTTCTAATTCATTCATAAACATTTATTATGTGCCTCTGAGATGTTGTACAATATGCTAGGCACAAAAGATACAAAGATTAAAAACAATGCCAAGCCCTGCCAAGAAAAAACCTTATTTCCGCCCATATTTCTAACATTCTGTGACTGTTACCTGGATGGGAGTCCTGTCAGGATTCACCATGTAGGTCTAGCCTCTACTGGTTTTAAAAATGACAGTACAGCATTCCAAAGCCAAAGATGATGGCAAATCTCAGTTACTCCACTCTGTCAGGTAGGGTTTCTTAATTCAGAGGTGTTTGGGTTTTGTTTTATTTTCCAGATAGATTTTATTTTAAAAAGTGAGATTGCCATATGCCATGGCAGTAAATTACTAAATGAAATTTAATTGAACAAATGCTTGGATTTCATTTTTTATTATTTATTTCTTTTTAAGGAGGCACCATGCCCAGTGTTGGAGCCCAACATGGGGCTTGAACTCACCACCCTGAGATCAAGACCTGAGCTGAGATCAAGAGTCGTGGGGTCTCTCTCTCAAAAAATAAAAATTTAAAAATATATAAAAATATACAATAAAATAAAATAAAAATAAAATAAAATAGTCGGATGCTTAACCGACTGAGTCACCCAGGAGCCCCTACTATTTAATTTTTAAGATTGGGCATAATCAGCAGAAAGAAGTTCTAAACTGGATTGATAATGGGGTTTTGAAAACCCCGTTATTAGCTTGTTTGGTTTGTTTTTTTGGGTTTTTTTTTTTTTGCTTATTTCTTACCAAAAAATCTGAACAATGGTGTCCCAAAAAGCAAAAAGAAATAACAGCTATGTTTAAAAGTATGTATCCTCAAGCAGATGCATATGACATACATGTTAGGACCACAAGAGCAAATTCACTTTTGTTTATCTTGACTCTTCAGTTTTGCATTTGCTGCCGTAATTTTTCCTGCCATTATTATTTTGGACAACTTTAATTTCATTAGCTGTGCATGTTTCAGTATTTAGGGCTGTGATAAGATACATTCCATTGTGACTATGACTTTCCCTGAAATCTGACAAATACAGTGGCGACTCCACAAAACGTCGCCTGCTCATGTTGGAGGACACTGTCTGGGATGCTGACGGCCTTGCCATAGCCACCTCGGCATCCCTCTGTGGTCCTTCCGACTCTCCACTCCTTTAAAAATCATGATGTAAGTCAAAGAAAAGACGCACTGACAAGTTACCATCCCTCAAGGGACTGAAAGCCTACCGTTTTGGTTACCTCCTGTAAATGAGCGATTCGCCTCTCAGATTACCTGAGAAATTTATAACACAGAATTTTCTGAATGGGATGAGGATGACAGGTGTCATGGAGAGAATAATGGGATCGAGTTCCAGGAAGAGCTCTGCTATCCATCCTTAGTGAAATAGTGGGGCCTCACATACTTATCAATAGGACCAGGCACAGGTCCAAACAAGGATTCTGGGACAAAGGGATCTGTGTGTTTCTCACAAGAAGGAGAAATCCGACTTCACCTGGGACAGAAGAGTTGTTGAAGTTACCTGGGCACAAAAGAATAGTAATAAAACCAACTTTGTTTATTAAATGACACAAGTGACGTTAAGTCTCCAGGCAACGCATTTATTGGTGGGTGTGTCTTAGAGTAGATGTGATAGCACACTAACTCAAGGTCATCCTGACAAATACCACACAGTGACTGAGGAAATAGTCAAAGGCAGAGAAGCAACATTTGGCAGGAGTATCAAACAGGTGTCAAGAGAACGCCAGTTACAAAGCGTCCTGGGGGGGGGGCACCTGGGCGGCTCAGTCGGTTAAGTATCTGCCTTCGGCTCAGGTCCTGATCTCAGGGTCATGGGATCGAGTCCCACATCAGGCTCCCTGCTCCGTGGGGAGTTTGCTTCCCCCTCTGCCTCTGCTGCTCCCCAGCTTGTTCTCTCTCTCCCTCTCTGATAAATAAATAAATAAAATCTTAAAAAAAAAAGAAAAAAGAAAAAAAAGAAAGAGTGCACGGTCCAGAGTTTCCCTTCCTGCCACCGCCACTAGCCTGATGTGGGACCTTGGGCATAACACTTAACCTCACAGATTTCTGTTTTCTACTTCTTCTAGGATTCTTGATTTTCCGAAACACAAACCACAGTTTCAGCCTTGGCCATATCAGTACCATGTCCTCCATAAACTGGACCAATCAAAAGCATATTTAGATTCTCTTTTTTTGTTTGTTTGTTTCAAAATCTTTGATTTCAAATTCTTTTGTTTCTTTTTCATCTTTATCAAATTTACATTTTTTTCTTTAGTTTCCACATTTTACTTTTCTCCTTTCACTTCATTTTCTTGCTTGTTGCCTTTTCAACTAAGCTTCTGCATTTGAAAGCTTACCTAATTGCTGATAACCAAGAGGGAGAAAAAGAGTTTCTCATAATGGAAACTGATTTATTCAGATGCTTCAAAGTTTTGTTTGATGTGAATTAGGGTGTAAGATACAAAACATTTAAAATAGAATTTATTCTGTATTTCTTTCCCTCCTTTTAAGAAATGACTCACCTATGTTGTAATTTGTGCAGTCGCTTGGTAAGTATTTAGTGTCATTTTTGTTACATTCTGACACAGTTTTTTTTAAACAATTCTATCATTTAATTTCCACTTAATAATGTTTCTTTTTAAAATAAAAAAATCATTCTTGAGATAATTTTGTGTGAAAAAGACATGACAGGAGTTATAAAGGCCCATTCATAGAAAAATAATGAAACATCAGACATGCTAATAAGGTTATCTTTGGCCAACATTGTTCATTTTCTTTTTACTTTTCTGTACTTTTCCAGGACTTTATAGCACCCGTAGTTTTTTATAATTTTTTTTATAAGAAAAGGTAGAATAGTTTTTTTATAATTTTTTCTAAGAAAAGATAAAATATCTTTTCTTTTTTGTTAGGATTTATGTATTTGAGAAGGAGAGCACTCACATGTACCCAAGTGGGGGGAGGGACAGAGAGAGAGAGAGAGGGAGACTCTCAAGCAGACTCCCCACCAAGCATGGAACCCAACGTGGGGCTCAATCTCAAGACCCTGATATCATGACCTGAGCCAAAATCAAGAGCCAGGTGCTTAACTGACTGAACCACCCAGGTGCCCCTCTATCTTATCTTAAACATCATGGAGATTGCAGGAATAGATTAGGTACCTAAAGAGAAAGGTTAAGGGGAAATGTGTAATCATGTTTATTTAAACAAATTCATTTTTTGAATGCAGCATGCGTCATAAATAATAATCAACTCTCCTGCCATAGAAAGTACTGCAAGTTTCACCGAACAGCAGGCCCTTGTTAATACACAGCGTCGAGTAAGGCAGGTGCCAGCCGCAAGAAGATCAAAAGCATAAGAAATAGTCCCTGACTTTAAAGACCTGCTGATTCATTCCGGAGATGAGAAGGGAGTAGAAAATAAAACCTTTCCGGTGTGACACAGGCTTGGAGCGCCGTGGGTGTGCTGAAGACGGTTTATCAGTGAGGAGGAGTTGGTCCTGACAAGCTCAGGGAAGGAAGAGACGCTGGCCTGGGATCTGAATAAGCAGAGGGCCATCCAGGTGGGGGTGTGAGGGCAGAAACAAGGATGGCATGACGGAGGCCCAGGGAGGAGGTGAACTGGGACGATTGCTCAGGTACAAGGCATAAGTTTGAAAGGTGGAACCAAGAAGTTTCCAATCAAAGGCAGAGCACTGGTTCTTAATCACAGGCTCTTCCCCATTGTGCTCACTAGTGGATGTACAAAGCCTGTCTGGCAGGAGTCCTGGGGCCCCGCAGGTGCGCGCTAGAAAGTCAGATATTTATTAGCTGATGTGGAGAACTGAGGACACAAAATTCATGAGAGAAGACCCACAGAGAAGCAAGGAGGAGAGAAAGCATCCGTCAGTGAACCCTTAGAAAATCAGGCACACCTCACTTTGTATTATTGAAATAATTTTAACCTTATGGAAAACGTTACAAGATTAGCACAAAGATTTCCTATATATGCTTTCCCAGATTCCCTTAAGTCATAGTTCTTCTCAGAGTTCGCAAGATGGGTTAGAAGGGGATCACGGGGGCACACTCACTCTGGAGGCGGGGTCCCTGGGTGAAGAAGTCAGGCTGATGTGGGGCTTACACACAATGGGCCAAAAAAAACTTCCTGTGGACGAGCACGGCCGGGGCATCAGAGCAGAAGGGATGAATGCAAGGCCTTTCAGAGGGGAGATGACAGGCTACCATTGGAGAACACCAAGGGACATCTGCAGTAAGTTCCCAGGGTAGGTGGCTGGGAGAATGGCTCATGGCAAGGGAGTCGAGTCCGTAGTGACCGTGACTGGGATGGCAGCAGAACGTGAGCACAGGGAGGGGGCTGACAGTGGGGGCTGGGAGAAGCCTGGGGCTGTTGACCTTCACCTTCTCAGTCCACACCTCCCTCCCAAGCTTCTCTTCCACCTAAGCGTTCTCTGTTCCTCCAGATCTGTCAGCTGCCAGCCCTGTCTCTTCTCTCCTTGATGCCTCTTCCTCTTCCATCAGATCTTGCACCTGTTTATCATAATGGTCATGAGACAGGGGCAAATGGGGTGTTTTCTGGTTTTGTTGGGGGGGGAGGGGAAGAGGAAGAGAGAATCCCAAGCAGACTTCCCACTGAGTGTGGAGACCACCTTGGGGCTCCGTCCCAGGACTCTGAGATCAGGACCTGAGCCAAAATCAAGAGTTGGACACTTCACTGACTGAGCCACCCAGGCGCCCCATGGGGGACTTTATAAAATGCAGAATGATCTCACATGGAATAAAATATTTCATGGAGTAGTAAAACTATATCCATTATGTGCTGTCAGAATAAATGATTCCAATTCCACTGGAGAGTGAAAAAGCAGAAAACAATTCCTCAGCAAATGTGAGCAAAATCCTAAGTTTTCCCCTTGGGCAGCCCTTCTTATACTTGAGTATGTATCAACCAAAGGATCTCTTAAGACAGATTGTTTTGTCCCCAGATTTTTCACATTCAGTAGGTTTGAGGTGGAGCTCAAAGATTTGCATTTCTAACAAATTCTAACAGAATCAGGTGATTGTCATGCTGCTGGTCAATGACCACAGCCCTTGAGAAGCACTGCCATATGGCCTGCCGATGAAGAGGCTCCATTAATTCTCTCTGGTAAGGCAGGTACATTAAGCAAGGGAGGAGATGCAGATATTAAGAAGGCAGTTCTCAGTCAGTGAAGCATCCCACTCTTGACTTGGCTCAGGTCATGATCTTAGGGTCATGAGATGGAGCCCAAGTCCAGCTCTGCACTCAGTATGACTCTGCTTGAGATTCTCGCTCTCTCTCCCCCCAACTTCCCTCTCTCTTGCTGTCTGACAGAGTATTCTTTAGTAATTTTATTTATCCGTCTTTTTTTTAAAATTTACATGAAGAGAATTTACCAGTAAAGAGATGCAAACAAGAAAAGTTAGTTTTAGAGAGGTTCTCCAAAATGCTGCCACTGACAGTTTTGTAAAAGTCATTTGGGTTCTGCTAGTTATAAAAATAAATAAATAATTTGATCAATCAATCAATTAAATTGCTCCCTCTCTCTTTTGGCTATTTTATCAGATAATCATGACCATGACTTTATGGAAAGGATGGAACCTGCTTTTCATTTTTACTTTTTCCCACCATAAGTATTGACAGCTTCTCATTATGCAAAATACTCAGTATTTCATTAACAATTAGTTTTGAAATTGAGTTTGTAGGCTTATTGATTACCTATTTTAATTTTTAGAAACATGGCTATGCTCACAGACAGTGATGAACAAATAAACCAGCACAGTTACAATTTTAGTTGGGCAATTTTGGTTGGGCGTTTTCTTTCCAATGATCTCTTTTTTGGTCAATCCGTAATGAGTTTCATAAGCCTGCGGGGATTCCAGCCTTCTGCCTGTGGGCTCGTTTCATGGCCCTGAGATGCAGATCTCTGGCCTCCCAAGCCTGATTTTACCCAACAATGAGCTTTAGGGAAGGAGATCTGAGTTTGAATTATGATTTCTCCTTGCTGTAGCTTTAGGACCTTGGATAAACCATGTCCTGTTTCTTGTGGTTCCTTCTCTCACCCCTCATCTGTGAAATTACAGGGTTGAGCTAGCTGACACTGACAGTCCTTTTACCCTTCTAATTCGAAGGCAGAGCAAATATTCTGAGACCATTCTCCAGCAATGTGGTAGAGGTCTTCACCCACAGCTGGAAGCTATCCTGGTAAAGAATTGAAAAGTTCCAATTAAGGATAGATTTAGGGTTTTCAGCGTTTCTTTAAAAATGTATGGATACACTTGGCTCCAGAACATACAGCACATGATTCGACAAAATATTTAGTTGGCTAGAGGCAGTGGCATGCTGGTAAAAGTTGAACAACTGGCTTAAAAAAAAAAAAAAGGCCATGAATTGCCATATTTGCTGATTTTGGGGGGAGGAGGGCATAAATACTCCCACCGTGGCTAATTTCAAGCTTCCAATACAAAATCACTGAACACCGACAGTGAAGTTGAGCTGAGAGCATGTGCAGGATTGTGGAACCCAGAGTCTGGGACCTATGTCCAGCGCTGCTCCCAATTCCGTGTGAGATTTTAAGTACGTTATTTGATCTCTTAGAGTCTTATCCAAAATAGGATCATTTCTTATCAAATTTTAAAATAATTTCTTATCCAGCAAGCGTGGGAATAGCACTTACTCTCTCTTCGGTGGAGACAGGATTTCATATTAAAGCATCTTGAAAAAGTTAAACTCCTTGCCAAATACAGACCACAACTACTATTACTTTTACAGTAAGGGAAAAAGATTTATATTTGATAAATGCATTTTTTTTTGAGAGAGAGAGAGAGAGCACAAGCACACCTGTGAGTGGAAGGGGAGGTTCAAAGGGAAAGACAGAATCCTAAACAGGCTTCAGGCCCAGCACGGAACCCAACACGGGGCTCGATCTCACGACCCTGAGATCCTAACCTGAGCCGAAATCAAGAGTCAGAGGCTTCAGTGACTGAGCCACCCAGGCGCCCCATTTGATAAATGCAACTAAAAATAACAGGTAGCAAACTCTAGCTACAACTAACTCTCCTGATTTTCTTTTAGTTGCAAGAAACAAAAATCTACTCAAGCTAACCTAAACAACTTTTGAGGAAGACAATCGGTCATTTTTGTGTCATTAGAGAACATAAAAGCAGCCGCGACTGAGGTCAGTCTTCTCGTCAAAAATTTCAGATTCTCCATCTCTGGTTCCTTCCAGTCTTCCCTTTCCTGCGTACACATGAGGCCACGGCTAACATTTTCTTGTCCCCAGTCTCCTCTGCCTGATCATGTGCTCCTACGTCAAATCTGAGCAAGAGGGACAAAGGGAGGGGATGTGAGGAACTGAGAGACAGAGGGTAAGGAGAGACTGACTTATTCAATGTTGAGCTGCCTCATATCGTTAGAGCAACCACATAAATGAGAAAATAGATCCTTTTAGCGAAAATGTTAAAAATGAACATTGATCACTACCGGTCAAAAACTGGATACTCCTTCCGTGAAGTCACTGATGTTTTCTTGAGGCCGGGAGCTATTTGTCAGTGACAGGAAATCTGGAGAAATGCCTGATTAGCACCTGCTTTGCCTGGTGGCCAGATTATGGCCCACGAGATTCAGTCGAGGCATGAACACTGCTTTAAAAACTTACTACACTTTAGGGGCGCCTGGGTGGCGAAGTCGGGTAAGCATCTGACTCCTGATTTCAGCTCAGGGGATCTCAGGGTCATAGGATCGATCTCAGGGTCACAGGATCGATCTCAGGGTCATAGGATCGAGCCCCGCATCCAGGTCCACCCACGCTCAGCGGGGAGTCCCCTCCTCTCCCTCTGCCCCTCTGTGTGGGCACGCTCACTCTCTCTCTGTCTCTCAAATAAATAAACAAATCCTTTTTAAAAAGCTTAATACATTTTAAATTACTCAAACTGCAAATTCATTTGGAAGTCACATCAGAAGTAGGACCGACAGAGATCCAATTTGTAAGTCATGCTTTAGTGACGTCAAACAACATAGTCGCATGAAAACTGTGTACAAAGCTTTTTCACAAAAGGCAGGAATGTGTGGAGCTGCAGATTCGTGACACAGAGTAGTGTCCCCTGAAGTGAGAGGACCTTTATGTCTCCAGCCTTATCAGCACTTTCAACTCCCGCCCCCTGATAATACAACCACCTGTGAAGTTAGAGCTAACCTGTGACAAGGAGAGACGACCAGCTGTTAAACACCCCCTCCATGGGCCTGCTGTGGCTTCAGCAGAGAAAGGTGACAATGCATCAAGAAACAAACTGGACAGAAAACAGACAGACAGCCATCCTTTGCCAAGATACTAAGCAAAACTGAGCTTAACTGGTTTCCAGGCAAGGATGTTGTATCTTGCACTCTGGGACTAGCCGAGATCACACGCCCTGCTTGTCTTTTTTCACGAATCACAAATCTTGGGTCACAAACCACAGGGAGAAACATGAAGAACTTTGACAAGTGGCACGCTTGCTCTGGTATAAAATATATAAATGCACAGCCTTCGTTCGAGAGTGCAAAGTGGTAAGTCATTTGAGACGTGCGGAAGACACTGTTTTTAAGGCCAGGTCTTACTTAAGAGCCAAACCCCATATGAAACCCAGTGAAGCAGACAATTCTACATTGGAACTTCCCTTCCAAGCATGACGCTCAGTGTTTTATTGTGTTACTTACTGAGCACAGTTACATCATGCCACGAGAATTTTGATTATCATGGTCACGATTATGCCAAAGAGTTACCATAAATCTGTGACTTTTAAAGACTTACTGTATATTTCAGTTTGAGGGGATGGGGGGTGGGGAGAGCCATTGTGGATTATCTAAGGACCATTTATAAACCAAACGCTCAAGAGCAGTTTGATTTTTATACTGAGGTGTAAAATTGAAAACCATTATGGAGGGATAATATTTTGTTATTAACCTACGTTTTTCTGCTCTCAGTATTTACCGTCTCTTCTCACCCCAATTCCATCAGAGAATTGGCCCTGTGCTCAGTGACTCGATAGAGGGATTTGGCTGGGCAGAAGACAGAAATTCCCTGCAATTCTCTCTGGCCATGTGTTTCCCAACCCCAGGCTGTCAAGAAAATTTAAAGCACTTACAGAACTTGTAAGAGAAATAGGATCAGGAGAGAGAGCAAATGTCTTGGACAAAACTACATGGGAAGAAGGGTTTCTAATCAGATCAAAGACATGTCCGGGGGCGGGGGGGGGGGGCTCGGAGAAGGGATGTTTGAGGAGAGAGTAAGTGTGTTTGGCAGACTCACTGGTGGCCCTGCTGGGGACAGGAACAGCTGTGTGGTCCACATGGACACATGGGACCCAGGCTAAATATCAAAGAAAGATGCTTGCTCCCAGTATGGAAAATAAACAGCCAAGAGCTACTGGCGACCATGATGACGGTCATTTTAGTTGATGAGCCCTGGGTGGGCAGGTGGCTCAAATACCAGATGAGGATGGCGGGGAAGAGGAGATGAAGAGTACAATTTGAGGGGCACCTGAGTGGCTCAGTCATTAAGCGTCTGCCTTCAGCTCAGGGCATGTGATCCTGGATCCCTGGCCCGCATCAGGGTCCTCCGCTGGAAGCCTGCTTCTTCCTCTCCCACTCCCCCTGCCTGTGTTCCCTCTCTTGCTGGCTGTCTCTTTCTCTGTCAGATAAATAAATAAAATCTTTAAAAAAAAAAAAAAGAGTAGGATTTGAACCGAGGGCAGGAGAGGTGCGTGAAGCAAAAGTTCAGTTATAGGAAATCAGGGAAGGACACCGTCTTGTCCACCCAAGATGGTGAGGCACAATTTGTATCTGCCTTATCACGTATGTATCTACTATATGAGGGCAAAATGAAGTGTTATTCTTCTTTTAATATTTAAAAATAATAAATCAACAACATGCTTATGAAATAGTCATGTTGTTTAGACCCCAGGGCAGTTACAAACTTCCCGGAGCCCCAATAAATAGCCATTTCCTTAGGAGACAGACATTCTTTGAAACCAACACACCTGATAAACTACTTGAAAATATGTATCAAGGGCAAATAAGGGTTACACATTTTCTTAGTCTTATGTCTTGCATCATAATGTTATGATACTTAAGGAGGCATGAAAAATGGTATTAAATATTATGAGAGGAGCAAGTACTAAAAAATAAATACTATTATTTAAATAGTCAGTAACTAATTATCTCCAGGCTGGTAAAAAGTACAGCAAGGGGGAAAAAATAATTATAATTAGTTAAATCAAAAAAAGCCTTTTGATTCCTAATGTCATTAGACTAGCGACTTAACGTGGCAAACTCTACTGTAATCACCATCCCTCACATACCAATAGAGCTTTATAAAGTGCTTGTACATGCAAGATCTGTTTCAATCTTCCTAACTGGGTCAGATGTATAAGTAAATAAATAATTTCAGTAGTGATAAGTGCTACGAAGAATAATAGTAGAGGACCAGCAGATTCCGTGTGTGTGTGTGTGTGTGTGTGTGTGTTGCTATTTTAGTGGTCAGGAAAAAAAAGAAGTGACAGTCTTGCAGAGTGGAAGGAGACACAGGGAAGAGTGTTCGAGAAAGGGAAGAGCAAGCATAGGATCAGAGATGCCAAAGAAGGGGAGGCTGGCCATAAAGACGTAAGTGACAGGCCATGGGGTGAAGGAGGCGCTCGAGAAGATTGTTGGGGGTGAAATTCAGGATGCTACATTTGAATCTGGGTGTGATCACGAGTCACTGAAGAGCTCCAAGCAGGGGGCAAGATCCAAATTAATTTTTTAAAACATGACTGGGTTGTGGGATGGGAAAATGACAGCGGCAGAGCCAGAAGGGAAGCAAGGAGACCACAGAAGTAGCCACGAGAACGGTGGCTTCTGCAGGGGGAGCGGTGGAGGTGGAAACCGGGAATGGATTGGGGATATATCTGAATGGTAGAGTCAATAGGACTTGCGGGGGCATCAGACATGGCAGGTGGGGAAATGAGCAGGTCTGAACAGCAGAGGACATGGAGTGCCACCTACTGAGACAGGGGACACTGGGAGCTTGAGGGACAAAATAAGAACCCCCTTCCTCCAAATGTTCAGAACAGCCACCGTCCTACCCTTTGCACGTTAATGGCAGTGCACGTAGCAGAAATATTCCCAGAACATCCATTGATTTTAATGCAGTAGGTATGACCTGTCTAGAGAATGACATGGTCACTTGCTTTGGGGACTAGATACGTGGAACTGCTGTTTTAAGACTTTTCTGCTGTTCTCTTGAATGTTCTGTAGCTGACTTGTTGATTTGGGGGTTATGTCCTAAGGATTAGAGACCTTCTGACTCTGGCTGTCCTCAGCTTGGATAATGCACCCGCTCACACGGGCTTCCTTAGCCCCGTGCCAGAGGGACGCACTTCCAGGGAAGAAGGTGAGCCGCACCTGTTCTAAATTATAAATCTCCCACCTGCACAGAAGAACTTGGATTCACCTTTGAATCAACCATTTTTTTTTTTTTGCCTTACTGAACGTAAGTTAAAACAAAAACAAAAACACAGCTATGAGAGGAGGTAATCAATTATAGTATTGATTGGGGCTCACTGGTGTGGCGATCTCTCCCTGTTTGAGCAGAGTGATTCTAAAAGGCTCTTCTCATTTGTCTCTAGTTGATCTTGAAAGCTTCCTGACATTTGCTCCCACGAACATTTGATCCCAGAAGCATCATTTGAAAATACAGGAAATATGAGGAAGCCGGGCAGACTTACGCCAGCATGCTGTGGGCTTGTGAACAGTGACTTGCAAACTGCCAATGGTCAGCACCTCCCAGCTGGGAGACACTAGATCATACACTCTTCAAGATTTTATTTATTTATTTGACAGAGACAGAGACAGCCAGCGAGAGAGGGAACACAAGCAGGGGGAGTGGGAGAGGAAGAAGCAGGCTCAAAGCAGAAGAGCCTGATGTGGGGCTTGATCCCAGAACTCCGGGATCACACCCTGAGCCAAAGGCAGACGCTTAACCGCTGTGCCACCCAGGCGCCCCTAGATCATACACTCTTCAAGTCCTTAGGACCTTGAGAAAGAGCTAAATTCATAGTGTGGCCACTTTAAAGATGGATTTTAGTATTGCTTATCTTTCCCTTTTCTTAACCAGAGAGGCATGTATCTGGAGGGGTTTGAACATCTCTTTCAAACACAAATAACTCCTCTTGGGGCAAAGGAAAGAAAAGGCTCTGTGTAAATTTACTGCTGTCTCCTCTAGGATCTGAAGTACAATTCCCCAGAACGCTGGTACTGTTGTTTAGATAAGACATCTTGAAACCTCTAGAAATTTGAATCCCTCCACGATGCCTCAAACGCTTTTGCGTTCATGATGTTCCATTGAATGAGTAAAGGTTCACATTTTACTTTATGCATTTTAATAAATTCATGTTTAGTAAATCTTGCTTTACTCGCTGTGTACTTTTTCTTCTTATGTGAAATAGACTTGACCACTTGCTAACGTTTGCTCATTCCCTTCTGTTCTTCAGAATCCACCTCGACTCACTTTTCCCTGTGCAATCTCTTTGACACCCTCCCATGCTTGCAACGCCTAAAGTCTGGGCAGATCATTTGACGATTTGCCCATCTAGTTGAATTCTCTCTTACAAGTTGACATCTTATCTCAAATTGAGTATTACAGCTACAGAATGTCTGTCACACACCTGCATCTTCATTTATTCACTAGTTCTTTCTTGGTAAGCATTAAGATTGCTTCCCTCCACTACGACTTTATAAAAGTGCCAGGGAGAAAGTGAGACATACCCATTCCATCCCACTAGAGAACAGCACAATATGCTGGTGATAAGGTGGACAAAATGTACAGAGAAGTCCCTCCTAGTACAGAACACCTAAAATGGCTAGATTAACAAATATATTTAGAAAGCGTGTCTGAACTGTTGGGAGAAAAAGGAAAACAGGTGGAAACGAGAAATGGGGAGCAGATATAAGCAAACCCTAGAGCTGCTGATGTTCCTGGGAATACTGGCTGAAAACAATGGGATGCTTTTGAAGCTTATTTTTTAAAAGCCAACTACATAATCTGGAGACATGCATGTATCAGATAAAACTAAAAGGAAAGCAAGGAACTTGTTAATAGAAAAGTTCAGAGAAAAGATGACTTTAGGGTGGGAGATGGGAGAAGAAGACACAAGACTGAAAAGTGTGAGTGATGCTTACAGCAGCTCTGTTCAATCCAGATACAACAGGGGCCAGAAATTCAAACCACTTGTGCAATTTTCAAGTAAAATTTTAAATAAAATTTTAAAAGTAAAAAAAAATTAAAATTAAATTTTAAATTATTTAAAGTAACAAATTTAATTTAATTAATTTAATTTTAATAAAATTAAAATTTATTTTAATAATTTCTTTAACCCAATGTATCCAAAATAGGGCCATTCAACATGTAATCAATGTAAAAATGGCTATTGGGATAATTTACCTTTGTTGCTGGATACTGATTTTTCACAGTCGGGTTAGTATGTTTTACTTACGGCACATCTCAATTTCAACTGGCCACATTTTCTTTTTTATTTTTAAGATTTTATTTATTTATTTGTTAGAGAGAAAGAGAGAGAGAACAAGCAGGGGGAGCAGCAATTAGAGAGGGAGACAGAGACTCCCCGCTGAGCAAGGAGCCCTATGTGGGGCTTGATCCCAGGACCTTGGGATCATGACCTGAGCTGAAGGCGGATGCTTAACCGACTAAGCCATTCAGGCGTCCCACAACCTGGCCACATTTGAAGTTCTCAACAGCCAAGTGCCTTGGCTACTCCAGTGCACCACACAGTTTTATATCTTAAGATTGATGGTGAGTATGTTGTTATTTCTTGAGCTATGCACACCTTATCTATTGCTTGTGTATCACACTATTTTTAGGTACAAGGGAAATACTTTAATACTTACAGCCCACTTAAAAATGAAAATGTTCTTTTCCCCTAAATTCCAGCTGTGTTAATACTATTATTCTCCTTCCCTTCCTTCCTCCCACCCCCTCCTCCTCTCTTCTCTTTCTCACGGCTCCCACACTCTCCCCATCTTGTCACATTCTCACATCCTTTATGGGATGTGCTTTGTATTACATCTTTGATTATGGAGGATTCTGACACATTTATTTCTTGGATCTGCTACTCTAAAGCCTTTCAGGAAAGTTCCTTTTGTTTGTTAAATAAAAAAAAAAGCCTTTTGATTCCTAATGTCATTAGACTGGCATCTTAAAGTGGCAAACTCGACCACAATAACCATCCCTCACATCTACATAGAGCTTTATAAAGTGCTTGTACTTGCATACATGCAAGATCTGTTTCAATCGCACGCACACACACACGCACAAATTTATCATGAACCAAATATGGGCTAATTTTTTCCCCGCTAATGATATGGCACCAAATAGTCATTCTTGAAAAAAACCATTTTTTAAAGAAAAAAATGATTGAACTATGACTTTAAAAGCTGAAAAGGGGAAAAGCAGCTTCTGGGTAAGCAATAGTAATTATTAGGGCAAAGAGTATTTTAAATAGAAAGCTCTCAAGGGAAAGCATTGCTAGGATATTGAGCATAATAAAAGGCTTTTCTTTCTCACTCGAGTCCACTTAGACTCAGCTTCTGCAGATGCTCCAGAACAATGAGGACGTGGGAGGGTCCACATGCAGACCCCAAAGTGTCAGAGCAAAAATGGCAGAATGCAACTGAGGTCAGCAGACGACGCCCGTGGCACATAGCCAGTAAGCTGCCTGTTTTTGTTGGTCACGTGAACTAAGGATAGTTTTACATTTAATAAAAGATTGAAAAAAAATTTTTAAAAGCAATATCCTGTGACACATGAAAATGAGGTAAAATTCAGATTCCAGGGGCCATAAAGTTGATGGGCACACAGCTATGTCCTCTCGTTGACGTTCTGTCTCACAGTGGCCATGGCGAATAGTTGTGGTGGAGACTAGTAAGCCTAGGGAGCCTAAAATTTTTATATTTGGTCCTTTAAGCAAACATTTGCCCACTCCTGGTTTAAATCACCATTCTGCCCAGACAATGATCCATTTTCCATATAAGGACAAAATAATCAATACAAGATGAACTTTCTGAACCATGGAAAGCATTATTAGATAATAGGAGCGTGATAATTGAGTGTAATGGGGGTTTATTTCCTGATTCCCGCCTTGAGCTCTTGTCAGTCATCTTGGATTTGCCCAATTCAGGAAAGGAGAGACCAGATCTGGCCACAGCTCTGCCATAACCTAACCCTGTCGATGACGTCAAGAGCATCAGAACCTCTAGGAACTTCTGTTGATCTCTAAAGCAAGAGGATGAAGTTAGAACATTGTCATGGTCATTCCCAGTTTTATGACAAATTATGGAGAAAATTACTTAAGAAAGAAGCAGTCAAAAATAACAGACAACCAGGGCACATGGGTGGCTTGGTCGGTGAAGCATCCAACTCTTGATTTCGGCTCAGGTCATGATCTCAGCGTCCTGAGATCTAGCCCGGTGCTCAGTAGGGCGCCTGCTTGAAATTCTCCTGCTCCTCTCCATCTGTTCCTCCCCCTTTCTCCCCTTCTTCTTCTCTAAAAAAGTCAAATCAAATCAAAAAATAATAGGCAACCAATGCTGATGTTACCTAGACCAGTTTCGAGCACTGGTCTCTATGTCTGCAGAGGTGGGCAAAAATGTAACATGTCTTTTGTAAGTTCACTGAGGTAATACACTGGGGATCTGCTGGGTACAGAGCAAGCACTTACATATAAAATGCAGCTGCTGAGCCGAACCACAAGAATCACAGATGCAGGGACCCCCATCACTCTCGTCAGGATCCCACAGGGGCTGAAGCAGAGAAGCCACCATTATGACAACAAATGGAGATGGCCCCACCAAGCACAGGGTTCCTAGACAAAATGGCCACAGTGTGCCTGCCTGTTGGATGCCATGTGGATAGAAAGACTGGATTTCAGCCTCTGATTCCTAACATTAATAATAATAATTATTATTATTATATTATTATTATTATTTAACTCCAAAGCAATTGGCAGGTGAAAAGAAGCCAAGTGACCTCTAACCGCTCAGCAGTTGGTGCTGTATCATCCACGGGAATCATAAAATCATGGACAGTTTTTGAGCAAAACTCCTCAGACAAAACAGTTCAGAATAAAGACATTATTTTGAACATACAAATAGATCCATGAAAAATAGGACTATTTAAAATAAGAGTGTCAGGTCACAATTTGGGCTTTTTTCCCTCGATCTTTAATGAATGAACTACTAATCTAAGAGCAGTCCGTACTTAGGAGCACTAAAGTTTCTTTCTAAGTAAATAATTTGGGTAAGAATGCATCACCTTGGCAACAACACATTCCAGAATTCCCTGTGACTGACATTGGCATAATATTCTAAAAAAAATCAGCCCATTTTTTTTCAGTGCTCCAATACTTTGCTTGAAGATAGGACAGAGAAAAATGATTTCCAGGAGATCAATCAATTATAGTGAAATTTTAGACTTGAACCGATTCACAGTAAACACACTTTTATTATTTCCTGAGTATATGTAGAAATCAGGTTTACACTCATTCATAGACACTCCTCACTATCCCCAAAGTTCACTCAAGAAGAAAGGATTTGAACTTGATGAAGAGTCAAGGACAGTCACAAAGGCAGGACAAACCTATCTACCTGGAAGAATTGTACAGAAATACTTCTCTCTCACCAACTACTTTCTCATCCTCTGCGTCACCCGATGTAGGCAGAAAATCAATTTCATTACCAAGCAACGTTTTCAATCACAGTCCTCAAACTATCCAACATCAGAGTTAAATTTCCCCAGGTATTTTTATGATTGGTCCACCTCCGTGTCTATGGGATGGTTTGACCATTTTTGTTTGGAAAAAGGAAAAGGAATAGTACCAAACCGGGAAAACGTATCAACCAGAAAACACAAATCCATGCGTTCAATGCCATATGCAAAGACTCCCCAAAGTTCAATGCTTACATACTAATGTGAAATTAGAAAATTTTCTGAAATAATCTGTTCTCATTGACCTACAGAACTAAAAAATACAACCATGAACTTTCCAAATCTTTTTTAAAAAACCGTAGATTCAACTAGGAAAAGCTACAAATAATCATCCAAGAAGCAATTGGAAATTCCTTTCTCTTAAGTCCCAATCTGTTGGCTACAAGCGAATTTTTTTTGCCTCTCCTGCAGCATCAGAATAGAAGTATATTAATTAAATTATTACAAAGAAAAAAACGCAGTTATGTTATTTTGCATACCAAAGGGCCCTAAAAGATTTAATAGCCTTATGGTACATGCAGAGGAGTATAAAAAGAGCAACTTAAAAAAATTATTCGCACCACTTTCATTTATAGTAGTGAAATGACTAATTACTTGCCAAGTTCCATTTACAGAGAATTCTCTTCAAGAAGCTCAGAGTATTTTATAGATCTCTCTAATTGATCTTTTCCCTTTACAGATGTTAGTTATTTGTAAAATTAGAATTGCCAGGGAACAAGAAGTCAAGGCAAAGAGACGTGAACTGATAAATCAGCTAAGTTAAGGGTAGAGTTCAGAGGACAACGCTGTTGTGTTCTGTCTCCTCAGCCATGTTCTCTATTGTTTTAAAATATATCTGGGGGTAGTAGAAAGTAACTCACAATGCTCAATCCTAACCATTTTTTAAGCATCTTTATTGGAACATAAGTGATATATAAAAACTGCACATACACAATGTGTATTATTTGATGAGTTTGGACATAGGCATCTTCAACACCTAATCTTATTTTATTCTTAAAGATTTTTTATCTATTCATTTGAGAGAGAGAAAACAGGAGCAGGTGAAGCAGCAGGCAGAGGGAGAAGCAGACTCCCCGCTGAGCAGGGAGCCCGATGCAGGGCTGGATCCCAGGACCCAGGGGCCAGGACCTGAGCCGAAGGCAGATGCTTCACTGACTGAGCCACCCAGACTCCCCTCAACAACTAATTTTAAATACAGCTAATGTGGCCCAGCACTTTAGTCAAAATCTATTATTACCAAAAAATTGTCAATTTTTCATATCAATTATAGGATTAAAAGAAATTTTGAGAGCCATTAGCTTATTTTCATTCATTAACTATGTATCAAGTACTTATCAGCAAAACAAACATGGCCCTTATCCACACTGAGCTTCTGAATACAGCCTCAATTAAAAATAACATTCCCTAATTTTACATGTCTAAAGAAGATTCCACACTTCTCAAAAGTAATTCATCCCAATGTCAACAGCTTTTAATGGACAGAAAATCCTTCCAAATCTGACATGAATCTTTCATTCTATAACCCCAGTCAGTTCTTCTTGCTGAACATTCTACGGACACAAAGATTAGGTCAATATGCAAAGATCATTCATAGGATTCTAGAGTATTATTTAATTTCCCCCAACCTCCTCTCCTCTAGACACCAGGTCTCCTCTAATTATCATAGTGAATTTCTAGATAGTCTGGGGTTTTTCTTGGGTTTTCATCATATCGCAGTGATTTGTTTATCTAAAAATATTTCTTATGCATGCAAGTGTCAGGCACCATGACTATGCTGGACTCTTCCAATAGAAGTGATTATTGCACAGACTGACCCTGCTCTCCTCCTGTCATACGCAGAATGCTGTAGTAATGGTTTCTCCCTTGTTGATAAAACAGAGACCAGCTCATATTTGTTTAACACTCTGAACTCGGGGCACCTGGGTGGCTCAGTCAGTTGAGTGTCTACCTTCCCCTCAGGTCAGGATCCCGGAGTTCTGGAATCAAGTCCCGCACTGGGCTCCCTGCTTGGCAAGGAGTCTGCTTCTCCCTCTGCCTCTGCTCCTTCTCCTGATCATTCTCTCTCTCTCTCGCTCTCTCAAATAAATAAATAATCTAAAAAAAACCCCCAAAACTCTAAACTCTCCTATCCATTGTTTTATATTCATTCTCCTATATATTCTATTTTAGTATATATTATATAAAATATAATGAATTGCATATATAAAAACATATATTTAAGGGGCCCCTGGGTGGCGCAGTCAGTTAAGTATTTAACTTTTGGTTTCAGCTCAGGCCGTGGAACTCACTCAGGGTCTTGAGTTGGTGCCCCATGTCAGGCTCTGCACTGAGTGAGGAGTCTGCTTGAGAATCTCTCTCCCTCTCCTTCTGCCACTCCTACTCTCTCTCTTCCCCTCTCTTATTCTCTAAAATAAATACATAGATCTTTAAAAAAAATAATAAAACAAAAGTTAAAACATTAAATATACATAAAACTATATCTAGATAAAAATAGATAGCAATGTGGTATTTTAAGTTTAGTACAATGTGTCCATAGTGACTTATACTTACGTAAATCTGTGTTAACCAAGATACTGGATTCTTTAACTACAAAAGGTTTTATCATCAGGTTCAGAATGAACTGCCCCTTCAGAATCTATGACATGAGATGTCATTTGACTTCTCTGGATCTCAACTAAATCATCAGTGAAAGTAGCATGTACCTCATGGGTTTGTTGTAAAAATTAAATGAGATTGCTAAATTCTAAGTGCCTAGAATAGGGTAGAAATACAATAAATGTTAAGTTTTCTTTCTTCTTGTCTGTGGGGCTAAGACTGCAGTGAACTGTGAACTCATCTAGTCATTTTGTCACCTGGGTCAGAGGTCGGCTAGTTTTGTTGCGACACACAGAACTTCCCATGCTCAGGGAAAAAAAACAAAAGAATGGTGGAATTATTTTAAAAGCGCTGGTTTGGCTGTTCCTATATCAACAGTGACAACAGGTATATGAAACTTTGGGTGGATGAGATCATGTTTAGAGTTCAGGAAGTATATAATGACATGCCTGGGGAGTCAAGTAAATGAGAGAATGAGCTGCATTCTACTCTCAGGAGTGAAAGTACTACTTGGAAAGAATTTAATTGAAATTATTTTTCATTTTCTATAAAATGACATTGAATAATGCAAAGTTTTATTCAAACAGATCTAAATAATAGGACCTAGATTTTCCTCCTATTTTTTTCTCAGCTTTTATCTAAATGTAAGGGAGTTCTTAGATTTGTGGGACCTTGGAAAGAGAAGACAGAGTAGAATAAAACACTTAGTTTTCAGTCCTTGTTCTGCCATTTATGACTTGTGCCATATCAGGCAAGCTGTCCCAACTTTTTGAGACTGGTCTCCAAAAAATATGGAAAATATATAACTTAATCATAAGGCAATAGAAAAGGTTACATGGGAATGTACCTGAAGTCCTCCACGCTGGTCTCCTGTTCATTTCCACCTCCCTTAGTGGTATTTCCCTAGAAGAAGTGCCACACATATCAAGTGCATTGCTAAATAGCGCACATTACCAACCTAGCTCAGTGTTTCAAGTTGAATGGCTCAACTTTGTCCATAAAATATTGCTATCAGAAAAATAAGACAGGTTTGGCTTTACGTATTTTCCATGCTTCCTGAATTATGGAGCACGCGGCTTCTCCTTCAAAGGCTCCTGAATTTATGGAGCACATGACTTCCTTTCACATAAAGACTAACTTAAGCACGTTCTTCTTTTGAACAATGAAGCCAGATTAAAATTCATTTCCCTTTCAATCCTTAGAGCCAAGAATAATAGCAGAACCATGAGAAATTTCAAAGAGCTGATTATTTTGTTTGGCAACCAGTCATCCCTGACCAGCCTTTACAATTATGAGGGACGTAGAATTCATAAGCCAATATGTCATTCTCCTTTTGACACACCAATAAAATTTAAGAGATGCTGACAGCTAAATTTTTCCATTTGCCATCACTTCTCATCCACACCCAGAGTATTTTTCGCTTCTATTTCCTCTGCTGCATTTTATGCTCAGTGCCCTACTTTGGGTCCTCATTATCTTCTGCCTGCATGCACCAATTTCAGGGACTTTTTTTCTGGCTTCTCAGTATCTATTCTCAACCTCCCCAATCCATTTTTTTTTTTTTAATTTGCTGATAGAACAAACTTTCTCAAAGACAACTCAAACCCTTCTGTAGCTTCACAACTGGATGTCAGTGGTCTAAACCTTAAGGAGCCAAGACCCAGAAGAGAAGGAAGGCAGAGAGAAGTCAGCTTGGCCTCTTCAGTCTGAGTCATTATCATTCCTCAGTGGAGCACCCGGCAGAAAATGGCAGCAAATGCCAAAGAAATCAGAAGGGCAGTAGGTGGTATCGCAATTCTGGGGAGACAGAAATCAGAGTTTAGGGTCTGCTAAGTAGGTGGTGGACCGGAGAACATGCCAGACTTTCCCCTGAGATCCAAAAGGGCTCCCCCATGAGGAAGATGAGGCAGAAATAGATCAGATTTTACAAAAATGAAAATGCAGGCTTGAGTCAGCTCAGTCTCTGACTGGGTTAGATTGACCTGTCCTTTCTGAAACAGCCTTCCAGATGAAAGTGAAAATCCTCTCTGGAGGAAGAACAGATTAACCAGAACTTCTTAAAACGTTTCCATACACAATGGTGAAAAGTCAAAAGGATGTTATCAGGCGTGCAGGAAACAGGCCCAAGTGGAAAAAATAATTTATAGAAACAGAGCTATGGGTGGGCTGGATAGGAGAGTTATGAGACATAAACTTTAAAAAAACAAACAAACTGGGATTAGTATGTTCAAGAAAACAGGGAACAAGGCCAACAAATTCAGTGCCATTCTACCCATAGCTGATCCTGTCCAAGTCTTGTCCATAGCAGTGAATGGCAAAACCCCTAACTAGGAAAACCCCAGCAGGCATCTCTGACTCCTGTCTTTCCTTCAATCCCCAAATCCAATCCCAAATGTCTGTTCCCTAACGTCTGCTCCTGTCCCCCCAGCTGGCCCTGCGCTTCACCACCATCATCTGTCAGCTGAATTCCTGAGACGACAGCCTACTGGTCCTTCCAAAGCCATTCTTGTTGCCGTACCACCTATCCCTCACATGGCGACCAGACAGAATGATTTTCCTGAACTCAGACCATGTTCCTCTTCTATGTCAGATGCTCCAACAGCCTCCCACCTTTACTAAGAATGAAACTGAAACAGTTGTCTGTGACCTGCAAGGGTCTACACGATTTGGCCCTGTCCTCATTATTCCATTCCAGGGGTTCTCAGCCAGGGGTGATTTGGCAATACTGGGGGTATTCTGGTTGTCACACTGGGAGTGGGAGGAGGCTACTGGTATCTAATGGGTGGAGGCCAGGCAGGCTTCTAACCACACTCTAATTCAGAGGACAGCTCCTCCCAACAAAGAATGACACAACCCAAAACACTAATCGCGCTCAGGCTGAGAAAGGTTCATCTCCTCTGCCAGTCTATCAACAGTCACTTTGTTCTAGGTCATCTGCTTTCTCTTCCTTCTCAGAGCAAACTCAACTCATGCTTACCTCAGGGCCTTCTGAACTTGAGACTCCCTCCCCCTGGAAGCCTCTGCGTTCCGATCTTCACAGGGCTCGCCTCTTACATCATTCATCTCCTGGTTCATATGACCTCCCTCCGGAGATGCCTTCTGCGATCACGCCTTCCAAAACATGGCCCTCTAGGGCCTTCAGTTGTTCCTTCCACAGCTCCTTTCTTAACCCACAGCTTACTCATGTGCATTTGTCTCTTGTCTACCCCCCCACTAAAACGTCAGCTCAACTGACACACAGACCTCCTCCATTGTATCCACCCCACTACTTCCAGTGCCTCCCATGGAACCGAGCTCATAATAACAGTCAAAAACTATATGTTGAACAATTACTAAGTCAACATAGGTTTTCACTAACTTGGCAAAAGTTGCAGCCAAACTGCGCTTCAGTCCCAGGACCTGGTCTGCACCCAGTGGGTAGTCATTCTTCTGGATGTTTCTCCTTCCTATTGACACCTCTCAGAATTCAATTCAATGTCACTGGAACTTGGTTGTGTCTTCTACCATATATTTACTGAGTATTCATTTTGTGAAAAGAATTGTTCTGGGCATAACATGGTCACATAGATGGCAGATTCCAATTCAGCAAAGGAGGACACAGATGAGGACACTTTGGCAACATTCTTGAAAGAATACAGCAGGTCATTTTGAAACAAGTGGATGAATAAGAATCTCACTGTAGCCACTAATTTTATAAAAATGACCTTTTAAAATTTTTATCTTATTTTATTTTATTTTATCTTATTTTATTTTATCTATCTATTTATTTTTTAAAGGTTGAATGGTACTAAGACCTTACCAGCATGTCAGTATGGTTTTCCTATCAGGACCAACCATGAATAGTATTACACGGATCTACCACAATCCATCCATTCTGTAGATTGTTTGCAGACTTTGCCCATTTCTACAGACCTTTTCCTTCTTTACCGACAAAAATGGCCCACCTCAAATTTAAGGACAACTTAGGTCTGTTAGAAATGGGCACAGATACAAGTAACAGAAATAATGTCTCTGAATGTCTTGTGAACACAATAAAATTGCTTTCCTGTCTTATCTTCCTAGGTTGTTAATGTCATATAAACACTTTAGATATGTCTCATATAAAAGGTGCATAATTGTGCATACAACAAAGTTATTTCTTGTCTTTCTTATTGGTATATAAATTCTTTGATTCCAGTCGTTCTCATGAGGAGGAGGGGAAGGCAATTTTACCCCTCAAGAAACCTTTCATCAATGTCTAGAGACAATGGTGGTTGTCACAGGTGGGGAGAGGGTACTACTGACATCCGGTGGGTAGAGGCCAGGGAGGCTGCTAAGCGTCCTGCAGTGGACAAGACACCCCGCCCATAAAGAATTATCCAGCCTAAAATTCAAATAGTGTTGAGGTTTAGTGCTCTGATTTATTCCTAAGTCCAAAGTGCTTACACTTAAATCCCTAAATAAATTTCTACCAATGAGAAGTTTGAGTCAGTTTTCTGAAGTTTGAAAACCTAGGGACACTCTCCCCTTTGTGATGCGTGACCCTGACCAACCCTTCCCAAGACAGATCAGATCCACCCAGATTTTCAATCCCTGGAGGTCAGTCACCCTCCTTCTTCCTGACTTCGCAAATGCCTAGCAACTGCATGATCAATGGTTGCCACCTTGCCACACACACTTTGACGTTTTGCAGACCTCAGCTGGGCTCATCTTTAGAAGCTATACGATGGCTTCATCAAGGACACATACACCATGCTTTGCCCTTAAGTTCTGGGACAAACTCCTGCCTTTCATTGAACTAAAAAGACATAATAAATGTTTTACTTGGCTGTTGACCCTTGGAGCCACACCCATGTTTTTAACTTTTTGTGATAAACTCTTGTTGCGTTTTTCTTAGTGATTCAGTAAAAGCATAACATTCATACCAAAGGGCACACAGGTAAGCAGACAGCTCAAGAAAATTCCAAACAATGAACACAATTATGTAACCACCGCCGAGACCAAGAACGGGAAATCAGTCAGGATGAGGCAAGTCCCTTCCGTGTCCTCTCACAGTTACTGCTCCCACTTGCTTTCCCAGAAGTCACTCCTTTAGGGCTGTCATACCTCTGTGGCACCTTAGCTTTGCCTATCTTTGTTCTTTTACATGGAATCAGCATATATCGTTTTCTTCAGGACCTTTTTACTTGATACAATAGTGTTGAGTCCACTGGTGCCATTGTGCATAGTAACAATTCATTTATATTCATTTCTCTACAGTATCCCATTGTAGAAAAATCGCACAATTTATTTATTCTATCAGCTTTGACAGATATTTGAATTGTTTCCAGTTCATGGCTATTATAAACAGAGATTCTTTAAATATTCTCATCTGTGATCTGTGGGGTGTGTGTGTGTGTGTGTGTGTGTGTGTGTGTGTACCCACACATTTCTGCCAGTATATGTTTTAGTAGATATGGCCAAATGGTTTTTAAAACGTAACACTCCCACCAGCAGTGTATTCACACCCTCACCAGCACTTAGTACTGCTGGCCCTTCTGTGTAGCTATTATGGACACGCTGATACGTCAGGAGCATTTTAATCTGTACCCCAGGACCACTGATAAGGTTAATGGGTTCATGTGTTCACTGACTTTTTGGATACCATTTTTTAAAATAGGATATTTATCCAACTCTTTTGCTCTACCGTATTAGGTAATCTCTTTCTTACCAACTTGTAGGCCTTTATTTATATATTCCATACAGGGTCTTTTGAGGAAAATAAGGATGTCAAACAGCTCTTCCCACTCCTTGCGTTGTCTTTTTGCTCTCTTAGTGGTGACTTTGGATGACTAGAAATTCTTACTTTTAATGTAGTCCCATTTGTCAGTCTTGCCTTAATTTTGTGTTTTCAACCAGTAAAATCCAGTGAAAACAGCTCGGCGTACAAAACTCTCCTGAGTCTTGGTGCGCATTTTATGATGATTTCAAGGCTGTCCTCCATACCATGTCTGATTTTATTTATCAGAAGAGCCATAATATATAAGCCCACCCACATCTTATGTCCAAAGACTGTACCGTGGTACACTAAGTAGTACATTTCAGCTTACTGTTAAACCATGTAAAGAAAAAGCTTCAAAATTTCTTCAAAAACTACAATAAAGGGGCGCCTGGGTGGCACAGTGGTTAAGCATCTGCCTTCGGCTCAGGGCGTGATCCTGGCGTTATGGGATCAAGCCCCACATCAGGCCTCTGTTAGGAGCCTGCTTCTTCCTCTCCCACTCCCCCTGCTTGTGTTCCCTCTCTCGCTGGCTGTCTCTCTCTGTCAAATAAATAAATAAAATCTTTAAAAAAAAAAACTATACAATAAAGAAAAATGTATGTAATATTTTAATGCCTTTATTTTCCAGTAGCATTCCTGTGTATATATGCACATGGCGATTATTTGTTAACAACCTCTGGGATCATATAGCAAAATTATCTTAATTAGGAACGTAGGAAATGTAATACTAGTTTACTTAAATGGGCACTGCAGAATTTGATTTCAAGTCATTGCTTAAAGAAGATAATTAAAACCACAGAAATTAAAAATTGACCCTATAGCCAGTCCAGAAATTAATGCTTAGGAAGTTAGATACCTACATTATTGCTGGTAAGTGAAGACTCTCTCACAATGCAGAATTCCTCCATTATATACTATGGGGTAAAGCCCCAAGTGTAACCGTGTATACATACAAACACGTACTTTCAACTGCTTTTTGTCAGTGAATTATTGTTTTCTGTAACAAGCCACTTATCTAAGTAGTTGTCTCCCTTGGGCTGATCTGGATCTGATCTTATCTGTTATCCATAGAAGATAAGTTCATTTTTTCCTTATCATCTTTCTTCTGAGTTTAATTTGTATACATGTATACACACACGCTCTTGCTACATCTGTGATAAACTTACAAGTTATGTTTGTCTCTAATGATATAATAGAAATAGATACCTTAACTAAGTTCCTCTAATAATGCTATTAACTGGTAACTCTATATTTCCCGATTACAAAGTTTTATTTTAATTATTATTTATTACAAATTGCATGTTACTAGCGCAATCAGCACATAAATAAGTTGGAGATTAGCACATATAATGAAATCATAAAACCCAAGTTTTCTATTAAATTAAGCAAAGAGCAGGAAGTTCTTTTCTTGTTTTCCAAATCAAACAGCCTCAGTGTAGGGAAGATCAGATAATTCTGTATCAAAGTCCACCATAAACCTGTCAAATTAAATTGGGAAAAAAAATGCCTTCGACCTTAGTATGGACGTGTGTTCAAGGACCCCCAGGAGCTGGTTATAGAACGTGGGAACTTCTGAAATGGCTGGTAAAGCTTTTTCTTTTCTACAAAATGCATAGAGGATTCTCAAAATATGATGGATGGCTCTTGTTTTTTAAACAAGATAACACTCTAGTTCTTCCCAACAAAGAGGCTGCATTATCTGAAAGAAGGAAGGAAAAATGGGCAACATTTACACCATTACAAAATTTGCATCTTAAGGCCCCTTTAAGCCTCCTGATTGTTTTTACTTCTTTCCATAAAAGCACAAGGATTATCTTGCACATTTGTTTTTCAAATAAAGTGCAACAAAATGGTGATGCTGTTACTGTTTCCGTCCTTAAAGCAATGACAAAAGGATATCAACACCTCCCTTGACTTGGTAAGATACCTCATTCAAACTCTCACACACTGAGCTGGGGGTTGGGGCACCCCCTCAGCTCTGAGCACCTCAGTCATTTAGTGATCCAAGCTCATTCCAAGTCCTGAACTATTTAGGAAACTGGAGAATCCCACTTTGATGGAAACATGGAATCAAAGTATAGCAAGATACTGGGTGGCACTGTATTTGGTAGGAAATAAAGGGAGACAGTTTTGTAGATGGTTTCTTGATATAGCATCATTTGTTTCATTGTGAAATGAATCGAGGTATGGTCTTTCCAGATAGGGAAGACAAGCTCCACTTTTTGGCTAACCTGAGAAAGGTGTTTCCTATTGCTAAGCTTAATTCTAATGGCATTTAACACAAAAGTTCACCAGTCCACAGATTCAAACTTCTTTCCCCGATGCCCCCTTTTGGAAGATGTAGAGTTACAGCTTTGACCTGGTATTTCCATTGGTCTTTTTCCCTCAGTATCATTGCTGTGTTCATGTGATATTTTGTTAATGTCTGATGAATGGTCTGAGAGGACAGTCCTAGAGGTACCGGCGCCCAGCAGCGACTGTGCCTCACGTCCACCATCCGTTCCTGTCTGGTGACAGTGCCTTGCTACAGAACCCGACCGCAAAGTATATCAGGACTGCCGGTAACATTAGGTAATTGACATTCAGAACAGAACAACACAATTGGAACAGACCTCCTCAGAGAAACAAATGAGAGGAGTTGTCTAGGTCAACGGCAACATAGATTCTGAACATGACAAGGTCTTGTCATATTTGTGACCATCAATAATCCACACAAAATTATGAAACTTCCGACTAGAAAGAGCCCATTGTCAGTGTGTGTGTGTGCGTGTGTGCATGTGTGTGTGTGTGAGACAGAGACAGAGAGACCGGCAGGGACAGAGAGAGTGGAAGAGACAATGTGAGTGCCCTACTGACTTATGTGGCTTTGGAGAAAAGTGGACCAGATTCCCTCCACCTGACCTTTATTTAGCATCTTGATGACACAAAGAAAGTTGTTTTATTTGACCTTAGTTTTCGCATGTGGACATAATATCTTTCATCCCCCAGTTGTGAAAATGAGATGAAATAATATACTGGATAGTCTGATACTTGGAGAAAATTCAAATGTTAATTTCCATTCTCCCAAAACTAAAGACGGATCTGATTTGGCCAGAGTGGTAAAGTTACCAGATTACCGAGTGACCTATTTATGTATGTAGTAGACATCAGTCAAGATTATGGAGTTGATCTTAAAAAAACAAAGAAGTGGATAGCGGGATTCAAAAAAGAGAAATTAGCATATCCCTGTCAGTGTGGTTCAAATCCCAGAGTTCCCAAACACAAGATTCAGAGTCTGCAAACAAATGTTTTTTTTGAATTCTCCATTTTGCTCTGTGCTCCCAGGAGCTCATTTTATAATTGAGTCAGATCTAAGAACGTAGTTATTTATACACAGTTCAAAATATAACCATCAAATGTAAAACAGGTTTATATAAACATTTCTAGAAACCATGCCTGCGAATGTAATATACACGTCGTTATTGCCACAAAGCACCCAGAGTTCCCTGCATGAGATGAAATTATAACAATTCATCAGCTTTTGTTTCTCCAAGAATTAACATTCCAGAGGCACTGCAACTCGTTTTGGCAAAAGGCATCTTCATTTACTTCAACTTGATTTTTAAAAACCAGGAGGGAAACTGACAATGGGGAGTGATGGAAGGATTCAGAGGCTGATAGCTGGAGCCTTTCTAAGTGAAGTCATTCAGCACCTGCTGTTTATATCAGTGATGAAACCACGGAGGCTGACTTAGAAACTCACCACTTCCCAACCTCATCGGTGCATGTGGGTTGACATGGCTTTAGAGACAGTTCCCTATGCGTGGAGATACACATACAGGGATACGCCAGGGAGCATTATGTACATATAAGTGTATGTGTATGCATTTATGTATGTATTGTTGAAGTATTCATACTCACACGTAAATACACACGCTCCTATCTCTCTGCCCATCCATTTGCCAACCTGTCTACCGAATCTAGAGTAGCTAGAGGTCAAGCCCTCACTCTTCCTCTTACTAACTCCCAACTAGACTCCTCTCCACAAGGACAGGAACTCGGTCCCCAGCCTTCAGAGTTTTGTCCTTTGCCCCTGGTAGAATTTCCAAGCAACTGTTCAATAAACATTTCTTGAATGAATTAACAAGAAATACTTTTCGTGTTTTCTTTGTTGCAGGTACCGTGCTGTCCTCTTAAATCTGGTTTTTGCCTTAAATTCTTAGATCCGTACAATGAAGCAAAAACTATTCCCAAATAAGGGAACTGATGTTGGGTGAGAGTGAAACAAATTGTATCAAAGGTCACAGTGTTGAATAAGTGGCAGGGCCCATCTCGGCCTCCTCTGGTTGTGATTTCTGCTATTGTAATTTGGGAATGACGCATGTGCATACTTGCATACTCTTAAGGGGTCCTTGTGAGGAGCAAATCAGCTTAGCCACTTGCACACAGGCTGGAAACAATAAAAGGCTGTCAAAGTAGGAGGTGTGATCACTCTCACTTCACACACGCAGGGCCAGGATGTGTGGTCAGCAAAGCCAACTCCACTGTTGGAAATGCTAAGAGGAGGAGCGCCTGACGGCCTGACTGGAGACCCCTAGAACCCTCTCCATAGCCAGAAGCAACACAGCCAGCTCCTGCAAGAAAATCACGGTGGTTGCTAGGGAAATTCAACCCCCATGAACCGATGAATTTGTCAGTTATGTAACTATAGTGAGACTACTGAGAGCAAACGCCTAGCAGTCCCTCACTGATGATGCCGCTAATCACACTATCTGCGGACTTTTAAATTTGGGCTGAGTTAAAGGAAACACAAACTGCTAACTTTCAGTATTTTAAGAGATGTTTCTTACTGTTTTTTGGGCATTTTTGGAAGATTTGCACAGTTCACTTCCTGAGTTGAATAATTCTTAAGATAGGAATTGCCCCTTGTATCTGACATCAGGAATCACTGCCCCATTCACTAGAGTATTATTTTGAATGAGAGAATAGGCTTACAGTTTTGGGCCGTTAGCAGCTTTCTATAAAAAAATGCTTAAGGAAGCTAAGGAAAGAACAGCAAAATAAACGACAGGGAGAAGAGTTACCACAAGTAATAGCCGCAATATAAATTATAAAACTATTTTCTCCTAATAACAGTCTAGAGATAGAGAACTAGAAATATAAAGAATATTAAGAAATCCCTGTGGGTTTGTTCAGGATGAATGAGCAAAGGACAGTTTTTCTCCCCAGTGCATCACGTCTGCAAAAGCAGCAGCAGGAGAGGGCGGGGAGCTAACTAACAGGTCAGAGCTCGAAGCAGAGATGCATCTATTATGGTGTAGGCCATCCCATGGACTTCCAACCCTGCGGCTCAGTCTTACTGCAGTGAAAGGGGAAACCCTGCAAGCAGGTCCCAGGCCTCCTACTCCATCCTTAGCACCAACAATCCCCAGCACCGCGCTCCGCCTCTAACAGTCCCCAGGAGCATGTGGACATAGTTCAAAGAACATCCACACTTTGGACTTAAATCTCAACACGAGGATTTCTCACTTTCCGGCTGTGCGCAAATGCCGTAAGCCTTGCCTCTGGTTTTCTCATTTATAAAATGGAGATGAAGCCACCTTCCTAATAAGATGAGATGGGACAGCACATGGAAAGTCCCAGGGAGGTGCGCAGTCCTCCTCGGGTGCTTGGAGATACTGGTGCCATGTTGTAACCCCAGGAACCGCCCAACTCGCCATATCTCACTGTATCCTCACAACCACCTCCTTAGACACACTTATGGCCTAATTCATAGGAATGAGAACAGTGACATTGAATTTATGTGATGAAATGGAATCTGTGCCCCCAGATTTCCAACATAGTGATTTCCTCATGTAGCTCGTTCAAAAATTAATCACCTCTTGCATAGCGCTAGGTCCTGTCAACTGAAGTGTATTTCTAAAATATTTACTTAGCCTAATACATACCCATACATATGTATTTTTTTCCCCGGTATTACTGGGCTTCTTTAATGATTGTGTCAATCAGGGCTTATTGTGAGAATATTCCAATTCACTGTTTGAAATAACTATTCAAACCATTACAATGTTGTGAAGGAGTCACCAGCTGTAACATTACTAATGAATATTAATGTTCTTTTATATTTGGCTGGCACTGACATAATAGCAGTTGTCATGTAGCATCAACAATTTTAACTAGGGTACTCTGGAAAGCCATTTAAAATCTGAAATGCCCTCTAGATTACATTTTGTGGTCAACGCACAGCCACGAAGTCAGCTGTGATCAATATAGCTTATAGTAATACCACTGGACTAATGTCATAATAAAATGGGATTTGAAAACAACTCATTTCCTTCTTTGATTGCTTCCACTTGTATACCAGGTAGATTAAATGTCTTCTAATTTGCTCAGTTTGGGTAAAGAGATCTATAAGAACAAATTTCATTGCTTTTCAATCCCATTGGATAAAAACAACAGAATTGGATGGGAATGAAGAGAGCTAAAACAAGAGCAGAATTTAAGTTCAGAGACTGTTTTCTGCCTTTTGAGAAAGATTATAAGAAGACTTTGTATCTATTGGCCAGATCTTCAAAAGTGACCTGATCGTTCAGATGTGGCAAAATATTTAAGGCTTAAAAAAAAAAAACAAAAAAAGTCACTCTCACAAGACAAAGCATGACTGCTTAGACATGTTTCAAAGTGATCTTTTGGTGTTACATGTCTAGCCATCAAAATTAATAAAACACGTTCACTTCCTGAGTTGAAAAATCAACAGTTTGATCACTTCTTTGATGACTTCTCGTTCAGGTATGGGATAGTCATGCTCCTGCTCAAGGTTCGGTCTAGCTTAAGTAACTAGAATTACTTCTGAAGATATCAACGCTGGAGTCTCTATTTCCCAAGGCATGTGTATATTCTTGCACATCAAGAGGTAAAACCTAATGCTAAAGAGGGATACTGTGTGTCAGTGACCCCTCTTATGATCAATTAATGCTAAAAACATCAGTAACTTTCTTGAGCATTAACTGTTTGTCAGGTGCTGTTTAAATGCTTTAGATGTCCTCAGTGTAGCTCTGTGGGTAGCTGCTATCATTCCTTCCATTTTATAGACAGGGAAGGACAAGGTCAGGTAACAAACAAAGCTGGGCTAGGAGTCTAGGCTGCCTAACTTCACAGCCCATACACGTAACAATTAAACTACTGGCTCTCAATAGCATGTTCAACATTCTTGCTTTAGACATAAAAGCATTTAAGTTTAAAATATTGCATTTCTTAGCCTTTTATAATTTCCTGAAACAGACAGAAGAGGGTATTAGTGACTGGCAAAGCAGGATAGGTTACAGGCTAGACATGTGAGATGGTATCACACTGAGATGGGAACAATATGGATGGTATCCCATGAGATGGGAACAACACGGATGGTATCACAGAAGGAGCTCTATCTGCCTTCTTCCAAGGCATTCCCTCCAGCATCAGCCTGGCTCCTCCAGGCTTTCCAGGGAGGGGTGGGGAGTTGATTTGCACTGAGTCAACCAGTTGCTCTGAACCAGGTCACTCACGACTGGTGGAGGGATGAGTTCTTCACAATCTGCTACAAAGGTTCAATCAGAGTCCTAGGGAGTGATATTTACCGATCTATACCCACAGCTGAGGACTATCTATCTCTGAAACACCATACTCCTGATAAAAGCAAACCAGCCTCGGATGAAAGAACTTTACAGTACGCTAGGACACTGCTGAGGTGCACAAGATACAAAATACAAGCAAGAATTACAAGCACACAAGCAAGAATTACCATACATGAGGTTTCTTCAGATGATCACCTCATTTAGCCAAATGTATCTGCTCTGTGAACAGAAATAGACCTGCAAGCTCTCCTTTATTCTATTCTGAATTCATTCAACATGCTTGGTGCATCGAGAGGTCTGTGCCAGTTAGCCAAACTCTTTGCACCTTTAAAATGCAGGGAGCAACATAAAAATGTGCAAACTAAGGAAATTTCCATGGCTTGTGGTTAAGGATTTGCATCATAGAATAATGGGAGGCATCTCTTCCTTATCCCAGTAGGCTCCACTTCATAATACAACATCTTTCCTTGTCTCCTTCCTTCCTTCCTTCGTTCCTTCCTTCCTTCCTTCCCTTCCTTCCCTTCCTCCCTTCCCTCCCTTCCCTCCCTTCCCTTCCTTTCCTTCCTTCCCTTCCTTCCTTCCTTCCTTCCTTCCTTCCTTCCTCTTGCTTTCTCTCTTGCTTTCTTTCGGTAATCAAACAGCAAGATACACATCTGAGCAGTATTCTTACTAAACATGGAGTACAGGATCTTAATTCTAAGTTCTGAGTATTTGTTTAAAATCCCCAAGCATTTTTAAATGACCACTTTTCTATTGTTTAACAACCATTTTACAATCAACGCTAAAAAAAATACAGCTCTTTTTTCAGGTGCTCTACAAACATTTCTTCATTGAAAACATTTTTATTGCAGCACCTGGGTGGCTCAGTCGGTGAAGTGTCTGCCTTTGGCTCAGGTCATGATCCCAGGGTCCTGGGAGGTCCTCAGCAGGGAGCCTGCTTCTCCCTCTCCCTCTGCCCCTCCACCCTGCTTGTGCTCTCTCAGGCAATCTCTGTTTCTCTCAAATAAATAAATAAAATCTTAAAAAAAAAAAAAAAGACAATATTTTTATCCACATGTGGAAGAGATAAAGGGTCAAGGGTTAGGGGGCACATGGGGTTCGCAGGTGATAAACCAGGTCCATTTGTTTTTTTCTAGTGACCATATGAGGATAAAGGCCCAGAACCAGATGATTCTAAGGCTGGCTAACAGTAATCCTGTTAGCAATTAGTACGTTAGGACATGGAGAGGTTCAGGGACTCCCCTAGACTCCCAGGACCTCAGAGTAATAGGACAGGCATGACTGTGCAGCTGTCCCAAGCATATTCTACAACAGGCCTCTCAATTCACCCAAAACATACAAACGAGTCTCTTCAATAAGGCTTTTTTTGAAGTGCTGTCTCCAAAATTATCTCGTTGAACTTTCACAAGATGAGTGGACCTCAGGGTACAGATTTTGCTTTTGTTTCTGTTTACTTGTTCTTCTTTGTTTTACCTCTAAAGGGAAGAGACTGAAAAGCTTATGTGTGGGGGATGGCAGAGTGAGGATGGAAAGGAACATTCAGGAAAAGTGCTCAGCCCAGAACAGGGTCCAGGAATTCTCACTTCCCCTCCCCCTAGAAGAGGACACAACAGGACAGTAAGCCCCACAGGTAATTTGCTAGAAGTTAAAGACTCTCGAAACAGATGGAAAAAGAACGGAGTGCAGCTGAAATGTGGATCTCCCTTCTTTAAAAATCCATTTCTGTCTCAGAGGGGAGTTTCTATCTATTGGATTTCAAATGCACTCCTCTCTGAAAAACAGAAATATGTATATAATCCTAAGGCTGATTTATGAGCCAAGAAGCAGGGGCTGAAAATCAGCAAACCTAGCACCGTCGTTTAGATTGTTAGTTCGAGAAGGACTTAGATTCACAATTCAATATGAACCTCTAGACTTGATTAATCATTGCAAATTGCATAAAACAGCATCTGCTGTTAATAACTCAGTAAAACATCTTATGGATCATAAGCATGATTTCATTGATGATCAGAATAATCGTGAGATTTCAATAGTGTCATTACTCCCATTCTACACACTAACAAATTAAAGCTCAAAGAGGGCTTTCGTGATTCACCCAAGGTCACACCACCACTATATTAGTAAAGATGAAATAGATTTTGGTTCTTCCAACCCCACATACAATTTCTAAACCCTAGAGAATTGGTGCAAAAGAGTGGAAGGTATATAAACACAAATGCATCCCTTGCATCAGCAAACAGCTCAAGGTGCATACCCCACAATGGCGGAAAAAATATTCTCTTCATATGTAGCCTGGGTGAGTTCAGAGTTGCCAAGTGCAACTCAGTACCTCTCAGAGCTTGCCCTTGGCAAACTGAGCACAATATGTTAATGCCTGCGTGTCTGAGTGTGTCGCCTGGCACTGGGGCTAGGACTGCTCTGACTGGCCCAGAAAGCCAGCCTCTGGTCCCTGACTCTAGCGGTCAGCAGAATGAAGCAAGTGATTCCTCAGAATACACCTGAGGAATGAATGAATGAATTTAGAGTGACATCAGGTCTCGGTACAGATTCATTCATTCACAAAAGGGACTCAGACTTTGAATACTCTACAACCTAGGAGAGAAGTCAAGCTCATAAAGAGTTCATGTTTATTCTGTTTGTCTTAAGAGACCAAAAAACACCAAGAATCAAGGACTCTTATAAAACTACACAGGACACTAAATGCTCTATGAATTGATGGAGCTAAAAAGCCTGCCTGTGGATACCTCCTTATTCAGGAAAAAACAGTTTGCTGTAAAGGAAAAAAAAAATGTTCCCATACTTGACCAAGCTACCTTCTACAGCTGCTTAAGAAGAGCCAAAATGTAGCAAACTACCAAAACTAAAATTCGGTGAATCACCTTCCACACACAGAGTCCTCTGTTCTGCAATCTTAGGTAAAGAATGGGAGTTTTGTCAAAGAGCTAATAGCAGGTCAGTTCCGGCTGAATGCCAAGGCCTTTTGTCAAATAACAAGGACTGTGTAAGCTTTCCTGAAAATTTCACCGAACTGGGAAATGGACAAGGAGTGAGCACAAACATGGTAACAATAGGAATAAGCAAAGCAGAGACTCATTGGGAAGCATGGGTAGAGAGATCTTGGATGTCATCAGAGGGCTTCCATGAGCAAGACCCACGTCCCCTACAGTGGAAGAGGGTCCACAGGAACCCATCCAGCAGGCTGTGTAACATACCCAAAATAAGAAGGATCCAACAGGTCCCTGCAGAAACCCTACTCTCCCTGAATTTTTGAACCGTGACCTGTGTTCAGTACAAGCACTCTAACTGTAAAGTCCGATTCAGAGATGCCAAAAATATAATTTATCCAATGAAACAACCTACTTGAGTTAAGGAAAGAATTCCAGTCTCATGGGCTCCTGAATTCTGTTATAGCCCTTAGAATCAACAGAAATGTAAGCAAAGTTGAACAAAATTTCATCTCAGTTCATAAAGAAAAAGGATCTGTTGGAAGGGCATTATAGGATTCAGAAATCACAGGGAGACTGAACAGTAGGACCACATAAAAAGGGGACTCGGGGACACTCTGAGCACTAAGTCACACACATCGATAGACAATAACCTAAAAGGAAATGCAACTCTGATTGTTCTCTATCTCGCTTGAATCACATGTTCACCTTCGACTAGAAATGGCAATGCCTTGAATGACAGCTCCACCAGGACCCCATGGAATAAGGGGGAATCAGGAGAAGCCCTGCATCAATATGGGGGAAGGGGATCCTGTATAGGCAATACAACAAAATAGATGCAGAGATTTCCTCTCAGGAGGTAAGGTGAGCTGCCTTGAAGGATATCTAGACCCTTTGTAACACTGTCAGCTCCCATAAAGTTCGTGCAGTATGTAAACAGCTCTATGCAAGCCTGGGTATTAGGAGAAACAGGTACCAGAATCCAGTTTCTGGTATCTGAACCCAGTTTTTTTAAAACAAGATTTATTTATTTACTGGCGAGAGACAGAGAGAGTGAGAGAGAGAGAGCAGGAACCGGGGGGAGCGACAGAGGGAGAGGGAGAAGCAGACTCCCCACCGAGCAGGGAGCTTGACATGAGGCTCAATCCCAAGACCCTGAGAGCATGACCTGAGCTGAAGGCAGGTGCTTCACCCGGGCGCCCCTGAACCTAATTTTTTGAAACCTAAACAATATTTATTGCATATCTCAAGGATTTCTATATGGTGACCCTCGATCCAAGTGATTAACACAAAATATAATCAGGAAAAGACCGCACATGAAGGGTGGTTATAGATTTTTAAACAGTGGCATTATGTAGTAAGTTAGTTGTTCCGTGGTACCAGTTATTGGAAGGATTGTTGAACTGCCAAGGTCAAGCAGAAATAGCATTCAGGAGGGACGGCCAGAAATGTGGACCTCCATTCACGTCCCAACTGTTACCGGGAATGCAGTCGGGTTTGATTTCTGACATGACGTCGAGAAAAAGCAATACTGAGGAAAAAATAAACCTGAATACATACAGTCCCTAAGTAGCAAGAGAACAATAAAAGACCTGGCATGAACACTAAAACAGTAACTGCAAAGTCTGATGGAAGCAACCAAAGAATCATTAGCGCAATTTTTAAGAAGGAATTCAATGAAAAGGAAAAACAGCGATTCCATGTGTCCACAATGATGTCTACTACCGAAAATTCCAGGGGAAATTATTCAGTTTGCACTAATGAGCTTACTTTCCTGCTGCCCATATTCACACTTAGTATGAATAATGGAGACCACGGACAAGTGAATTTGGCCTCTATGTCGAAGTGAGATAATTAGGTGAAATTGCATGGTAATTCCATCAGATAATTTAAAATCCAATTATAATACACAAAATACCCTTCTTTCTCTGAGTTCCTCCCATCTGAATCTTTCTTAGGCTTATTTTCTATCTTATGTTTTGATTTCTGTACTGGAAGGCTTTGAAAGTGCCTTCCAGTTCATTCCAACAGAGCCTAAGCTGATGTCAAGTACTGGCTGTGCGCACACTTCTCTTTATAGTCATGGAATTCCTTATTCGTATGTAGGTAGCAGCTGACCCCAGCTCTCAAGTGACAGGCGACTGGACAGGGAGTGGGTGCCTGACTGAGACCTGACCACAGGCTGTTAGTCTGTAACTCAAGCTGACCTCAAGAGCATTTGTCAAGCCAATCATTTCTCCTTGGAGTTTTAACGTGAGGCAGAACCAGCAGGTGGCAAAGTGGCACTGAAGATAATCTGAGAACACAAACGTATTCTGCATGCTCACACACACAAGATGCACACACACGTAGTTACCATGGTATAATAAAAGCCAAGAGGCAGAGGCAAGGGAAGTATTGGTAACAGAGTAGAAAAAAAAAGAGCAAAGGTTAAAAGGATGGCAGTGAAGCAGGAAAATGGGTGAAGGGGAGTAAGAGGCACAAACCTTCAGTTACAAAATAACGAAGTCACAGTGATGAAAAGCACAGCAGAGGGGACAAAGTCAATACTATCATAATCACACTCTATGGTGACAGACGGTAACTACACTTAGCGCGGTAAGTACTGCACAATGAATACAGTCGTCCATTCACTAAGCCGTACACCAGAAATGAGTACAACATTGTATGTCAATTATACATTAAAACAAGCAGTGAACAAGGAGGATCTGCTGCTGAGATGGGCAATGAGATCAACGCCTTGGGAAGGCATGAACATATCCTGTAAAGCATTCCAGTTTTCCATGAGCCTTGGGCTAAGTGATTATTTCTACAATTTGAAATGACGTTCCACTCCCCCGGAGCCCAAGTAAAGCGGAAGATAGGACCATTTCCATTTCCTGCCTTGCCGTCTTTCCCGCGTAACACCTTCGTCAAGTTCTCCCACAGTGATTAAACAATAAATATGTGCACATAGTGCACGGGGCAGTTTGGGAAACTGAGCAACATGACACACAGAGAAAGCAAGGATAAGAAATGCAAATCACTGAAAACCCTGGGCATTCCTGAGCATTTAATTGTACTTTAAGTGCAAAAATAGAAGAACAAAGGGTTTTACTCATCCCTATTTTTAATAACTTGCCTCGACATAAAGAAGGATGGTGATTGGGGCACCTGGGTGGCACAGCGGTTAAGCGTCTGTCTTCGGCTCAGGGCGTGATCCCAGCGTTGTGGGATTGAGCCCCACATCAGGCTCCTCTGCTATGAGCCTGCTTCTTCCTCTCCCACTCCCTCTGCTTGTGTTCCCTCTCTCTCTGGCTGTCTCTATCTCTGTCAAATAAATAAATAAAATCTTTAAAAAAAAAAAAAAAAAGAAGGATGGTGATTATACTCAGTATGTAAGACAGATCTTTCCAGAACTCTGACATAGTGAAGTCCATCCCCTTTATCAAAGGAAAGTTAATATGGGAATGTATTAGTCTTGAGTAAAACTGGGTGAATTTAGGCTCTGGAATAGATTGAACATAGTAAATAGTTTCCATGGTGTATATTTAATGAAGAACTCTATATACAAAATGGTAAAACAATAAGTAACAAAAAATGTCAAGTTCTTATAATGACAGTGGGAAATATTAAAGCAATAAAATTTTGAAATAGTGAGAAAACCTCTCTCTCCTCCACCCAACTATATATTCAGGTTTTCACTTCCATAGTTTCTATCACTTAAAAATAGGGGTATCTTTTCTGGGACACCTGCTGGCTCAGTGGGTTAAGCATCCGGCTCTTGATTTTGGCTTAGGTCATGATCTCAGATCGTGAGATCAAGCCCCACATCGGGCTCTGCATTCAGTGGGGAGTCTGCTTGAGATTCTCTCTCTCCCTCTCCCTTTCCCCCTCCTTCCCTTCTCTCTCTCTCTCTCTCTCTCAAAAGAAAATAGGGGTATTTTTTCAAATGTTGTCAGTCGAAGTTGACAAAGTCTCATAGGCATAGATGTGGTCCAGTGTTAAAACTTCTAGTTAAGATTCAATGAGTGCTTATTTGGGGTCCTTATACACTAAGGGCTTGGTATTTGACATTCTGCTTAATTCTTATTATATAACATGATGTTGTATTAGTGTCTCCATTTCACAGATGAGGAAACTGAGGGCCAGAGGTCAAGCAACGTGTCCAGGGTCTCAGAGGTTATAGTTGCATGAATTAACGCCCAGACCTCACTGTCCTACTGCAGTGCCCTATCACCTTCAGAGCCATAGCATACGGAGGTGCAGTCTGGGTACTGCACAAAAGCATCTAACCCAGTAAGCGCTAAGGGGCTAGAACCCATAGCTCTCCAAAACACATGCCTTGAAGCTTTTTCTCTGCACAAATATTCATCAGCTGTTATCCAGAAAGATGCCTTCTATTTTCACCCATTTGAGACAGCTCCATGTGGGCTGGCAGCTACCTAGTTACCTCTCCCAGAAGGATGGCCAAGCATCTCTGACCATTGCAGGACCCCTTCCTTTGTCAGAGCTCTGCCCCACCTCCCAAAGGAAAACTTCACAGTGCCCTGGACTTACATGTATGTGGGTTGTCTTACACAAAGCAAAGCTGGCTGACCTGCAGAACCATATACAACTGTTGTTTCAAGAGTGTTACTTAATTTACTCATCACTTTCCCTTTTAAAAGTCAGAGGTTTGGGGCGCCAGGGTGGTGCAGTCGGTTAAGCCTCCGACTCTTGATTCCAGCTCAGGTCATGATCTCAGGGTCATGATCTCAGGGTCATGAGATCAAGTCCCATGTCAGCTCCGCGCTCAGCGTGGAGTCTGCTTGAGTTTCTTTCTTTCTCCCTCTGACCCTTCCACCGCACATGCTCTCTCTCTCTCTCAATAAATAAATAAAATCTTAAAAAATAATAATAATAAAACTCAGAGCTTTGCAGAACAGAATGCTAGCTGGCTTTCTCTAGCACAGTTCAGGTCTAGCTCTGTAGGGGAAAGAAGCCTTTTTTCTACTGTGTGTGTATTGATTTTATATATATAACATAATACATACTATGTTAATAATATATATTATATATATAATGTTTTATATATGTATATATTAGATATATAAATATGTATTCATATAATATTATACATAACAAATACATTATGTATAATAAACAAATATATATAATAAACAAAAAATTAAAAACCTAGAGGAAGAGCCTTAAGAGAATGAAGACTTGATTCAACCTCAGTACTTTCATTATTTGGTATACTTTCTCAACCAGTTCACAGACTTAATAATTCAACAAAAAACTGGCCGGGACAAGAAAACCTACTAGCTTTTACTTTACCTCCATAATATGCGTGTGGTTTAATCAGGGCCTACAAGACATCGTTCAGTCATTCAAAGTCCTCAGTGCAACATTAAAAATTCAGCTGTGGTAAATCTTGGACAGATAGAGCCTTCTTATAAAACTTCCAGAGGAAGAATTCTACGTCTCCTGTTAAACATAAGCATTGCTAGATTCTTCCATTTGAAATTACGTCTTATTTTTACGTAACTCCTCCCTATGGTTTTCCTGTGATGATTTCTAAAAGTCGATACTAAGTAGTTCCGTATTTTCTCAAATTCTATAATCTAGGGCATCTCTGAAGTTGCTAGACAATTTGGACTTTGGGTTCATTAAAATTAGGAACTGGCTTAATCATTTGCATGCCCTTTGTTCCCAGCACAGCACTTAGCACCTAATAGGCCCTCCAAATATTTGTGAAACTGAAAAGAATTAACCCAGGGACAAAAACTGTCAGCTTCTCATTGCTTAAACTAAGTCTTTCAAGTCCCAGAATGGCTTGTCCGCATTGCCCAGAACCAGATTCAAGAGGTAAGAAGAACAAGGAGATGCCTACCGATTCTGCATGAGGCTTATTAGGGGGAACCCATCTGCCAAATGCATTTGGATGCAACTAGAACTGTGGATTATTTTTTTTTCCTATAATATTCTTCTAAATGTTACTGGAAGAGTCACACGAAGCCATGGATAGCCAAATCTGAGTCGAACAGGTTGCTTCTCTCAACTCTAAGTCCCATGGGAGCTGGATCCCATTCCAAGCGCTAAATCAATATTTCTGCAGACAGTGAGTGGAGTCAGAGAGCAGATCCCCTACAAGGCCCCTACCTGGTGTATAGCCCATCTTGCTCTACTGCTCTGCTCTCTCAGAAATGTCAACCTCCACTAAACACGAGCTGGATTCACACCCACCTCTGTAATGCTCATTTCTTTGGGAAGAAAGTCTCACATTATCATGGTACCATGCTACTCTCTCATGTCATCACACAACACAGTTGAAGTTTTACATTAAATAGTCTGATTGTTCATTACTCTTCCTTTTTCCCATTAGTCTAGAAGCTGCAGGACAATATTCCTCACTGTGTGACTTCAGCATCTCATAAAGTTCCTGAAATATAGTAGGTGCTCAATTCATATTTATTAAATGAGTCAATGGATGGCTCATAAGAAAAGCTCTGGGTACCCAAAGAGTTGTTGAGGCAGCAAATTTAAAAGAGGGAAGAAAATTATTGTTTTTAAGTCAACTAAAGACATAAGATAAGCATTAGTTACATATCCAAGAAAACTCTGATGGTCAAAGTAAAACCCTTTATTTCACCAACAATGAAACTAAACAGAGGCTAATTGACTTTATGTAGTTATCACAACTAGTGGCCATGGACCTGGGTCTGAAACTCAGATCTCTCATTCAAATGCTCCTTTAAGAACACGTTTTCAAATATAAGCAAATGGCCCCAAGTTGATGAAAAACAATAGCTCCTTTTAACTCTATTGACCTCATTTTGCCAAAAATAGACGGAAACCAGTTGAGATTGAAGGAGCACAATGAATTCTAGTTCAACTGAAAAAAGCTTATTTTTAGAAAGAGCTTAGAGTGAGGACGTCTACATATTTGTTATGAGAAAACCACCCAGAATGTGGCTCCAAAGTAAATTACAAAACTGAGAATAAGTTAATATGGTTTCACTAATCCAGAGCACAAAGTCAGCACTCAAAACTGGTACTTGTCGTTACGATCATTATTACCAAGCACAACACTTGTAGAAAATGGAGGCCTGAGAGAAAAGACGATTTGAGTGAAGTTTGTCATCAGCAGTGGTCTGAACACAGAGGTATTTTTGGTAAAAGCTGACTCAGTGAGCACTTTGGGGCAAAAAAAATCACATCCTTTCAAGCCAAGGGCACCAAATGCTTTCTACTTCTCAATTTCGCCAAAGGACAGCTGGTTCTGTGCACATTTCCATTAAGAGAATAGGGCCCAAGGGTGATTCGAAAACTCTTCACATTGTAACTGAGACTAATGGTCTTCTGTTCTCTATCAAGCTGATCACATGCTTCTGTAGATTAACCCGCAGGGACATGTTCAACAGAGTCTAAGTCAGAACTATTCTGTCTGCAACCCAATTACACATCATCCCAAAGTGGCTCTGATTTAGTTTCTAAGAAGATCAGATATTTGCCTCTGATCATGCAGAGAAAACACCTCGAAAATCAGCTTCTATGCTGCACAGATTATACACACCGATTTAGTCAGTCATGAGATGAAATTTCAACAGGGCAGAGCACATTGATGACATGACTGGTCCCAAGAGAGGAACATCACTTTCTCTATTCTTGTAGGTTCTACCAGCACACCTCACATGTCAAATGAACAAACAGTATTGTACCAGAACTTACTGTATACCATCATAGTAGATACTTAAATACATCGGTAAAAAGAAATGTAAAGTACTTCACACCTAACTTAAAAAGGTATTAAGTTATGCCAGAATTTACACAAAACTGCTTAAAATTTGTGTGCTCTAGAAATTTGTTTTTCTAATTTGATCAAATTGGTCACATGGACTCTGAATTGGGTGCACAAAAGGACAAGCATCCTGAGTCATACCTATGTCACTGTTAAGACAAAGCCATTACTTTCCTTCTATATTTCATGTCGGCCACAGTATGCTGTCTTAAGCCAGCTAAATATGTACTTACTCTCTCACGGAGGACACTTGTACAACATGGCTGAAGTCCTGCATGAATGTTTTGACTTTCTTACCCTTATAGTGGGTATATCAGTGTATTTTTAAAAATATTTTTAAATATTTTATTTATTTACTTGAGAGAGAGAGTGGGAGAGAGAGCACGAGCAGGGGGAGAGGCAGAGGGAGAAGCAGACTCCCCACGGAGCAGGGAGTGGGACGTGGGCCTCGATCCCAGGACTCTGAGATCATGACCTGAGATGAAGGCAGACACTTAACCAACTGAGCCAGCCAGGATCAGGCTCAGTGTATTTTTGATAGAATCAGCACTTAGCATTTTACAGCTTGGTCCATGAGATAGCCCTATTGGGAACTGAGGTAATATTAATAATATATACATTAATCCTTTCTCAGGTTTGAAATGTTATTTGGATCCCATTTCCTCATTACTTTCATAAACCCGGTGATGACTTCTCTCCTTGAAGTTATTGCCCTATTTGGAAAGATATCTTTTCTCATGAATTAATCCAAATCTGAAATCAGGTTGTAAAAAAAAAAAAAATCTTAGAAGTACCGTTCAAATTCAAAGCTGATATAAAAGATTCAGATACAACATCTGTATATCCTGAGGATTTGAACACTTGATATTAATTTGATAAGACAAATTTTTAAAAAAGCTACTCCATCAAAATCTTTACCTATACTTAGAAAATAGCCTGACGTTCAGCAAAATAGACAGTACAGTTTACCAGGTGATCTAGGTATCACTGATACTACTTTTGGGTTTTTTTTGCTGAAAGGCAGTTGTACAAATATTTAGCAGACTCTGACAATATCCAACCATTTCGTTAAAAAAAAAAAATGAATTCCTTTTTTACTCTTGCATCGACTCTTTAAACGACACTGCAAGAAAATGTATCCTATCAAGAGGAAATAGAGCAGTGGATTTGAAACAATTCTAATTTTTCTCTGTTTTTTTTTTCTAAGACTAAAATTCAAAAAAAGGCAAGACAACTTTAAACTCTGAAAACAATCTACAATATGAACTGGCATCCATTCCAACAAGGCTGCCTCAAAGTTGGTGCCCACGTCTAAGAGCCAGGGATCTAGAGACACTGTAAATTTGGGTTAGCTCTCCAGAGGTTTATTTCAAAATACTTGGAAAGAATTTATAGTCCTCCATAACTGGGCCATTCAATGACCTATTGACTGAGCAAATGATGACATATTTTCTAATAGAATTTGAAGTCTACTCGGTAAGACAGATGGGGTACAGATAGTAAATGATTGCCTACAATGGTCTTAGGCAGAATGAAGCCACCAATTTTGAATTTTGTGGCTTTGAGGGATGCCACTTAAATTCTGCCCATGCAGCTCGGTTTATGCTAGAGAAACATACCCAGATGCAGGAGCAAGAAAGAAAGAAGAACTTCTTCATCTCCAACTTTAATTTTTCCCCGGAAGCAAAAATTAGGTATCATGTATATGAAAATAAGGTGTTGGGGGGAGGGCATTTGTTTTAACACCTCAAGGACTTCTTTATTCTTTATGACTACTGCCTGTGACACTCAAAAACAGTCACTTTATTTATCTTTGAAACACGACCTGTTGCCTGATCAAAGTTGTCTGCCTGCTTTATTATTTTAACCTTATAGAATGGAATAGCAACAACAGAAAATGAGATTTTAACAAATCTTAGTCCTTTCGAATTCCCCTGGGTTCTTTAGATATTAACATCAACTGAATTCTTTTGTACAAGCAAAAGTCCTAGGCTTTAAGAGCAGCTCTGGGTTTGAAGAAAAGTTTTTGAGTGAAGGGCAAGAGTAAAGAATGGTCCAGGGGCGCCTGGGTGGCACAGCGGTTAAGCGTCTGCCTTTGGCTCAGGGCGTAAGCCAGGCATTCTGGGATCAAGTCCCACATCAGGCTCCTCTGCTATGAGCCTGCTTCTTCCTCTCCCACTCCCCCTGCTTGTCTTCCCTCTCTCGCTGGCTGTCTCTATCTCTGTCATAAATAAATAAAATCTTTAAAAAAAAAAAAAAAGAATGGTCCAAAGTTTTAGAACAGAGAGGGACCGAGGAAGGCAGTTCAAAAATCAGGGTATATGACAGACTCTTAGTGTTATGATATAGTTTTATATTTCAAAAGTAGAAAAATAACCACTATTTTTATGGTACAAACCATAAAGAAGTTTGGTTTATGGGGATCCACACCACCTAACTCAACAGGGGCACAGCTAGGAGCCTGCAGGCAAAGAAATGATTCGGTAAACCTATATCAAATTTAAGGACTTTTGTCTCACCGGCTTTTATTGCTTTTCACTTATACACTCCCCTAATAACAGTTGAGTGAAATACTTGGAAAGTGAATTCAAAATACAGTTTAATTAGGTAACACTGTTCAAGAACAAACACATCATAAAATTTATCCATTCGGTTAATATGAGAGCACCAAAACAAACAAATGGAGAACAAAAACATGTGGCAAAGGTTGTATGGCAATTCTGAACTCATGGTGACCACCAACCACCAATAAAACCCAGGAGCAGCTAGGACATGCTAAGATCCAAACTCAGTTTATATATTTTTTTTACTTTACCAAATTTCATCAAATTTCTGATGATTCTCAGTGGCACCATCAGTGTTCAAGCAAAGAAGCTAACTCATTTATTTTCTCAAAGCAGAACAGATCAAGTAATATGTTTGGGTCTACAAAGCCAACAACTAAAAATATTCAGCCAATAGCTAAAAAATATTGCGTGTTGATAGAACTGGAGGATATGTCACCATATGCGGAACCGTGTTTGGTCACACATTATTACAGCAACGGTAATGACCTATTTCAGGAAGCCCTACTCACATACCTGCAAATAATTAATCCACTAGTTATATCTATTAAAGATCATCACCTTACATGTAGGACAATACCTTAAATGTTCTAAAATTGGTCAAAACCCATGTTTGGTAAAGTAAAATTTTTCTTTGTTTTTTGTTTTTGGGTTTTGGGGTTTTTTGTATCTGGGAAATAAGATAAAAATATTTGCTAATCCCACTCTGGAATAAAATATTCAAAAACCATTGGATGATTTGTTTAAATATTGAAGGGGAGTGGTACCAGCAAGAGGACCAGGATACAGGTCCATAATGATGCTCAGTGTGCATTCCGTTGAGTCAACAGGGCATGGTCCAGTTAAAGTCTTCTGCTGGGTAAAGGAAACTGGGCAACATTTTTAGGGAGAAAATAAAAAGATAATAGGTAACTTAAGAGAAACAGGCTTCTATTTAAAAAGATTTTGTTTATCTATTTTAGAGAGAAAGAGCGTGAGCTGGGGGAGAAGCAGAGGGAGAGGGAGAGAGAATCTCAAGCAGACTCCCCACTGAGCTAAGAGCCCGACATAGGGCTTGATCTAAGGACCCTGAGGTCACGACCTGAGCAGAAATCAAGTGTCAGACGCCTAACTGGCTGAGTCACCCAAGAAATAGGCTTTTTTTTTAAACCACTGAATCATTTTTAAGTGTACAACTCAATGCCGTTAAGCACATTCATAATGTTTTGCAAGCACCACCACTATCTATTTCCAGAACTTTTTCATCTTCCCAAAAAGAAATTTTGTATCCATTACTCCCCCTCCCCAACCCTCTGGAAACCACTATTCTACTTTCTGTCTCTATGAATTTGCCTTTTCTCCGTACCTCATGTAATGTTGAACGTTTCCAAGATTCACCCATGTTGTAATACGTACCAGAATTAGAACACCTTTAAGATAAACAAACAGCCAGGAGATGTCTTCTTTCACTGAGCAACGACTTCACAAAGAGAACATTATCTCAAAGTGGTGTTACAGTCAGAAAATCAAACAGATTTCGTATAGACATTTTTAAAGGAGAAAATGAAGAGACAATAGAAGGAAAAATACTTCTTTTTCAAGTTTTTATTTATGTAAGTAATCTCTACACCCAATGTGGGGCTTGAACCCATGAACCCAAGATCAAGAGTTGCTTGCTCTACTGACTGAGCCAGCCAGGTGCTCCAGAAATAGATTCTTTAAAAAAATTAATGGTCCAAGGAAATTTATATAATAATCAATTTTAACACATTCCCTGTTATTCATTAATTAAAAGATCTAATAACTTTTCATCGGCTTGGCATGCATTCTAACATTAGTCACCTACAAAAATCATAGTCCGTTCATGAAAATTTCCATTCAAACTTCGTTCAAACTGTATGCCACCCTACTCTAGAACACACATCCAATCCTATAGCTTCTATTCAGTTTCTTAGAAGTTCAAGTTTCTCTTGAGGGAAACATTCAATTATATTAACAGTGTTAAAGTATACTGAAGCTTAGAAGTCTTTAATTCA
>NC_048223.1:50393344-50438710 GCF_002007445.2 Ailuropoda melanoleuca
CTGCTGGGTAAAGGAAACTGGGCAACATTTTTAGGGAGAAAATAAAAAGATAATAGGTAACTTAAGAGAAACAGGCTTCTATTTAAAAAGATTTTGTTTATCTATTTTAGAGAGAAAGAGCGTGAGCTGGGGGAGAAGCAGAGGGAGAGGGAGAGAGAATCTCAAGCAGACTCCCCACTGAGCTAAGAGCCCGACATAGGGCTTGATCTAAGGACCCTGAGGTCACGACCTGAGCAGAAATCAAGTGTCAGACACCTAACTGGCTGAGTCACCCAAGAAATAGGCTTTTTTTTTAAACCACTGAATCATTTTTAAGTGTACAACTCAATGTCGTTAAGCACATTCATAATGTTTTGCAAGCACCAACACTATCTATTTCCAGAACTTTTTCATCTTCCCAAAAAGAAATTTTGTATCCATTACTCCCCCTCCCCAACCCTCTGGAAACCACTATTCTACTTTCTGTCTCTATTAATTTGCCTTTTCTCCATACCTCATGTAATGTTGAACGTTTCCAAGATTCACCCATGTTGTAATACGTACCAGAATTAGAACACCTTTAAGATAAACAAACAGCCAGGAGATGTCTTCTTTCACTGAGCAACGACTTCACAAAGAGAACATTATCTCAAAGTGGTGTTACAGTCAGAAAATCAAACAGATTTCGTATAGACATTTTTAAAGGAGAAAATGAAGAGACAATAGAAGGAAAAATACTTCTTTTTCAAGTTTTTATTTATGTAAGTAATCTCTACACCCAAGGTGGGGCTTGAACCCATGAACCCAAGATCAAGAGTTGCTTGCTCTACTGACTGAGCCAGCCAGGTGCTCCAGAAATAGATTCTTTAAAAAAATTAATGGTCCAAGGAAATTTATATAATAATCAATTTTAACACATTCCCTGTTATTCATTAATTAAAAGATCTAATAACTTTTCATCGGCTTGGCATGCATTCTAACATTAGTCACCTACAAAAATCATAGTCCGTTCATGAAAATTTCCATTCAAACTTCGTTCAAGTTCAAGTTTCTCTTGAGGGAAACATTCAATTATATTAACAGTGTTAAAGTATACTGAAGCTTAGAAGTCTTTAATTCATTCATTTGACTTCCTTTACTGCCTGTATATATCTTTCTCTTTTATTTAGTCAATTAAAACCAAATGGGAAACTTAAAAACCTGGAATTAAATTAGCATCACAAAGGGCTATATTTACAAAACACAAAGGAAAGTTTAAAAGTGGCCCCTTTATGATTTCCTTGATTACCTCAGGATGCTAGGTTGGCTCATCATCAGATCTTTCGCTGACCACTTCCTTGATCAACTTGCAAATGATCATTTGGCCATGTGTTGAAATAGAGCCTCAATACTGGTGTTTTAAATGGGGATTATTTGGTTATATTAATTAGATTGGTATTTTTTCTTAAAAAAATTTTTAAAACCCTCCAATAGACACTTTACAAGTTAGCATCTGCCTCTCCAAACATTAAAGAGACTTCTAGAAGGAGCGTTTTATTCAACTTGGTCCATTGGCTTCATCTATCCATTCTCAAAACTCCTCAGAACTAGCATTCATATGGATAGAGATATTCCAGTGATTTCCCTTGCTTCATTTTTTTAAGCACATCCGTATCACCGTTGAGCAAAATGTGGCCAAGGGATACACTGACCTGACCTAGATCAGAGAATGGCATCCGTAGGAGTTGAACTGAAACTGGAAAAACTGGGATGGTGCTGTGTTTGGAATCAGAAAATGGTGGTTCTTTCCCGAGGAAAACCAGTGCTTTCATTCTGTTCACGAGGGAAGGAGTAGGTGTTTAGAGGAGAAAAGGAAACAAAACAGGACAATCTTTCTAAGAGTAAGTCCACATAAAGACCAGATTGCAAAACCTAATAGTTATGAAACATTTTGCTATAGTCCATTCTCTGTGATTTTAAGAGGATGTGATTTGGAAAGGCTTTCCAACTTGGCAGTGAATCTGATTATGCCTTTCACCCAATCCCAAATGAATTATCTGCTCTTTCACAGAGATGAAAAACACTGCTAATTTATTAAGAAAATAATATAACATAGCAAGAGCTACACTATCTCTTTTTCAATAATTTCGAGGCAACGAATAAAGTATCAAGAATAGGAAGGTCCAAGCAGCAGTTAAAGGGATGCTCAGAGCCATTTAAAAAGCCTTGAATAAATCAATAACTCTCTCAAGCTCTCTTTTTTCTTTAATCTGTCAAATGGGTTTGATAACCTTTGTGTTAGAGTTTTGCCAGCATTCACTTGTTCAAATCCATACTTTTCAAATGCTCATGGAAATCTGTCCTGGCAGAGGAGAGGGAGCTCAACCCCTGGGGAGTCTGGCAGCACATCTCAAAGTGTTAGAAAGTATTTCGAAGTCTATCACTTTATCTTAAAATGTATCTTTCACATGTGACTCATAGATATCTATGTGTAATATAAAAACCTTACCTGAAATTATCAACTAAAATAGGGAATTCAAAGGGCTTCCTCAGACCTACCCTGTGACTTGATGCCTCTCTTACACATGTCATCTTTGAAATCATTTAGAGGGACCCCCATGATGCCGTATCATCAGGCTGTGCTTTTTGAGGGCCAGCTTAGTGCCTCCCTTCATCCTCGCTTGCAGTCAAAAGGGTGTATACTGTCATGGACAAGGGCATGGATTTTGCAGTCAGTATCTGGGTTCAAATCCTAAATTGAACACTTACGATGAGTGTAGTCTTGGGCAAGTCACCTAGAGCTGCGTGCCTCAGTACCCTAACCTTTAAAATAATACAGTAGTCCTCAGCTCTTAGCTTGTTGTAGTATATGAATTAATACGTGGGGCATTTCTTACATCAGTGTCTAGAACATAGAAAGTATCATGTAGGTATCACCCATTGTTACCATTACTGTGGTTTTTAAAAATTCATACTCGAGGCTGAGAAAATCAGGAAAAGAGTCTGATCCTATTACCGTACCTGCCTCCCCCATCTCCTCGTCCAACAATGCTGTGGGTATGGAGAGACTTTTTCACAAAGTTAAGCAAAGCAAAGAAGTCAAAATACATACAAAAAGCAATAAGCTTACTAATTAAAGGTGTATTGGACAGTTGAAAAGAACAAAGGCAGATTTCAGAATCCATATTAAGGAATGTAGAAATAAAAGCAAACCGTAATTGAGAACTATCATGTTTTTTTACTAAAACTGTTTTGATTTTGTTATTTCTCTTGGAGGCCAAGACCTGGTTCCTCTTTCAATGAGATAATCAAATTAATCTTTGATCGGATCTAGGACCCTTGGTTTCTATACCATATCAGAATTCATTCAATATCAATTTCTATGCAATCTCTCATCCTGATTTGCTCAAATATAAAGTGGCTACTTTCTGCTCCTGAGATAGAAAATTTAATAAAATGATCTAACAGTGCTTGGCTTATAATTTAAATAGTAATGCCATGAAAGTATTTCTAACCACTTTATCTCAAAAGCAGATTTTATTCTCTTCCACATAATAGTTACAAATATATATTCTGGACTAGTTTATCAAATAGGAGGTTTACTATTTCTGAGTGTAAGAGTAATTTCTGGTCAAGAAAATTCTAAAAATCAGAAAATAATATCAAGTAATTTAACTACCAGTAATTTCACCCATAATTAACATTTTGGTGTACTTCCTTTAAGTTACTCCATGTATATTTTTTTCCATTTTTATCTACATATACATATATTTTAGCATATAGCTTTGCTTCCATGTCGAGCATTTTGTAGAATTAAATACATATATTTAATCCAATAAATGGCACCTTTTTAAAAGTATATTTAAATATATTTATATAAATGACATGTTTATATAAAATATGTAAAATATCTGAATAGCTACCTGATACTGTCTTTGTTTCATTTTTCCCTTTTAAACATTTATGAAAAACACCCGCATACCCATTTCTTTGCTGCATCTCAGACTATTTTCCTAGATGAGGTTCCTAGAAATGGACTGACTGAATCACAAGGTATGAATATCTTTAGGCTTCTGTCTAGAGAAAGATAGCTCAACTGCTTTCGTGAAAAACCCTATCAACCAATAATATATGAGAATTCAGGGGCGCCCGGGTGGCCCAGTTGGTTAATCATCCGGCTCTTGATTTCAGCTCAGGTCATGATCTCAGGGTCGTGGGATTGAGCCCCCCGTCCACTTACGCACTCAACAGGGAGTCTGCTTGTCCCCCTCTTTCTGCTCATCCCCCCACTTGCTTGCTCTATCTCTAAGATAAATAAATCTTAAAATATATGAAAATTCATAGGTCTCTGCACCGGTACCAACAGTGTCATGAAAACTCTTTTTCAGAATGATCTATGAAAGGGCAGTATTTTCCTTGACCCTTTTTTCTGGGCTGCTCTGAAGCTTGAATAGTCTTAGTCATTTATTAGAAGTGACAGGTTAGTTAGCCTCTTTATTCTTCAAATTCCTTATTGGTATAAAAAATACACCCATATGAAAATTGCAGTATCTCACACAGAGACTTTGAGAATTAAATAAGTACTAAGCCAGTGCCTGACACACAGGAACACTCAGTAAATAGTGTGGGCACTGAATGATTCTTAAATCCTATCTCCATGTTCAGCTTAGTTCGAAATTATATATTTAAACTATGCAACTTAGTTTTCTTTTTTTTTTTAAGATTTTATTTATTTATTTTTTGAGACACAGAGAGAGAGCACAACCAGGGTGGGGGGGGTCAGAGGGAGAGGGAGAAGCAGACTCCCCACTGAGCAGGGAGCCCCATGGAAGACTCCATCCCAGGACCCTGAGATCATGACCTAAGCCAAAGGCATCACTTCACCGACTGAGCCACCCAGGTGCCCCTAAACTATGCAACTTAGTTTTATTTAGGTGACTTCATTACTAAGTATGTATTAGGAAATGCAGCGTTATCTAGCATCTACTGGACAAGGACCCCAAATGTAGAGCCATTGGAAGAGTTCCAAAAGAATTCTTATGTTTTTATTTTTAAATCAAAGAGATAATAAGATTATTATTTACACTGTGAAGACAGTCCTTTTCGCTAGAAAAGTAACTTTGTTCCCGTGAGTGGGAGATGACCATGGAGACTCTGGCTCAAGGCCAGAGGAAATACTCTGATGTAATCCTGTCTGGATGCCAGAAACAGCAGCCTCACCCACTGTTCCCTTGTGCAGGAGGAACACTTACCTTTCAATTATTCTTGGAAGAAAGAGCTCCAGGGGCCATCACTGAATGTGGGACCAAGTGGCAGAAGGAGCACAGTTCGGAACAATGAGCCCATATTCAGTTGAACCCTAGTAAATGGCATCGGACGTCCTCCCAATCATGTGAAAGCGAGTGAGCAGCTCTTGAGTAGTTCTCCAGTCCTTCGCCACTATAGCTCTTCAGTTCACGCCCTGTTCCTTTTCACCCGACCGTCAGTCCAGCTTCTTAAGCACCATCCCGTTCCCTGACCAGGATACTAGCATGAATTGATTCTCCAAAGTGCTTCCAGCCAGCCCTTGTGATAAAAGTCAAACTCGACTAATATCATTTCCCTGTTTAAAATCCACTGGCTTTAAGAGGGAAAGACTTCATGCCAGAATCTGACATACGCCAGCACAGTGGCGTTTTAACTGCAGGGTCCTCCAAGGTACCTGGCGGGCTAGTTTAATCAGTTTCTCAATCAGGGTCCAGGTGGGGCCCGAGAATTTGCATTTCTAATAACCTTGCAGGTTGCTGCTGCTCACTGGGGAGAAACGCTTTGAGAACCAGTGATGTCACAATTCCTGCCTACCCTCTGAGCGGGACTGCTCAACAGGGGCATCCTCCAAATTCCGTAGTTCCCACTCAGTCAGTCAAACACTGCCTTTGGCTCAGGTCATGATCTCAGGGTCTTAGTCCAGCATCAGGCTCTCTGCTCAGCAGCGAGTCTGCTTCTCTCTCTCCCTCTGCCCTCCCCCCCGCTCAGGCGTGCACATGTTCTCTCTCTCTCTCAAATAAATAAAATCTTTAAAAAAAATTATGTAGTTATGCAAATTCATCATGTTCTTTCTTGCCTGTGTGTTTCTGCACATGCTAATTCCCCTCTCCTACCAGGCATGCCTACCCTCTCTGCCCACCAGTTAATCTCTACTCCCCCAACCCCTGCACCCACAGCTTCTGCGTCCCTGTGATAGTACGCATTTACTTCTCTCCCGTTGTGTTATCACACCGTGCTACAATTGCTCCATTATTTACACTCTGTGGTGGGGTCCTTGAAGGCCCCTAGTCTCTTATCTCTGTATACTCAGTACCTAGTAAAATGCCTGACGTGGGGTAGGAAGGCATTCAAATGTTTTTTCGGTGAATGCTGGTGACTCTGTATCAGGCACAATGACTCTAATACCTTGACCACATGCCAATGACAGTTACATATATGACTGTAATCCACGTCCACTCACTGATGAGTGGGACTATTCTAGAAGGGCCCATGTGCTCGCTGTCTGAGTTGTAAACAAAAAGCTGCAAAGACCTCATCCAACTCCGGGCATATTAGAGAGAGAGCCAGAAGGGGATGAGTAGGTGGAGAGGAAGAAGGCCTCCTGGGGCTCTGGCTCTGCGGGACCAGAGAAAGGGTGGACACAGGGAGCCAGGAGAGGTCGAAGCTCTAGAAAGCCCTGTGGGGGACCCCCAGGCTGGTATTTTTGTTCTCTTGTTTATCTAGATGATAGGTGTGACTGTTTAAATATTTAACACCACAGAGCTTTCATCCAATGACACTCTGCTTGGTACTGGATTGAAGATTTAAAGATCAGAATCATTAAACACATCAAGGCACAGTTATATTCCAACTCCAAGCAAAGGTTTGTACCAACAGCCGCCAACAGTAAATACAGATGTCAAAGTCGGCTGTGTAGCTGGGCTTACAGTGCGGTCATCCACCAAATAAAATACTTCCATTCCAATTATATTCGGAAAGAAAATCTAATTCCTGAAATATAATGAGCTTTTCACACTTCCGACACAAAGAAATTTTTGCTAAAATGTCTTTCTACTGATGTGCTACTGATTTAGCTGGAACCTAAACGCTCTCAAAGGGCACGAGGAATCAAAACTTGCAGCCCACTTAAAAATCAACGATGCCCAAAGTACATCTAGAGAATTAGGTCACAAAGTCGAATGCAAAGCTCAGTCTTCATATATTAAAGAAGGAGTGCTGTGATAAGAATTTTGAGAAAACCATTCATACTGCTGTCGATTTTTCCCATGTTTCGGCTGGGCTGGGCTGGGCTTTCAGATCACTAAGTCAACCACAGCTAAATCTGGCATTTATCCTAAGTGTTATGAAGAATTCCAATTAGATTCTGAGAATTTTCCCACTGACTCCATTGATTACTCTATGGTTTTATTTTAATCCTAGAACAACGTACTATTAATACTTGGTAGAAAACGGGAACTCAATAAATGGTAGTGAAGTTGGAATGAAAGCTGTTTGCTAATTTTTACAATTATATCGGTACAGTAGAGATGTTCAGCTATTTCTGATTCATGACGTCTATAGTCCTCAAATATTAGGAACAAAAATAATTCAAAGAAGAACTCAAATACTTTATTGTATATCCATGATAACAGCCATAATGTGATTTCTAGTTTGTTTCCAGTATACACTGCTTTTATTTGGCAGGGATATCTTCCCCAAATTATTTGCCAGTAAGTCATGAATGAGTTCTGTTGTCCAGAGAGGTTTTGGTTCAGCTTTTCCATTGGTGAGTCAAACTCCTTAAGATTAACTTAACGTTGGTTTAAACCAGTTCCAGTTTGATCAGCTTCTTCCTTCACTTTTTTCTGTCTTCTATTCATTTGAAGCAAGTCACCAGGTCCAGCCTATACTCAAGGGGAGTGGATAATTCAAGGGGGTGAACATCAGGAGTCTGGGGGCTTTGGGAGACACACTGACCTCAGCTACACAACTTCCTATTAACTTTTCGTATCTTGCCTCAGACTCCTACTAACTCCTACTTCGTACTGATGTTTATTTTATTTGACTCTAGTGTTCACACTTATACAGTAAAATTCTTTATTTCAAGATATTTATACATTACTGATTGTAAAACACCAAAAATATCCCTCTTTTCCACACACACACACAAATTTCAAACTCCAAATCTCCTGGTAAATTATAATTTCCCCTAACAGAAATAGGTCAGATTGAAATTCATAATTTTCAAATTTATTTTCATTTTTAAAATGAGGGTTCAAGGATTTAGAACTTTTAAAATTATATTTGACATTTTTATAACAATTTAGAACTTCTAAGCTGTAGTTCAAATTCTAAATACTCTGGGGGAGCCTGGGTGGCTCAGTCAGTTAAGTGTCTGACTCTTGATTTCAGCTCAGGTCATGATCTCAGGGTTGTGGGACTGAGCCCCACCTGGGGCTCCATGACCAGTGGGGAGCCTGCTTTGGATTCTCTCTCTCCCTCTGCCCCTCTCCGCTCCACTGCTCACAGGTTCTCTCTCCCTCTCTAAAAAAAACAAAAAAAACAAAAAACAAAACAATAAAACAAATTCTAATCTTTTTTTAACAGGTGTTACTGGCTTGGCAGTATTTTAAAAAGTTGGTATACTTTTAACTTCACATTTTGTTTTTTCTTTTTCAACCTTCTAAAGCAAGTTAAGAATGCCTGTACTCCTTGCATCTGGTAATGCTCCTTAACATCTGTTAGGATCTACTGAAGCCTTTATGACGGTGACTTGAATATAACTGGAATTCTAAGACAGATCACCCCTTGAAGAACGATGTTCAGCAGAAAGATAACCACGTCGGGGTGCCTGGGTGGCTCAGATGGTTAAGCATCTGCCTTAGGCTCAGGTCATGATCCCTAGGGTCCTGGGATCAAGACCCACGTTGGGCTCCCAGCCCAGCGAGAAGTCTGCTTCTTCCTCTCCCTCTGCCTCTCTCCCTGCTTGTGCTCTCTCTGTCTCTCCCTCTCTTTCAAATGAATCAATAAAATCTTAAAAAGAAAAGAAAAGAAAGAAAAATAACTACCTCGCTACAGAATTTAAGAATTCCAAGGTGACAAAATAGTGAGCACTTGGAATTGAGTTAAAAGATTTGGAAGTAACATCCTTTCGGTAAACAGGCATGAACTTGTTTCAAGACGATGTGCCTTCAATGGTGTCCACGTCCGCTGAGTAAGCTCAATATTTCCTGCATTAGCCTTCACCTGAAAACTTAAAGCTCTCCTCAAAGGAGACGACCAAGAAGAGTAGAGGATGTCTCACTTCTCCCTAAAAAGATATTTCAATTTTGAGATTACCCAACAAACAGTGAGGGCTATAACAGGGAGTCATTCAAAGGCCAAAAAAAGGATGGAAACAATACCCTTCAATCAAATGTCTGGCAAAACTTAGCGAGTTTTTATAAATGTACTTAATCATTAAAAACCAAGAGAGGCGCTTCCCAGCGGGGTTTGGAGAAATGGGAGGGGTAGGCTGATAAGGAGGGTAACTGACATATCTGTAAAACAAAGAAAGGAAGAGAGACCTCTGGTTCTCTGGGGAAGCGCTGCCTGAAGGGGAAGCTGGGTGGGGGGTGCCGCCTCTCCCGGGGCATCATTAGCAGGGATGAACACCTGCCAACGCCTGGAGTTCTGCTACAACATAGCACACCCAAGTCCTAACATGACACCAACAGTGCCTGCTCTTTTCTTGCAGGCATAAGACAACGTGAAAGTAGTCCATAGCAGTCGGAGAAGAAAAATTAGTCTCCCATTCCTTTTGTTTCCAAAGAAGCCTTTCCCAGCTCACCATGTGCAAAACACAACAAAAGCAAACAATGTAACTGAACGTGTTCTGGTATTTATTTAGTGATAATATGCATTTTAGTGGAGCCTGTAGGCACACGCTCAGGAATCTTGCCTCACGTGAACATCTTTAATCACTTTTTATTATACTCGGGGATTTGCATGTGGGCTGTCATTCTTCGTAATGTAATTTTCTTATTGTTTACTTAAGAATCCATATACTGAGTGAGGCTTGTGAAACCAAGCTATGAAGCAATCTAATTACTTCCAAGTTCTGGTACACAGACGCTTACTGCAAATGAGTTCTGTCTAACCATCTTCAGGGAGAGATTTGTCATTCAAAACAAGAAAATCCTCAAGGCAGGAACCTCGTTGTCCACTAATCCTGTGAATAATGCCAAGTGGTTTCTTTCCAATAATTGGAACTCCAAAGGAAATGTTCCAAAGTTTATTGATGTAACTATGGTCAACCAAAAATGTAAAAAGGATAACCAAGACACTATATTTTCTTCTATATTTTAGAATGCATTATATATAATATATATTCATATACATCTAATTGTGGCCAATAACATGGCTAAAAGTTGCCTTTATATTAAGGAAGTCGATTTCACTATAAGCCTTGCCTAGGGGCACCAGGGTGGCTCAGTCGGTGAAGCGTCTGCCTTTGGCTCAGGTCATGATAACGGAGTCTCTGGATCAAGCCCCACGCTGGGCTCCCTGCTCAGCGGGGAGCCTGCTTCTCCCTCTGCCTCTGCCCCTCTGCCTGCTCTTGCTCTCTATCTCTCTCTCTCTCACTCTCTCCCTCTCAAATAAATAAAAATCTTTTTTTAAAAAAAAGCCTTGAGTAAAAGACAGGTATTAGATTTTGTTTGTCTAAGAAAACTGTTGGCCCTATTCCTTGATAACGTGGAAGAGTATTGAGCTCAGCTTCCCTAGTATTCAATGCCTTTGATTTTGCACCCACTTACTCAGGTTGCTGATACATACCCCTCTTTGCTGCTCAATACTAATTCTCTAGATCTTTAAAAGAAAGAAGCAAGATGGCCTGGTCAAGCTGCCAGGTGTTAAGAATAATAGAACAGCAACAGAAAGGAATGCATCCGGTAAGGATAAAGCAGACTCTGGTTTTCTGTACAAAGTTAAAAAAAAAAAAAATACAGGTTTCGCAATTCAGATTTGAAAAGCGTTCTTTTGTTCAGTTGATTTAGGGAACTTAAGCTTATATAACATATCGCTAACTCTCTAGGGTTAATTCATAGAGGAATTCAGAGTGAAGCAGTGATTCTCACAGGGGGCTTTCAGCTAGTAGGTGCTCAAGAAAACCGTGATGGAAATAAAGCACACATTTAAAGATGGAGTCAATGAGAAGACATAGGTGATTTCTCTTTCAGAGTCCAGAAGAGATGGCCTTTAGATAAAGAGAAGGATCACTTTTATATGCAGAGGTTGCTTTTGGGAGCCGGGTGAAAGGGTTCCAGCTCGGCAATTAGCTGTTCCTATGCAAGAGCATCACCAAGGCAAGTTGGGGTGGAAACCACTAACGGAATTCCGTTCATGCCGCGGCCCCTTCGAATAAAGGGTTTCTATCATTAGCGAGTTCAGTCAGCTCATCCATCAGAATTACTCCGACCTTATCATTTCATGCATCAACAATATTTTCAGAGTCACAAGTAGAATAAGATGAAAACAAAGCTTAGGAATATAATTAGCCTACAGCTACTCCTCCTCTATTTTCATGGGTCAAAGAAAAGTCTTGCTTATAAATCTGCTTAGATTATTAGTTTTCCAAATTAACTTAATATCAAGAGGAGGGAGGGGAACTTTTAAAAGTACTGTCAAAACTTAAGTGTATCAGTGAAAACATTATCATGGTATCTGCAGATATTTTGTCTTCAGATTGTTTAAGATCCTGCAAGAGAGTATTTTAAAGCCTTAATAAGTAGTAATGGATACTCCAAATACAACATCATCAAGAAATCTCCATGGTTTACTTGCAGGAATGCCTCTCTCAGAGCATTTTAGCTTCTTGGAACATCCTTGATAGCTGTCACAAATTGAATTCTTTATTCCGTGAGTACCATCCCCAAATTCCAGGCAGTTCAATACAAGTTTCTAGAGAAATGTGGAAAAACACAAAGTGGAAATGTGGAAAAGGTAATTAAGTCATCGTCTAGACCTATAAACCCTGACAACTTAGCGAGAGACATCATCACCATTCATGAGGTGCAAACAACGACGAAATAAGTACAAAGGAGAAGAATGTTGAGTAGGACCTTTAATGGGCAGAGATGAGACAGACAGACATTTGTACATGGAAGCCATTCTAAGTGGAAAGATTACCCTACACAAAGGTACGAGAATGGGAAACAGTCTAGCAACCTTAGAAATCTGTTTCTTAAGTTATGGGAACATTACGATGGTTCTCCTGGGACAGAAAGTCATCATAACAATCACGATTTATTGATTTCATTTTTTTTTTCTGGCACAAAATCAGCACTTGGCATATAATACCTCACATAAGCCCCACCACAAGAAATGAAATACGCCTTTTTGTTCCTATTTCACAAAGGTGGAAATTTCGCTAATGCCCGAAGTGAATCAGCATTCAGCCCACTTGGGCTGACTCCAGGCCGTCCCCCCACCTCCATGCCACCTTGCCTGGAGGAGGGCGGAGAGCCTGGAGCCACAGCTTGGGGAGTCAAAGACAGCGCCATAACCAGCTGCTTCTTTCAGAAAAGTTGGAAAGGAATACGATTAACTTGGTATCTATGAGCAGGGTAGGTGTAAGGGGAAAGAGGCAGGGGGCAACCCCACAAGAAAGAGGGAAAGTTCCACTGGAGGTGAGCCCCGCCAGTGGCTGCCTGCCCTCGGGGTTGGTGACAGAGCCACAGACACGAAGCTCCAATATCCATCCAGGTGGTTCCATTCTCCCTCTTCATGCTGGGCATCCTCCTTGATACCAAAGTCGGGCCTAACTTCCTGGCTTTCTGTCCCCTGCCAGAGTCTGTCAAGGTGAGCAGAAGCTACACGGAAGGAAACTGGAGGTCAGAGGGAAGATGGAAAATCATTCCAATTCCTTATGGCGGTTTACCAGGCGTCTCTAAGGTTTCCAAGAGATTTCCAAGAATTTTTGAAGAGTTCTTTTGAAGTACAGTCATAATGGAAAAATCTAATTTCTCTTCAAGTTATGAAGATGAGCTCAAAATGGATTTTTTCCTATGACTTATAACCTTTTTTCCTTCTTTTTAAAACAGGTCTTTAAATGCTGGTAAGCTTCTGTGATTCAGAGGAGCAGGATGTTATATCCACAATTTGCTAAGACATTTGGAAATCATGTCAAGGCTTCATTTAAAGTACTAAGCAGAAAATATTAGCACTAACAGAAAAACAAATGAGCCTTTCCTCAATTATTAGTGAGTTCCAAAGTTGTTATGATTTCTCTTAAGAGGAATAAAAATAGGGTGTCTGGGTGGCTCAGTCGGTCAAGCGTCTGCCTTCAGCTCAGGTCATGATCCCAGGGTCCTCGGATCAAGTCCCGCATCAGGCTCCATGCTCAGTGGGGAGTCTGCTTCTCTCTTTCCCTCTGCCCCGCTAATGAACTCTCGCTCCCTCACTCTCTCTTTCTCTCTCAAGTAAATAAATAAAATCTTTTAAAAAAGAGAGAAAAGTAGGTGCTGATGGAATTATAGCAATAGTGAGTTACTTAGGATGTACGATTTCGAGTAAACCCATCATTAGGGACATTTTAATCAATACACACGTACAATAATGTATTCTATTGAACCCAAAAGTCTGAAGAGTCAAGCAGCCTTATGTTGTACGGATATTCAAAGCTCACCCATTTTTCTGCCCCTCTGTATCATCGCTTTATATCAAATGAATTTCTTTCAACAACTGGTTAAATCTACCCTTTATGAGTGATATGGGTGCTGTGGACACTGGACACCGTCTGTGTGTGTGTTAGCCTTGCTGGTTTTCTTTATACATAAAGGCGTCCACGGGCTTTGACACTCAGTGGGTCTCCTCTCTCTTCTCCAGGTTCCCGTGTAGCTAGCCAAGCACTAGAGACAGAACATTCAGTATAGTTTTCTTATTTTTAAGCTCTCTTTCCAATATTTAGATACATCACGTTTTGGCCTCCATGAACCAAATTTTTTAAAAATCTAATAAAAATTATGTTTTTTAATAAAAATTTGCTTTTATGTTTATATTCCTTCTCAAGCATTCTGAACTCTGCCTTTTCTTTATCCTTTTTGACTGTCCACTAGACCTCATTTAATTAAGAAATGTTAAGGCTCCGGGACACCTCAGTCAGTGAAGCGTCTGCCTTCAGCTCAGGTCTTGACCTCGGGGTCCTGGGATCAGTCCCACATGGGGCTCCCTGCTCAGCGGGAAGCCTGCTTCTCCCACTGCCTGTCGCTCCCCATGCTTGTGCTCTCTCTCTCTCTCGGACAAATACATAAATAAAAATCTTTAAAATAAAAAAAAAAATTGTTAAGGCCCAAAACCCTATTTACAACTCTCTCCATATTATCAAAAAACCCTATTAATACCTTCCTATCAATATTCTCTGTTCTAAATGTTCCATTGTGAAATAGAAAATGTATTTTATGGGCTTCTAGACAGCACTGGGCCAAAGCCAAATTTCACAGCTGCTCCATGATGGTCGAATCCACTGGACTCTTGGCCATTGGCCTTCTGATCAAGATATGCAGCTTTTCTTTTAGTTCCCAAGGAGGTGATCTTAGCTGCCATCCCATCGCTCTACTGCCAAAGATGATGTTTGAAGAACGAGCCCAAATTATAATTTATATATAGAATGATAATTATACAAAATATGACTAAGCGATACTTTTGAAGGGCCTATGTGGCGGGACACTCGTTAGTGGTACAAGAAGGCAGAGGAGCCCTGTAACTCGCAATGGGAGGACTTCAGAAGAACACCTTTTGGAAAGGAAGATGGTATCAGAAGATAGCTTATCTGTATTGTGGATATCAGTTCATGAAGCTCATCTTAAAATTTGGAAACGGTTCTGGGTAGTTTAACCACATGGACCGACACGGTTTTCCAAACATCAGTAGCAACTGAGAATCACTTTATAGGACAAGCCGTCCAACCTCCCTCCCCCAAAATGCCATAAATCTATACGCCTTCCCAGCTCCTCTGGAAGAGAAACCCTGTGCTTACGTAACTAATGTTCTGAGACATTAATGCCATGGCTGTCAATAAATCAAACTCGCCAACATTTATTTTTTTCTGAAAGGATTCTGCCGAGCAATTAAAATCAATCAACATAATGATTCCATAAATTTTAAGCTATCAGTGACTCAACTCAGTAAAACGACCAAGTCATAAAACAGAAGTGCCAGCAGGTCATTGCGAAAATTGGGAAAAACCCGGTTCAAATACTCCACCTTCATTTGAAGCTGGGCCAATTCAACCAGCAGATAAGTATTACAGCTGAACATCTCTGTAAAAAGACCCCAACTCTCTCACACTCCTTGCTATCCCAGTGACATTAGTCTGTTCACAAAGGGCTTGCCTAAGAGCTTCTAATTCAAAGTATTTGTAAAACATGCACACAAAGTATTAATATTCTGGTTCAAGTTATCGAGTTGCGCAGACCAAGAAGAATACGCACGTCAAGATCAGGGAAGAAACCACTTTTTTTTTTTTTTTAAGATTTTATTTATTTGATAGAGAGACACAGCGAGAGAGGGAACACAAGCAGGGGGAATAGGAGAGGGAGAAGCAGGCTTCCTGCTGAGCAGGGAACCTGATGTGGAGCTCGATCCCAGGACCCCAGGATCGATCCCAGGACCCCAGGATCATGACCTGAGCCGAAGGCAGATGCTTAAGGACTGAGCCACCCAGGCGCCCCAACGGAAGAAACCACTTTTTAACAGCAAACACTGAGCAGAAAAACACTGGGAAACAAGGATTGGAAGAAAAGGCACAACCATGTTACCGTATGACTGAAAAGCTCAGAGAGAAAATGAAAACAAAATCCAGCCACCTTGACCCTGAATAAAACCTTAAGAAGGACAGAAGCCCATGGCGACTATAAACAAATAATCAACTTTCAGAATTGGGTGTGTGCATTAGAAAGTGGAATGAGATGATCTTTCCTTTTAGAGCATCCAGGAAGGGAAAGAAGAAAGTTCAAAATGTTCAGAAAGTATTCTTTCTGGGTAGGGGGTTATAAGTGATTTTTAAAAACTCTTCACAGGTACATATGTTCTAAACATTTTATGATTGAAAAATATTTTTAAAAATTGTAAAGGTATGTTCAATTAATTCAAAGAAGTATTAGGGGGAAGAAAATCAACACAGAAAAATAGTCCTGCTGCTCTTATAATTATTTACTATTGTTCTTGGCCTGAGCCATCTGGTTGAAAAACAGGAATTGCAAGTAGGAGATTAAGAGAATCAGTAAATAAAAGATCAGAGCTCTCATTAGGTGTTTTCTTCTGCTTGCCTTTTCAAATCTAAGACTCTTCAAGTGTCCTGATATGTTTTTTAAAGGTCTCTAAACATCTACACTCCCCTTCCATGTTTATTTGTCCTAAACCTAATGACACTCAAAGGGAGTTAATTCTTGACGTCTCAGGTCTCTTCCAAACTCAGATTTGAGCTTCAGACGATGTTTAGCATTTCAGAAACTCTATATATCTTGATCATCTTAAAACTTCCAATAATACATTTTGTGCTGACATAGTTTGGGCCATTTCGCATGAGAGAGAGTCCTTCCTCTTCTGTTTTCAGCAGCTCACCCTGCTCTGTGTTATGCTCAAACTTCATGGATAACAGTGATTGGATGTATGTCAGTGGTAAATTCCATGTAAATTGCTAGATATCTGCCTTAAAGTATTAAATGACAATGAAAGGCAGTAAATATGAACAATTTCTACAACTTGGGGCAACTAACTTTAGGGAAACCAGGAATTGCTTAATTCAAATACAGATGAAAGGCCAAGGTTTTGGCAGGGGAAATAAGGAGCTTGAATCTGTTGGGGGTGGAGGAGCTGGGTAGACAAGGGATTTCAATCATTCTTAAAACTGTGGCCATTGCCAGCATCTTTATCCAGAAAGGACATGGTAAATACAGAAAAGATTCATGTGCTTTCCTGAGGCATTCAAATGGGACAAACGAACGGGACACCAGAAGTGTTGAATTTTCAGGCTACACCTTACAATAAAAATTGTAGGTGGCATTTGTCTGAAATACTACTTTGGAAAATAATTGACATTTTAAAGGCATGTCCAATAGTATCTATTGTTCATCTGCCCAAGGCCTTGATGCTCTAGGTGCCCACTCAGGGCTGTGCACACGTACCATAAACACATTTCTCACAGACGTCTTGAGAATTCAGCCCAGGCAGGAAGGGAGGACAAGAAGACTCAGACGACAGATATTCTTTACTTTCGCACCATCCAAAGGCACGCCTTCAAACAGAAGTGAGATCTCACAGCCCCCAACATCCCTACCTGTACTTTGGGTTCGATGTTAGGGTTTCTTGGACTACTTCATTCAAAGGGGACATCTGAACCGACTTTTCTGGGTGATGGCAGTGGCGAAAGGAGGTCTGTCTCTGGATGTGGGATGTTTCCAGGGACATCAGCCTCTGGAACATGTTCCCTTCCCACACTTGTCTCCCTCTGGCTTTCAGACTGGGCTCTGGGTCCCTCAGTGGTACTCCTCAGGTTCTGCAGGTAATGAAGGTCCCAGCTACTCCCTAACCCTTTCGTGCCTTTGTAGTGTTAGTTGCAATGAGGACAACTGTGAAAGAACAGTTAAGTGCTTACTGGATGCATTCCATGCTAGGTTTGCACGAAGCCATTCACAGATAGCCCCTCATTTAATCTTTGCAGTAATTATAAGATAGATCCTTTCTATTTTAAAGGTAAAAGAACAGAGGTCCAGGAATGACTGAGACCCGTGAAATTATTTTCCGAAGGGCACAGAGCAAGTGGCAGAGATTCAGAGCCCAGACAACAGGATTCTAAAGCCGAGACTTTGAACTAGTCTACTCTTGAATTTCGGTACAGGTCAGTTTCCATCTCCACAGAGCCCGTCCACGTCAGCCCAGAGCCATTGCTCCTCCCCTCTTTCTTGAAGTCTCTCGTTTGCCAGGAATTCCTTATCATCTCTCTTCATCCACTCTCTCCAACTAGATTACAAATGCTTTACTTGTAGGGCTATGCCCTCTCTCCGTGAGGCTCGCTGGCATGTTTAGCACTGCCTGGAGAATTTGATTCCAGTCTAAGACATTGCCGATAAATGACAACACAGATTGGAAGTTGGATCTTCATGGATCAAGTGCCAGGAACAAAGTTCGAGATGATACAGTTCGAAGTCTTACTGGGGACTGCCAGGGAGAGAGGTACAGGGGGGCAGTCTAGATGTGTGAGCTTAAGGAAGTTACTCAAACCTTCCACGGCTCTGAGGCTTCACATGTGCATTGGTGTCATTGATCCCTAGGGAACACGGCCGCTGTGAAGTTAGAGAGAGAGCCATGGCCAGTGTAAAGGATGAGGGAGCAGAAGGCAGGCTGAGGGCCAAGCACAAGCTGACACCCCACCCCCCGCAGGTGGGATCTGCGTGACATTCCCCAGGTGCTCCTGCCTGCCCTAAAACTAAGGGAAGTAAAAAAAAAAAAAAAAAAAAAAAAGGCTCACCGACAGAGATCACAGTCCTGCAGGATGGAGTCTCTATCAGTTTACCAATGTCATAGTGATTTACAAGCCAACAGCATTCTTATCAAGAGCCTAACTTCCAGAGACCCATAGACTCAATTTCCTGGGGCCCTAACATCACCCTCCCCTCCACAGTGGGGAGGGAAACACAGGCAGAAGGGAATGTAAATAAAATACAATGTCCTTATAACCTGCAGCCCATTGACAAATACTCGAGGCAGGCAGAGTATAACCTTCCCCCAGGGAACTCCCACCTGTCTTAAAGTTAATGCCTTGCCAGAGGGAAAAGCTACCTTAGCTTGACAATAGCCAGGTTTCCAGCATCCTGTGAGTCTTCTGTAGCATATCAGAGTCCTCTTGGACACCCCCTGTGTCCTTACCTCCCCCAACTCCCAAGAATATAATCAGTCACCCCTCACACTGCCCACAGGTCCTGTCTGCACCAAAGAAGTCTCAAGAATTCTTTCTTGGCCATCAGCTCCGGACCTTGTCAACACTCCAAAACTATATCATAAGTACATGAAGACACGAAGATAGTTTATCAAGAATTACCACTATTAGGTACACAAAGTACCCCTGGATTCAACTAGAGCTGTGTTAGCTGAACTAAAAAAAAAAAAAAAAAAAAAAAAAAANAAAAAGCCTTAGAAGTGCTGAATCCACGGATAAGAGTAAGAAAGCATGAAGAGTAAGGGGGTACAGAGCTACTAGATGGGGTTCCTGGAGGCTGCCCCCCATCTGTCACCAGCGAAATCTGCTCATATAAACTTCATACACAAAAGCACGTCATGAGATTTTGGTTTAGAAAGAAAACAAAAAAGAATTGTCATGAAGATAGTTTGCACAACACTGTTAGATCCTGTTCAGAAAACTTACAGGCAACAATGCTTTCAAGTCAATAAAAAGTTGCTTTATTACAAGTGGGAGGAATTATGAGGGCATAGAGTGCTATTGTTAGCAGACTGTCCTTTAGAGAAAACAAGGCATAAGGAATGCTTTGCTATAGAAGACACTGTCTAGCTTCCGAAGCCCCCACCCTTTCTCAGCCCTCTCCTCCCTGCCTTTCTGAGCAGTTGACACTAATTTTCTAGGATCTACTGCCACATTCACAGTTAAAACTCAATTCCTTCAGACCGGAGCAGAAATGAGCTGGCTAGCTTCCTCACAGGCAACCTGCAACACACCAGACCTCAGAAATCTACATGTCTTAGTTCCAAGCAACCCCCCCCCATGTCTTTCTCAACAACTGAAATACAATCTTCTCATCTTCTAATTATTAGATGCTAAGAGATCTGCAATCTACCTAGCACTGCTGAGCCCTTCATGTGAATTTGATCAGTGACCACCTGCATGGACTAAAAGGGACCTTTTCCACTCTTGGTCCAATAGAGTGGATTTAACCCAACAGGGAAAAACATTCTACTTAGTCAGATATTTCCAAGCCCCTTGTTCTCTTAAAAATGTCCATCCATATTTGTTTTCACGTAATCCAAGCTACATTCATGACTATGAGAAAGAACAACAAAAATCAAATGAAATTCTTTTCTTGTTCTGTTTTCCTACCAACATCTTAGCCATCAAATTCAATAAATCTAAAAGCTATTCTTATTAACAACACAGCCCAGCAGTCCATGATTTTTTAATTTTTTCCTTCCCTCTCAACCTGTTCTTCTTTTAATTTTACTTCTCACTATTCTTCCAAAGAATATGTTAATAACCAGCACAGGACTGGTAGTCTTCCACTAAGGCCTTGCTTCACTCCTTAAAAGAAAAACACAACTTTTCTTAAATATCTCTGCATGACAGCAATAAAATAACTAGGAGAAAAAAAAAAAAAAAACCTTGAATGATGTCCAGAATAATAATAATTATTATAGTGTCTGTAATTTTTCTTTTAAATCCTTCAATATTGACAGTTCAATGCAGGGAAGAGTGTGTTGTTTGAAGGTTAATACAAATTAAGTACCTGTGGGATGTAGATCACTGGTCCTCAAACTTTGGATGCCTCTGAATCACCCAGAGGACTTGCTTTACACAGATTGCTGTTACCTGCCCCAAAGATTGGAGAAATGCAAACTCTCTGGCATCTTCTAACAAGTGCCCAGGGGATGCTGGCACAGTCCCGGGCACCATACTTTGATAAATGCTGCAATACACATTTGAAGGTCCCTAATCAAGAGTCTACACTTGGGTGTGAGTAGTGGTCATTTTATGGACTTCACTCAAAGGTCTACCCATTTGAGGGAAGGAGGGGAGGGAGACCTAGTGACTGCCTCCAGGACTGCTACCTAACTTGGCATCAGTTTGTAAATGAACTAGCATTGATGGACTCCATGATCTTGGCCTCCACTTTCTCATCTGCAGAATTAGAGACAACTTCTCTCACCTACTAGACTGGGATATTTTGAGGATCGCCTTAGATAAAGCATGGGTAACAGGGTGTAAATGTTAAAGCTCTCTTACCATGATTACTTAGAAACGTATCCAGTCAACAAAGGGCATCCCATAAGAAGAGTGGGCTGCTCAGACTGACCAATGAATTGCCAAGATTGTTTTTCCTCTAGGGAAAACAAGAGTAAACGTGTTTGTCATGACTCTTGTTTTTTCTTTTAATAGATTTGTTATGAAAGAAAAAATAAAACAAAAAATTCCTTTATTAAACGTTTCTGAATTCCTGTTTAAATTTTTGTAATTCTTACTTTAAAGAAATTCATTGATGTATTTCATAAAAGAAATGTGTAGCTACTTAGTGATGTCTTAAATGTTGAACCATACAGTTTCATCATACGAGGCACTCAACTATTTCAATACACCACACAAACTAGATCCCACATTTGGTTCAGATTGCTTGTTATGGGTCTCTAAGGCTTTAAGCTTATGACCTTCTCTTCATTTTATCACAGGATTCATCCTTTTGTAACAGATGTACTGAATGTGGGTCCATATGTTACAGTTTAAAAATTTTAAAAACCCACAATTATAACACGCTGCGTCACTTTTTTGTGGAAATGAAGCTTGGAGCCTTAGGTCAATAGAAACAGTCCTACAGATACGCTCGTGTTTAAATGCAAAATGAGCCACTGCAGATGAAATGTGAAAGCCTATGAGAGCAGCAGAGCAAAGCGGTGTCATACTCATGGACCTCCCTCTAACCACACAGCTACGTGCTATGGGGCCGGTCGCTTAAACCCCGTTACTTCAGCAATAACGTGAGGGTAACATCATGCCACCCCAAACACTCTGAGCTTAGAGCAGCGCCCTCAGACTTCGGATGTTCTCTGCTGGCATTTGTTGCTCCTGTCATCTATCACAATCCACGGACAGGAACGTTTCATTTTTAAAAAGAATAATAATTACCTAACATACAGCATTGACCTATGTTACTACTTTGCTTTTTCTTCTTTCAATCAGCTGTGTAAATACTAAAATTACCTCTTAGCAAATTCTTGAATAAATTAAGATTCAGTATCCCAAAACGGACACAACCTTTACATTGTATGAGAGCTTGCCTGCCTGCCTTCCTTCCTTCCTTCATCAGTTTCATTTATGTATTTTTTAATGTAAGCTCTATGCCACACCTGGCGCTTGAACTCATGACCCTGAGGCCAGGAGTCACCTGCTCTACCCACTGAGCCAGGCAGGTGCCCCCTGTGTGGGAACGTTTTATGATGCAGGCCTTTGCAAAAAATTCTGCAAGATTAAAGAAGCTGCTAAAAAAATTAAAAAAAATAAAAAATAAATCAGCCTTCCTTGCCCATCATTATTTACTATTAAATTATCTGTGATCCTTAAAAAATCATATCCCATCAGTGAAAGCCTGACTGTTCTCTAGATACAGGGAACACTCAAGGTACTCCATTAATTAAAGGAGGGAGGGAGAGTAATTTATGTAGCCAAAGGAGGAATTAAGTAGCATTGCCCTCCTCTGACCATAAGAGGTATTCCCTTCCTCCCCCAAGAAGCATTTGCCAACATATGCCTGTCAGCTGAGCCGAGTCAATATTGAATCCAAATCTCTTTTTGAAAGTAGATAAATATAAATCAAATACATTCTGACTACACCAATTCCCATCAGGACTAGAAAAAAAAATTCAACCTATGAAAGAAAAACATTGTAGGGGCACCTGGTCAGTTGAGTCAGGACAGCATACAACTCTGGGTCTCAGAGTTGTAAATTTGAGCCCCACATTGAGGGTAGAGGTTACTTAAAATCTTAAAAAATAATAAATAAATAAATAAAAATTAAAAAAAAAAACAAAGAAAAACAGTGTAGTTTACTGTTTTCCTCTTCTCTGAAATTCACTTTTATTTCAAACAATAGAGAAATGAGATGAAAAGGTTTTGTATATGTGTTTGTTAGTCTGTTATGTGGCACCTTGGGTACCTAGTGAATTGATTCCTTTANTATGTGGCACCTTGGGTACCTAGTGAATTGATTCCTTTAATAAAGAAATGTATTTCTCAGGGATTACATAACTGGATTTATGTTACTAATTTCACAGTATCCTTTAATAGACAAGTGTTTTACTAAAAGGGATATTGTCCAACTCACTAAAGAAGCGTACCTGCTTCCCAGGATGCGGTCGGACACTGTTTTGTTGTCCAGGATGACAATTCCTGGGCTCTTTCTGGACTGTTCTTCTGTAATCTGGGTCCTATTTCTCGTCATCATCAGCCTAAATTTACTTTGTTTCTCTTTTCTCTTCAGGATTCTTGGGAGAAGGCATGCATTAGACTAGGAGAATGCAAAGCGTACATCTTTTTAATTGGCCTCGACGGCAGAATGGAGACATTCTCATTAGCATGCTTATGTCCCATGCTTCCGTGCTCTGGCACAGGGAGTGTGACAGTCCCAGTCCGTCCTGCTCATTAAAACCCCAGGTAATAACCGCATACAGGACAAACGTTGGTATTCACAGACAATGTTGCTTCATTTCCACAAGTGAACGTAACTTTATCACAAATGCTGCTTTATGGAACGAAAAAATGATATTTCCTAAAACGTGCCTAACTGCTTACTTCTTCATTCAATCATCTTCATACTTAAGGTTCGCAGCCATTAGAAGAGCTTTATCTAGGACTCCTTTTTATTAATAAAATTGGCATTCATTTCTCTGTGACTTTATCAATAAACATCACTGTTGACCTTATAAGAATTACATTTAGAGCACACAGAGGTATTTGAGCAAGAAATGTTAGTCATATCTTTTAATTTCTTTTCCCTATTCTTTAGTGGTTTTTGTTTTGTGTTTTCCTTCTTTTTTTTTGACAGTTGGCAAATTTCTCTCAGTCACGTTGAATAATAGGTTTGAAACAAAGCTATGAGGGAACATACAAGCCACCTTAATGAATAGACAGACTCAAATGTATTTTAAAAATCAAAAAATAAACTGAAAAATCCAAATCTTTGAACTTTGTTCTTAAAATGCCTATGACACACTGAAATATTTTGGCCAACTCCCCCTGTACAAATATCCTAGGAAAGCTTAGGTAAACTTGGCAGTATTCAAAAGAGGAGGCAGAAAGTTATTTTTAGCAGATGTTACTGAAGTCATCAATTTCTTGCAGAATGTTTAGGCTCTTTTATGTCAGTACTCAAGTATTTTAGTACCTAAGGAATGTTTAAATACCTGATATAAATGATCTAAGGAAAAATAATTACTCAGATATTTTGTTCAAGTCAATTCATGAAAGAGCCTCACACCCCGCACCCCTCCCCCTGAAAAATTTTGCAGATAATTTTCTATGGTTTCAACTTATGCTGGTATTGAGAGGTTTTCCTACAAATAGAAGGTCTGGGTTTTACTAGAGCCTATTTGAATGAGACTGCTTGAAGAATACACTGCCTAACGTTGGGGGATTTGCAAGCTAGACACTCAAAAGTAGGAGGAACAGACGTCAATTTAGTATCTTCAAGCAAAAATACCCCAATTCACATACAATTGAAGTTGGGAACAAAGAGGCAAAAAGAAAAAAAACCCTATGTAGTTGTGAGACCTGTTTGTGGAGAATGCAGGTAAAACAAAAACATAGCATAAATGTCCTTGCAAATTCACACATGTGGCATGTGTCACTGAGTACCTCGCTCATTTTAAGGTAAATGCCTTTCCATTCTATTTGTAAGTTTCCAGCAACTTCAGTGTCTCCAGGGATGTGTGTGTGTGTGTGTGTGTGTGTGTGTGTGTGTGTGTGATTTTAAGAACGTTGGGCACAGAAGCAAGGGAAGAAGCCCAGGGTGAGTATAAGCCGATACTGCTCAGGCTGTGAGGGTAGTGAAAAGTGAAACCTTGACCAGAAACGACATTTTAGGAAAAGAAGATGGTAATAGGCCTCCAGGTATGGGAACCAAGGGAGCAAGAACCTATTAATGGATGTATTCGAAGTCCCTAACCCTTGTGGGGCTTGAAAATGGGTAGTAAAACTCTTTTATCTACACAATCCCAAAATATTGAGATAAAATGTGAAATTCAAACACCACTGGAGACGTTGTTTGGTGTTGTGGAAATCAGATGTAACAACTGATGTTTTTCCTCCCCGTGGCTCCTGGAGCGTTGGTGATGGGTCACGCAATCCAAGTGGCCATGTTCACAGACAGTTAAAGAATACTTGCGCGTTTAAGCTAGGAATAACCTCAAGACGTTTGTTATGTTTTTTCCAACAAAATATTACTTCTTTGTATTTTGATATACTCATTCCTGTAGCGGAAAAAAAAAATCAATGGTGCTGTTTTGTAAGATACGAAGAGACTCTGAATATAGATTTCCTTCACCATTGTATGAGGTTTTCCTTCCATGTCATTATGGTTTCAATTCTAAAATGGTTATTCTTGGTGCTATCAGATCGCATTCCTGGTGTTACCACCATAACCAGTGGTACATGTTTATTTATTTCCAGAGGAATTCCAACTGATTTCTCCCAGATGAAAAACAAAGGAGTTGTTTCAAACTACTACGGAACTTCTTTCTGTTGAAGCATTATGAACAAGCATATCCTATTTTATAGCCTCTATCAATCTATAACTTTAATAAGAAAACAACTTTTTTGATACCCTAAGTTAAAAAATAAAAAACAAAAAAACCACAGGTAATAGAATCTTCTTTGTTAGCAGGAAGTCACTGGGACTATTCATGGCCTGATACAATTTCAAAAAAGTGCTCTTTTGAACAAGAAATGACTCATATACATCGAGGAGCTCGAATGTCAACCAGGATTTAGTTACCACTGTGAGATTAAAAATGCATTGAAATGCTCGGCAGCTTTCAGGCTGATGAGGGAGAGAGAAAGGAGAAAGAGATCATGAAAGAAAGTAGGTGATGTTGAGAGTAAGGGGGTCACAACCCATGTAAGTGACAAAGAAAGAGGCAAGGATAGACAAGCTATCAAATAGGATGGGCAGTCTCCTTGGACTTAGACTATTACACCCAGGTGGATGAATCCATTTTGAAAGGTACTCTAAGCGGTCATTACCGGCAAAACGATGGTTAAGAAGAAATGGACAAGAGTCAGCAAAATCCTGAATCCTGAGAAATGACTGGATCTAAAAGCCAAATAAGGACATTTTGAAATAGCACACATAGGGGGCGCCTGGGTGGCACAATGGTTAAGCGTCTGCCTTCGGCTCAGGATGTGATCCCGGCGTTATGGGATCGAGCCCCACATCAGGCTCCTCCNTAAGGACATTTTGAAATAGCACACATAGGGGGCGCCTGGGTGGCACAATGGTTAAGCGTCTGCCTTCAGCTCAGGGCGTGATCCCGGCGTTGTGGGATCGAGCCCCACATCAGGCTCCTCCGCTATGAGCCTGCTTCTTCCTCTCCCACTCCCCCTGCTTGTGTTCCCCCTCTCGCTGGCTGTCTCTATCTCTGTCGAATAAATAAAAATCTTAAAAAAAAATAAAATAGCACACATAATGAATAAGACGGCACTGGGGGGGGGGTATATTCTGTAGTCATTTGGTATAAGTAGCATCCATAATGGAACCTAATCAGAATTATAAAGTGATCAGCTTGAAGGTTTAATTTAAACATAAATTTAAAGTGGTACTTAAGGATCGTCGTCACAAGTATAATCTCCCTGCATAGTGTGGGAGACAGGACAAAAGGTCCCGCCTAAGAAATAGTTATTATTCACAGCGTACAGTTCTTCACAAGACATTCCGAATATTGTTGGTAACAGATAATTTTCCTTATTCATCCAGAAACCTCTGTGCATCTATACATACTGACATGGCCTGCACTCCATCAACCTTAGGTTCTTTTCTCAATACAAGCTCCACATCTTAAGTAGGCACTATGAACACACACACACACACACACCTGGGCACGTGCACCTTTTCTGCAGCTGTGTTACAGAACGTGCTCCATTACTCATTGTCTTTGACGTAGATGTTCTGACGCCCCCCAAATGGTTAGGATTATAATTTGCATTCAACACCTACTTCCTTCTCACTGAATCAGATCCAAAGTGTGTATTTAAATTTATCAAACACGAGTACGATAGCTCCTGCAGATGAACACCATTTTACAGGAACCTAATAAATTTCACAAAGCAAAGCAATCATCTCATGTACAAAAAATCTTTGCCACAAAGTTCATTTAAATATATTATTTAGTCTATCTCAAAGATTTCTTTCATAATTCCAAGTTTCAACAGATTAAGCACATGTTACTACCAACTACTGACCTTTTTGGAATCGTGGTTTTTCATTAGAATTAAATGAGCAGTATACAAGGCTGAAATACTTTAAAATATTCACAACTCACTATTCACCATTCTGAGAAAGCCTGTTTTAATCAAAATGTGTTATTCTGGCCTTTTGACGTACCAGGAATGTAGTTCTCAGAAAAATGCAGCACGATAGCATAATCCGTTTCACTTAATAGTGCCATGACTACTCTTTTCTACTCAAGGAACTCCTTATGCGAGTTCAACTTGTGACAGATTCTGTTTTGCTTCGCTGGGCTTCATTATTGAGTCGTGTAATTAAATATCACATAAAATAAAAACCTGGTGGTGCCCATCATTCAAAAGAGTTTTGTGCTTTCAAAGATCAAGAATCAAATGCCAAGAACTCATCCTAAGAGGGCCCCAACCGCAACTGAGGTCCCAGCGACTGACTTCAACGAATAAAAAGGCGATTCACTAACAAGGCATGTAGGACAATTTCTGGGATTCTGGCTGGCCATGCAGTCTGAATTCTCTACAATCCAAGGTTCAGTGGCTTACTGGTAGCCATAGGCCACACTGCTGAGAAAAAGAACCCCAATATACTAAACAGTCAATGGCATCCAGCTAAAACTAACTGATAATCTGTCATTCTGCCGATAGCATTAAAAAAAAATAATAACAAAACCTAATCAAAGCGATTTGTGATTGCAATCATCCACAGGATTACGTGTCAGAAGAACGCCTCCATCATGAAATGTATCTGTCTAAAGATGTAATGGACCTTCCATTGTTGGCTTTTGCATTCAGCTCTGTTTCTACGCTCCTTCCATCCTATACAACCGCTTCCCCTCACCCCCCAACTACTGCAGCTGTTTCTGCTGAGCAATAAAAGTTACTAGAGAAATCATATATACACATGCATGTAAAATTAGGGAAACAAGCTGCTTTATTGCCCCGATTTAAAATAAGCTCAATCAGTAGAAAAGAAAAATACTAAAATACACAGCTTGATGAGCAGCTGAAGACAAGAATATACTCAGACACGACTTTAGAATTCAAGCTCTATCTAGCTCAATGAGGTTTGAATGAGATGAAGGACATTTCTCCTTTAAATTTTTTCTAAACCACTGAATGAACACGTGGAATTTGTGGGGGAATGTAATCCAAAATAGACAGATACGTAAAAATTCCTTAAGTATTAGCGTGAGGCTTTAAAGGCAGGAAAAGGAAGGTCTCATTTCTGTTTCATATACAATGTTGTAACATTTTGTGAATCTTCATTGATAAGAATTCGACATTAAAAGAATACCTTCCAGAAGTCAGTATTAAATTTAACTTATGCGGAAGAGACTGTTAATCCTCCTTTACTAGGGCAAACAAATAAATAGATCAACCATAGCGCAAGGTAAGAACTCAAATACCGATTCACAAAATTAGAAAGATTAAATCATGAGGCATGTTCATCAATATGTCAAAGGTCTAGGGGAAAAGACACTGAAAGTATTGGCAAAATATGAAAACAGCCTTACTTTTGACGGTCGCTGTCCGGGTACAGTTGTAAAGAATCGCCAACTCGCCAAACACTTTTCCTGGCCCCATGGTACAGAGCTTCACACCTTCTTTTGTAACTTCAACCTTACCATCTAAAACAAAGAGACAACATCATTTTAATTCTCTTCCATGCTTCATTTCATGTGTTGCATTTTCGATACGCAATGGGGAGTATGAGGCTCCTGTTTAAAACTGCAAAGCAATTACCAACGGAGACCAGGCCTCCACCCAGAAACAATGCAAGAAATGGAATAAATCACGTCAGGTAAGAAATCCCATTCTTCTTTAAATTAGAAACTGATAAGGGGCGCGTGGGTTAGGCGTCTGCCTTCGGCTCAGGTCATGATCCCAGGATCCTCGGATCGAGGCCCCACATCGGGCTCCCTGCTCAGCGGGGAGCCTGCTTCTCCCACTCCCTCTGCCTGCTGCTCCCCCTGCTTGTGCTCTTTCCCTCTCTTTGTCAAATAAATGAATAAAATCTTATTAAAAAATTAATCACCGATAAGATCTGAGGTAAGACTCAGAGCCCCAGAAAAAGGCAAAAAGGTAAACATGTATTTTCCCAAATATGGTATTAGAAAACTATGGTAATTCCAATTTTGATGTCATTTGAATCCAAGAGAAAACCTGAGTAAGTGGGTGCATTTTCTACAGTACACTTCATACATGGGAATTCTCATTTGAGTAAAGCACAGTTATTACGGAAGGGAGATTACTTTGACCCTTGGGCACTGTTTAATTGCAGCTTATGGTATCTTTTATTTTTAAGCATCTTATCTGACTTGGGCAAGACTGTTTTATCTGCTTCCCAGCCCAGCAACACTGGCAGTAAGGAAAAATAAACTAGGAGGGTTGTGGGGGAAAGAAAGAGACATTAGGACCATTTATGTTCCACAAAGTACTTGGAAAATGAAATGATGAGGAAGGAAAGAGCCAAGGATACATGGACCCTAGTTATAGTTTGTTGCCTGCAAGGAAGGCAAATGCTATCCAAGAGGGAAAAGAAAGAAACAGGTTTTTAAAAAAGGTGCAGCTACATACACCAGAAATTCTCTTACCTCACACAATGGGGGGTGGGGTTGGAAATAAATGGGCAACACAATCCATTCTAGACTAATAGCCCCCCTCCCCACTTCTATTATTCTTCCAAGTTACTTATCCACAGTCTACAGAAGAACCTTCTGCTTGGCATTAGCTAGTGAATGAATGAAAGGAGCTATCACTACCAAGTTTTCTCCCCAATTCAGACCTATACGCATCGACTTCATAATTCTTCCTGTATCTACATGTTTCCTGTAATATTTAACTTTTTAGAGTTTGGGCTTTAAACATACTCCCACTTTAAAAAAACAAACAAATAAACAAACAATCAGCCTAGTTTCAACTAAGCAATAACATTTGTAAAATCACAGGGTCGATGTGCTAATTTCTTCAAACACCTATTGAGATAAAATCTTCGATATAAAAAAACTTTCTGGGAAAGTGTAATCCATGTACCAGTCATGTGAGGTCAACCCTTCAGAGAACATTGTTCTTTCGACCCTGAAAACCATTTCATGTAAATGCTATCAATGGAGAGAGAAGTCTGCAGTAATTAGGATAAAATTTCACATAAGATCTATTCGCCAGTCTTGAACTGTGTGTGGGCCCCTCCTCTGTGTGTAAAGAAGTCATTTAGGAATGAACAAATCCAACAATTCTAAAACTTTGGACATACTTTCTTAGACTCAAAATTTAGTCTACCTTTGTCATGCCTTATTTCTTGATTGCAGAAAATTAAACTCTTTCTTGTGATAGGTAGATCAAAACCAGCCCAGTAAATCTGTATTTTCACAAGCCACAGATGTCCCCCTTCCATTTCAACGGTAAGCCTGTCCCCTTACAAATTTCATCTGCTACTTGAGAATGAGAAAGAGGCTCAGAACCTAATGTGGTTAGGAGGTTTATAAGTCATGACAAGTCAGAACAGGAGTTAAATGCTGGTTCTCTTATCTGTTCCTTACAAGCCTTGGGACGTCAGGCAAGTTATTAATTTCTTTATGCCTTGGTTTCTTCATTAATAAAATAGATGAAAGAAAAGCACCTATCTCATCAGGTGGTTGATAAAATGAAATGATTAAAACGGGGGCAATGCTGAGCGTGATGCCCGGCATATAGCAAATGGTCAATAAATATTAGCTCTTATTATTGGTGTTATTTTTATTATATTTCTTATCTAGAAGGAGGGAGGGCTTACTAGATAATACTGAAACACAGTATTGCAATATCTATTACAGAAACCAATCAAGTCTACGTAGGTTAGTAGGTTTTTTTAAATGGATAAAGGATTTGTTTCAGATTCTCTCTCTATGGAGGGGGGCAGCGCGTTTGAGAACTTTGGGGTTCAAATCGGTATTATACCCAAAGAAGACAATGGCATTTCAAGAAGTCACAGTGATCTACGTGGCAGAATGCATTCTCTTTGTGCTCTTCCCCACTTGGTCACGTGCAGCTAACATCTGACAAGCATTGCTTTAGCAAGTACCGTCTTACCGTGGAGACTCCCGTGAATGACGAAGTAACAATGTCCTAGTGCGTTACAACATTTTCTTGACTTAAAGCTCTAGCTTCAATGATATTAAAGGAACTAATAGCAAAGTGAGCCATGCTTAATGAACTTCCATACATAACTGATTTTGCACAGGTCTGCTTCTCTCTCTGTTTGGGTCCCATCGCTGGAAGTCTTTGGTGGACAGGGACCCATGGGAGCAGGACCACTATTAAGAATCCTACTGGACAGCTTGACAATAAGGCTTCTTAACTAATAAAAGATGAGAGACACAGAACTCTCATTTTTAGCTCAGTGGTTTCTGAAAGGACGTCTGTGGACCTGTCACATCAGAGCTAATTAATAAAATGCAGATATTCCCCACCCTGGGAAATTATAACTGTCCCTACACCACAATGACCACTGTACTTGGTCTTAGTGCCCCTCACTTCTCTGAGAAACCATGCTCATACAGCACTGATTGATTTTAACTCATAGCGAACTTGAAACTGATGATGTTCCCTTTGAGATATGACCTCTAGAAAGCTCACAGCCAGAATTATATAAGACTCTGGGGCTGCATTTCTGGTTCCAACTCATTTTCTTGATCTTATTTTATATTCACCTAATTGGTTCACATCTAACTCATTTTTTTAAAGATAGGTATGCATAATTATATATGTGTATATGGGATATGCAGATAGGTATAAATAAGTTTATATATGATAGATATGCATATATATGAATCATTAGTGTTGGTAACAGAAGGTTTTAATCCATATTAATTAGAATAGCAAAAAAAAAATTTTTTTAAGAAGAGATTTACTGGAGCAGATTGTATTTGAGAAATAGAAATTTCGATGTAAATTATCTTCTCCAGGTTCAGTTAAATACTATAGGTTAAGTATGTTCACAATAGCCAAGGAAGGAAGGAATCTGATCACATGTGATAGATCAGAGTGGTCCAGAAAGCGTTTTTCTTTTTTTTTTTTTAATGAACAGAAATATCTAAATGGTAAGCAGAAACACAGTGTTTGTAAAATGTTACTCTGAGTCACAGTGAGATCACTTTTCCTTCCTTCTACCTGCTACGTGGGTGGAAGAAGTAATTCAGGGATGCAGGATCCACTGGGTGTTAAAAAGTTAGGTACACACATGGCATTAATTAGAGAGTCCTTTCAAAGACATTTGGAAACGTTCTGATTTCCAAGGGCCCAGTAATGTAAGTTATTAATGTGAAGTGTGAATTTGGTTAAGCTCATTCACTATGCCACACAGCAGCCTTGAAACAAAATTAGAAGTGGTCATACACTCACAAATGATTTCCGTACAGAGTGTGTGGTCCGCCTATGAAACCTAAGAATAAGACCGTCACAAGCTTGCTGCACACGGCCGTCCTTACAGGTGTCAGGGCCATCTTGAAACCACTCCCCTTAGAAATCTTAGACTTCCCCCCACCCTTTGTTCCACTCTATGGCTACCTTTGAGGTTTGGTTTAAATTGAATTCACTTGCACAGAAAGTAGGTAGGTCTATGGGTGTTTATTTTGGTGGCGAGGGGAACAATGTAGGATAAGACAAATAGGGAAGAAGTCACTTAGGCTCAAAATAGAGCATGCTTTTGCCAGAGGCTTCTACCAACTCAGAAAGAACCCAGCGTGGAGGTTTCTATATAATTATAATTTGCTATTAACTTCAGGAGTGCGTTTTGATGAATATACTTCAGGTCAGCATTGATTAATGTAATTTCTATTTCTCTTAAAGAAATCGCAGAGATTCATTAGCATTTATTCACGACTGTTTAATACTTTAATTATCAAATGTGTTAGATTCCAAATCAAAGATTTTTTTTTTCCTTCAAGAGTAGGAGAAAGGCATTTTCAGGACATCCTAGTGAAGTTCTAGACTTTTCCATTATTTTCCCTAACTGAACTCGAAGTGACTAGAGGCTATTAGAACTGTTATTTGGGCAACTAAGGCCCATCTGAAATGTGGTCCATCTATACATCTTGCTTGTGTTTTTCTTATTCACTTCTGCTTTTAAAAACATATATTATATTGGCATTATTTTTACTATGCACACTCCCCACCATAAAAAAGAAACATCCGAATCACTTTTATTTGGATTTTGCTAAACTGCTAGTTGTTTACAGGACAGGTATTGGAACAGTTGCTTATAAAAGATTTCAGGGTGACTGTTTCATTCAGTTCTTATCACCCCTGCAACGAGTGTGACTGATTGAAAGCTTTATCATAGCATCTTGAATGTATTGTTTTTAAAGATTTTATTTACGAGAGAGAGAGAGAGTGCACGTACAAGTTGGGGGAGGGACAGAGGGAGAGGGAGAAGTGGACTCCCCTGAGCAGGGAGTCCAATGTGGGGCTTGATCCCAGGACCCTGGGACCATGACCTGAGCCGAAGGCAGACGCCTCACCAACTGAGCCACCCAGGCACCCCCCTTGTACATATTTTTTATTCTACTTCAGGTCCATATGCCCATTGCTGATGGAACGAGCGGAGCCCTAAGTCCTGATATTTGCCACCTTGACCAAAAACCAACCCATGTCCTGCTTTCTGGCATCACGGTTCACGTGCCACCCTTGGGAGATACCAAGTATGAAGAGATCCATTACAAAGTATCTATACTTTTGTCTATCTTTCGTAAGAATGAGCAGGTCCTATAAATGAAAGAAATTGAGTTTACAAGGAGAGCCAGCATTGCCTGGGTTTGTTTATCTTTCTGGGTTTCTCACTAACCTGTGGTTTTGTGCCATAAGGACTTTCACGATTAAGGCAAGTCAGCTTAGAGATTTATTACTGGCAGGATGAACTAGAATGGCTGGCAATCACCTAATTATGAACACTTTAAGCTTCGTTCCAATAACCTTGGTTGGAACGTTCAGGACAACTTGATTGTCCATTACAGACAGACAGGTGTTATATCAAAGGTCCCATCCAGACAAGACCTCCCGTCCCTCCCCTCCTCCCGTCCGTCCGACTACACCTTCATGATTTTGTAGGTTTGAGCCCATGGCTTATACATTATGGATTCTCTCCTATGGGTTTCTGTAGCTGCCAGATTCTACAGGAATATCCAGCACGTGATGGTTGAGCTGTGTCGTCACCAGCCCGGGTGTATTTCCTCTAGGAGATGAGGCTCACTTACGGATCTGTTCTTTTTCCTTCCTTTGGTTTTATTAAGATGTAATTGGCGTAGAGCACTGTATAAATTTAAGGTCTATAGAAGGATGCCTTTACTAACATAGAATGCTAAGTCATTACAACAGTAAATTTAGTGAACATCGTCATCTCACAGAGATAAGAAGAAAATGTTTTCGGGGCGCCTGGGTAGCGCAGTCATTAAGCGTCTGCCTTCGGCTCAGGGCGTGATCCCGGCGTTCCGGGATCGAGTCCCATCAGGCTCCTGCGCTGGGAGCCTGCTTCTTCCTCTCCCACTCCCCTGCTGTGTACCCTCTCTCGCTGGCTGTCTCTCTGTCACATAAATAAAATCTTTAAAAAAAAAAAAAGAAGAAGAAGAAAATGTTTTCCCTCTTGGGATGAGACTTTTTAGTCCCTACTTTCTGCTTTCCTAATGGATTAGGGATATTATGTTGTCTGACTTGCCTCACAGGGTTATTTTAGATTGGGGGTGTTTCATGTGGGGAAGAAAGCAGAAATCGCTAAGGCTGCCATGGACCACAGGGAAAAACCCATCCAGTTGCCAGGGACAGACTATATTCTTAGATATCCCCTTCAAACCTGTAGTTCATTTAGCTGGATCTTTCTTCAGTCGGGGTAAGAAGGAAAAAGACAGCCTCACTAGGAGACTCGAGTTTGTTCTTGAAATAAAGAATGACAGTAGGTCAGCACCTTACCAGTTTTCCCTTCAAGATTGCTTTCAAATCCAAATAGGTATGGTCTCTCTGGATCTAAACTCTCGCTCCTTAGATGAGGCGTTAACCTTGATGATTGAAAATCATTCTTTGGCCATTGAATGAAATACTATGAGAAACTGCCCTGTTTTAGGATGTATTTCTTCCAAAGTTTGTGTCACCCAATTCTAGTTAGGGATTTTGCTTATTAGTTTTCTCCTGGGGAAGAGGAGGAGAGAAGGGTTGATGTTGTTGTTTTGTTTTTCCCTAAGCTATTTGTGTTACAGTTTCTATAATCATTAGGTTCTTACCCTACTTTGGTTAGGACCAAGCTTCCCATTCAAAGGAGTCACTTTTTTTTGATATCATCATAGCAATAATTCTTCCAGGGAGCACAAAATACTAGTTACCCAAGTGGAATGAGACAGAGTCTGAGGTTTAAGAAGTAAATTGAAGATACAGGAGTGAAGACCTTTGTTTCTTCTTCAATTAGGCAATCTGATTTCCCTTCCGGTCACGACTGCTATCAATACCCTGGTCTCTCTTTTGAATGAGAGAATCAAAAACATAAATGAAGTGTCCAGAACTAAAAATCTGACTATCCGACTTACGGAGACAGAGAGACACACAGAGGGACAGAGAGACAGAGAGAGAACCCTAACATCCACACCCAGATACTCGAACTTTCCTTTCCTTTGCTTCTATCTTGAGGTCACAGGGCGTACGCACATATTTACAAACAGACTGAAATTTAAGCAATTTGGATTCAGAGAATCATCTGAATCATCAGAGTGGAAATGTGGAATGAACAACTTACATTGCAGGATTTCTGCCCTCGGAGATACTTAGAGGAGAGAACATACAGAAACTATCATAGACAGGTCAACCACTTACCCGCTATGAACAGGATTCTGGAAGGATTTCACAAGCATCCTAAGTCTATAATCTTTACACACATTGTGTTTTAAAACTCTAGCACTTTTTTTTAAAGATTTTATTTATTTACTTGACAAAAAGAAGAGAGCGAAAGAGCACAAGCAGGAGGAGAGGCAGGCAGAGGGGGAGAGAGAAGCAGGCTCCCCGCTGAGCAGGGAGCTGGACGCAGGGCTCGATCCCAGGACCCCAGGATCATGACCTGAGCTGAAGGCAGACGTTTAACCGACTAAGCCACCCAGGAGCCCCAACTCTAGCACTTCAAAGTATACAAAAAGCACTAGATGAATGCCCGTGGACTAATTTCAATTTCTAGTGATAAGAAAAGTGAAGACAGAGGACAGATATACACACGCAGGAAAGGAGAGTAGACTGATCGTTCCCTGAGTAAATGAGAGTTGAACCGATAATTTGTCTTAATTAAGTTTATTAAGCTGAATTCCAGCAATATATAATGCATTCTTGCTCTATCATTTCTGTAATTCATGAGCACCTGCAATTAGCCTCAACAATTAATGGCCCGTCCTGTATTTCCTTAAAGACAGGCACATAGCAAAGTACCACTAACACCATCAGACTTGTGGGCATCCCTCGTGTTTTTGTTTTGTTTTAATATTAAGCTTGGGAGAGTTCACTGTAAGACAGTATTCTCAACTGGGGGCGATTTTGTTCCCAGGGAATATTTGGCAATGTCTGGGAACATTTTTGGTGGTCACAACTCAGGGACAGGGTTTCCTCCTGGGTTTTAGTTGGCGGAATCCCGGAATGTGGCTAAACACCCTAGGACACAGACCCCCGCCCCTACCCCCGCCAACAAAGCATCATCCAGCCCCAAATGGGAGCAGTGTCGACATAGAGAACACCTGATTTAATCCGTGCACATGCAAAATACTCTACATTTAAAGGGAAATTTTTGACTTCCACTATTTGTTATTTAACCTCCAGGATATAGAAATTGCAAGCTAAAAAAAAAAAAGGTTAACACCAGGTTGCAATATTTAAGCAAACCCTACTGCCACTGGATTGAATCAAGCCACAGAGCTATTTACTGGATAATTTTCCCCAGCAGATGTCATCTGAAAAAGAAGTACAGAACATTTTGAAGCAAGACTTAACAAGAATATCCTACTGATGCTGGAGTGGCAGTCTTTTCCAGACACACTTGAGAATACCAGGACCTGGCTGGGGGGCTGACAGGCTGCAGGATCTTGAAGAAATGATTGAACTCTGTCTCAATGACCTCACTACAGATTTGTGATAATAGTGTATTATTTTATAGGGTTATGACAATTAGATAATGCTGTGGCAAGATGAAGATACAGGTTGAGTCGTTCTTAAAATTTCCTTTAGACCAAAAAAAAAAAAAAAGGCAGTTTTAAGGAGTGCTCAAGGCAGGGTCCCATGGTCATCAGGCTAAGGCTCTAGAAGGCTCTAGAAGGATCTAGAAGGAGCAGAGGGATACAGGAGCCAGGGCAGGGAGGGGAGAAGGGAAATGGGCAGGAAGCCAGGAATTCCCAAGAAAGGGGCCAGTAGGAAGCTTCAGGTTTTAGGAAAAGGGGGATCTAATGTACAATATTCAGCTATTTGTTGCCAGAATTAACGTCCTACCTTTCTCCCCAAATGAGTCTGCTTCACAGATCTCTGGTGCGCAGGGCTTGGAGAGGAAAAGTGCTTGGGGGGAAGGTGGAACCTTTCCTGCGTGGAAAGGTCCAAGAGGAAGTCAAGCAGGTTCTGGGGCAGATGAGCAGAGATCCGGGAGGAATTATGTAAATCATGCAAGTGTGAGAAACTGACAAGGGAGTTTGCAGATCCTTGCGGGGTGGGTACCAGCCTTTACACATCAGAAGAGCCCTCCATTCAACTTCACCTGAGGCCAGAAAAGTATCTACACTCAACAAGTGAAGGAACGTGGCTTCAGTCAGAGAGGAGCTCTTTTCCTAAGCCCCTTTGGCACTTTTGTTTAGCTTTGTAAAGGCTCTTCTGAAGCTAGAGGAGGAAAGATTTAGAAATCAGAAGGTCTAAGCTGGCTTGCTGTTCTCGCTGCTCTGGTCATGGCCATCATTCGGCAGTTTCTGCATCTGTGCGATGGAGATCATCACTAGCTGCTTCATAGCATTAATATGTGAGATTTATCTGAAAGCGTGGTGTGTGTCTTCCACAAACATTAGTAAGCCCTAAACTGATGGCGAGGCAACCAAGCAACACCTGCTTGTAAGTAGTAGGGGGTCAGTAAGTACTCACTGATGACCAGATTGAAATATCAGTGAGGATGACTGCATCGGTGATCATGCTTGCAAGAAAGAATTCGGATTTCATTTTAATTATACTGCCTATGTAGCCTACAAGAAAAACACAAATTAAAAGCGTCACCCTCCCATCGCACTTACAGAAGTATTTCTGTACTTTATGTTACCCAGTAGTACACGTCACACAAAGAGAATTATAATTTGACACTTGAAAATATCTATACTTGATGTAACATAACGTGATTATTCTCCCCCCTTTACACAAGGCCAGGATTCTCCAGGGTAAATGGTGAGCAGTCACCTTCCTTCACATTTTTCAAAAGCAGAGAGAGAGAAAAAAAAAGTAACAACCATCTACCCTGAAAAATACTCTAAACATCTACGAAAAGATGAAAAAGAACATTTGAATTTACTCTCTCAAAAGCTGTTGTACAAATGGCCTGGGGCAGGTGAGGAAGGGGAGGATTTGGTTTGAAAGCTGCTACCCATACAAAGAAAAGGTGTTCACCCTCCTGTAAACCACAGAACAGAATAATGCAAAGTCAGGGTAGTATTTTAAGAGAACCAGAGGGTGGAAGAAAACAGCCAAATGCACCTGTCCTATGCAGTCTGGGGAAATGGCAGAATGCACATCCCCCACGCTCACCGAGGACTTAGCTAATGAGCAGATAAAAAAAAAGACATGTTATTCAGCCACACTAAGGAACGGAGTACCGAGCTCACAATAGCACGGATGAACTCCGAACACACACTAAGGCAGTCAGTCACAAAGACCACGCACTCTAGTACTCCATTCTGTGCACCACCCAGAACAGGCAAATCTTGAGCGGCAGAAAGCACCCTAATAACTGTCTAGGGCCAGGAGGGATGGAGGGGTCGGGGTGTGACAGTTTAGGGATACAGAGTTTCTTTTGGGGCATAATGAGATGCTCTAAACTGTACGGGGGTTTTGGATGGTTCTGGATGCACAACTTTGAATATTCTAGACCAGACTGAAGCAAACACCTTAAAAGGGTAAATTGTATGGGATGTGAATTATTTCGCAAATAAAACTGTTGAAAACATGGGGATTTGACACGGGCACCTAGTAACTGCTCAATTAGAAGACTAACGCTCTTAGTGCTTTATTATCCTTTACAAGAATGTTTAGGAGCCAGAGACACTTTGGCCTCTCACTCTTTCTCAAAGAATTGCTCTTGCTGCCTTTAGGGCAATCACGTCATCTTGGGTGACCACATTTTCCTCCCCAAATCACCATCCATCCCTTCCCAACTTCACTCTGTGACTAAGGACGGCAAGTCATCTGTACATGACACAAGCAATGAGTACAAATACCCCTTACAGTCATCACGTCCAAGCCACCCCATTTCTCCCTTCACTGAAACTCTACCGAAACACCTTGTTCACGATGGTCACGGCCCCTTCCTTAGATTCTCAGCCACCCAACTACAGAGCAAAGAGAACAAATCATCTTCCTTGAGGGTTATTCTGATAAACCATCCCCCTGCTAAGAAATTCACACTCGTTTCTCTGGGATCAAACCCAAATTCCCAGCACTGGTGTGTCTAGTCTTCACACAAACTGGGATCTTCTCTAAATTAACCCAAGTCTGCAGCCTCACATATCAGCCTCACATGCCTATTCTAGATTTCAAATGTCACGGTTGAGTTCAAAGGTCCTTAGCCAAGTAGGGCTCAGGGGGCTGAGAACTTCGATAAAATCTTCATATTGTTATTTTTATTAACTTCTCATTGAAATGGGGCTTTTCCATAGTAACAAACCATATTATGGTTTAACAGTACTTATGATGCAGTCACCAATAGAAATCACATTTTGTTAGACAGTTGTAGATATCTTCTTTTTTTAGATTTTATTTATTTGTCAGGGAGAGAGAGCATGAGCCCGGGAAGGAGCAGGCAGCAGGAGAAGCAGACTTCACGCTGAGCAAGGAGCCCAATTCTGGACACAGTCCTAGATAGCTTTAAATTTTGTTTATACTCACTCCTTCAAACTCATGGTAGTTATTAGACACAGTGCTAGATCTTATTATTTAATGTGTTAAAAAATACACATGTATTAGTGAATCACAACTTCTATAATTTGTTGATTTTTGATATAATTGGTTTCCTTGGAAATCTAAAGTAGCCAATGTTATGCATTTAAAAATATTTTGAAATGAGGTCCCCAGGCATCAGGTTTCCATGGGGGTTCCTGGCACAAAAAAGAAAAAAAAAAAGAGTAAGAACCCCTTGCTAAACGAATAATCCTCTAGACTCCTCATAGAGTCTTACCATGGTATTAATAGCTATCACTGACAGCCCAGAATTTATCTAAGAGATAACGAAGTAGATTTATAATAAAACAACTTGAAGCAAGACAAGCTTGTAGGATTGCTTGTTACAAGCCCAAAATCATGGATCCCATCTCATTGTTTGCCAACTAATGGTAATTGGTTCCCTGGCCATCTGGCCTGCCTCTTACCTTAGAGAATTATTTTATTAATACATCTTTGGTCATAGGAGGGACAGGGGAAATGTTGGCTTAATCAGCACAAATCCAATAATTAAAAAAAGGAAAAAAATTAGATATACTGTTTAAATGGAAATTATAAAAATATAAATTTTATCTTGGATATTAAAAAAACTATTACTCCATAGTAACAGTGTTAATGTTAATCACCCTTCTACTGTGTTGAGGAATTTTATAAAGAAACCCAGTAGGCTTAAAATATTTAAAAGGATGTGAAGTTCTACCTAGTCTTGAACAGTAATGAATAAATTTAAGAAATTAATTCCCATAGAAAAATATTATTCCTAATGACTAGCACCGTCCATGAATAATTTGTCCCTATCTTAAAATGTCCTAAATTATGTTTCGAATTCAAGCACCTCTTAATGACATCAAGGCCTATATTTATTTTTCAGTTTTTCCTGATTTGAGTTCATCCACTGACTCACATGAAGAACAGACCAGTTTTCATTTGAGTGACTAGTTTATTTTTTCTTTTATAAACTGTCTCCCACCACACCCACACCCCAGAGAAGTAAATAGGAATTGGCACTCTGCCTCCAGACAGGGTAGTGATTACCAACAGATCGAAAGCAAAATATACGGTATCTTACATTGTGAAGATTACAAAACAGATGTTAAACTAATGCTATGCTTCTGTCCAATAGCTGGTTTTACAGAAAAATTGGAATATAAAAATAGACCGAAATATTATCAGAAAAATCTGGCATCTAACATTAGGCTTCAGAATACAGATTCAATAAAGACAACTTTTGGTGAGGGGTGGTTTTAAATTATGCCTGAACACTAAGAAAACACACTGCCTTGTGTATCACTGCTGCTTCCCTGGGAAAAATAATATTAAAGTTCACTAGCCCTGGGCCTTTAGTTTTTATGTTCTCCTAACACACTTTGAAGTCCTTGGTCTCTACTGGGAAAGTATAAAATCAGGAAAGATGGCATGGGGCCAGCTGACATCTCCAGGATTAGAAAGAATAAAATTGAAGCTCTTCAGTGAGACGGAGACAAAAGGGCTTACAGAAGTCCTTCCCATTTCCCACATATTTTATTCATTACAAAGCGCAGCAAAATCTGAAGACTTTCCCGTTCTGACACAACTCTGTGGAGAGGAGAAAACACTCGGGCCACAGGATTATTGAACCCATTTTGGGCAGTATGGCAGTTTGACCACAACTGAAATCTAGTCACTACAACCAGCAGGTTTTTGGTGAGGGGAAAGATTAAATAGGTCCTGGAAAATATTGTCCTAAATTAAAAAACAGAACAAAGCAAAAACAAAAACAAAAACAACAATGAATCATAGCTATGTATTATTAGAGGAGGTAGCTTAAACATCCATTAATAAAGATTTCTATTTTCTTAAAAGCTGTCTGATATTGGTACGCGGGGGTCAACCAAAGACCTGTGCTTTTAACACTCTACGAAGATAAAGGCAGAGAGATGGTCTTTTTGTTGTTTTGCTGTGATTGTTCATTTGCTCTGGGAAAAAAAAATCACATCTGGCATCTGATATATCTTTCTGATAAATGAACAGGCATCAGTTTCTCCAATTCTATGGTTAGAAAATGCAGCCAGTCGTAAAGATGAACCTGGTAATGTCAGAAGGTAATACTCGCCCCTTTAGTGGGTATCATGACAGTATCAAAATGAATTAAAAACAGAAACAGGGGGAAAACCTCCAGAGATGATTTGCACCCACAGTGAGACACAGATACCGTGAGAAGCACAGACCACCAAACAAACAGAAATCCCTACCTAACGGGAAAATATGAATGTCAACGTGATGAATGAGCCCATGCTTACAACGGGCAGAAAGCATGTTTAGTTTCTCTCTGTGCCCCGTATGCCTATAGGATACTCTCAAAGATTTAATCCTGGGTTGAACCTGTCCTTATTAATGAGCGGCCATTTGTGAGCTCAGACTTTATGGCCGTATTCCAGAAGATAATGAGATGTTCACAAGAACATTCTGAATAGGCACATTCTAGCTTTTTGCAATTGCACCAAGGCATGTCATGAAACAAGTCTCCCAAAGTCGCTGAAACCATGAACTGAGTTAGTTAGGACTTCTTGCAGAAGAGACTTGGACGAAACTCCAAACCCCATGTATCATTGGTAGTTGCAGGGCAGACAAAGTATGAATATTACACTAGAGAAGGTTCAGGCGAAGAAGAGCCAGAGAAAAGACTCAGAGAGAAATGGGAACGACGGCAGGTGAATTGTGGAATAACAGGAGAGAGACAGTTAAGGAAATAGGATGCAATGTAGCAAAGAGAAAAGGTAATAGGTTAAGGTATCAGAATTAACAGCTCGGGGTTCTGATCGCCTGGAGCTCTGCGTTGGCTATTAGAAGAACTTTCTTTCTTATATAAATCTTCTGACTACCGGTCGGAGCTGAACCTCCAGCCATGCGAACTCTTGCTGATGGTCCTTCATGGAACTCTTTATGCACAGAGCCCAAACGGCTGACTTGTGTGGGTCATCTGAATATCCACAGTCCCTGGGAGAGCGGCCTGGTGGGGGGGCCCCGGGCCGTGATGTCGGTTACTATCCAGTCCTCAACTTCCTATCTATTTTTTGAAGTCCCAGGTGGTTTTCTCATTTGCCTTCAAAACCCGACCTGACCTAGGAGGAGACCATCTATAGTCTGTATCTGACCTAAATGACCATTTGTATATCTTGCTATGGGTATGTTAATGTGCTTGGGTAGAGTGCTTGTCCCAGACCCAAGTGGGGGTATCATAGAACATGTAGTATATGGACCATATTACTTTTCTCAAGTCCGAAAAACTATAAATTCTCAAACCTCTGGCCCCAGGGGTCCTGGAAAAGGGCTTGCAGATTTGCATTCCACTGATCTCTAGATGAGGCATTTCCCTTTCTTGTGAGGGGTCCTTGTGTGACTGTCATCTAGGGAAAAGTCTGCCCCTCGAATGGGATATGACTGACAGCAGGGAGCTTAGGAATGTATATGCACTGAAATCTATTTAATATTCTCTTGGATTTTACCATAAGATTATGAGGATGGACCTAAGAAAATGCCCATGGTGAAGGGAATACTATTCAATTTTAAGAAAATGCAGGATGTTGAGTCCAAGATGGTGGAGGTGTAGGAGGCGTTAGTTTCCTCTGGTCCCAGGAATTCAGCTAGATAGCTATCAAGTCATTCCAAACACCTGTGAAAACGAGAAATCTAAGAAAAGCTGCAACTCTACAAATAGAAAAGCGGCCACTTTCTGCGAGGTGTTACAGAAATGACTCTTTGGTCGGGAGTTAAGATGGCGGAGGAGTAGGGGAACCCTTTTTCAGCCGGTCCCCTGAGTTGAGCTGGATAGGTACCAGACCAGCAGGAACATCCACAGAATCAGCCTGAGACGCAGGAAGATACATCTGGATCTCTACAAACGAACATCTCCAGGGCTGAGTATTGAGGTACGAAGTGGGAAGCCGTGAATCCGCACAGGTATCGGAAGATAAATGGGGGGGGGGAGCCACCATGTTCGGGCGCCAGGAAGAAGTAGCCACCTGCACAGGGGAGCGGGTGGACCGCGGACCCGCACCCTTGAGACAGCAGACTGAGACCGTGAGCCGGGGGCACGCGCTACCAAGCATCTCACGGAACTCCGGAACTCCGGTGTGCTCACTGGATCCCGACTGAGACCGGGAGCTCCAGGAGTGCGCGCGGGGTGGCTGGCGACTGGCAGCTGGCGGGGTTGGAAACACAAAGGACAGAGACGCTCTGGCCCTGGAAGTGAGGGCTGGGATGCCGGGTGTGGGGCGCACAGCTCAGGATGCTGCAGGGTTGAGCAGCACCAACAGAAACAGAGTTAAAGTGGCCAGATCATCAGTGGAGAATGGGCCACAATCCCCTCTGTTCTGTGACAGAGGCTGAATTTCAGCCGCTGCTGCTCTCTCAGAAGAGGCATAGCAAAACACCAGGAAAAGCCGCCAGAGAACAAAAGCCCGGAAATACCGGCTCACAGCGTGCCCATCCCCATCCCCCCTCGCAGGGAACATGGAGACTCTACCCAAACAGGGTTTTCTGAGTACCAGCTCAGCAGGCCCCTCCCCCAGAAGGCAGGCTGAAAAATCAAGAAGCCACAACCCGGGGTGCCTGGGTGGCGCAGTCATTGAGCGCCTGTCTTTGGATTACGGCGTGATCACAGCGTTCCGGAAAGGAGTCCCTCAACGGGCTTCTCCGCTGGGAGCCTGCTTCTTCCTCTCCCACTCCCCTGCTTGGGTTCCCTTTCTTGATGACTGTCTGTCTCTCTCTCAAATAAATAAATAAAATCTTTAAAGAAGCCCACATCCCTAAGATCTCTATAAAACAAGGGTGCACGGCCTGGGTCCCAGTCAATAATTTGGGCTCTGAACAACCCCACAATCTCTCATCAGAATGACGAGAAGGAGAAGTCCCCCCCAGCAAAGAAAAGATAATGAGTCTGTGGCCTCTGCCACAGAATTAATACATATGGATGTATCCAAATTATCAGAAATGGAATTCAGAGCAACAATGGTCAAGATGATGAGTAGACTTGAAAAAAGTATTAA
>NC_048223.1:50441610-50551967 GCF_002007445.2 Ailuropoda melanoleuca
AGGAGATAATGCTAAGTGAAATAAGTCAAGCAGAGAAAGACAATTATCATATGATTTCTCTCATCTATGGAACATAACAACTAGGATGATCAGTAGGGGAGGAAAGGGATAAAGAAAGGGGGGATAATCAGAAGGGGGAATGAAACACGAGAGACTATGGACTCTGAGAAACAAACTGAAGGCTTCAGAGGGGAGGGGTGTGGGGGAATGGGATAGACTGGTGATGGATAGTAAGGAGGGCACGTATTGCATGGTGCACTGGGTGTTGTATGCAACTAATGAAGCATCGAACTTTACATTGGAATCCGGGGATGTACTGTATGGTGACTAACATAATATAATAAAAAATCATTAAAAAAAATAAAAAATAAAAATAAAAATAAAAATAAATAAAAAAAAGAAATGGNGGAATCCGGGGATGTACTGTATGGTGACTAACATAATATAATAAAAAATCATTAAAAAAATAAAAAATAAAAATAAAAATAAATAAAAAAAAGAAATGGAAAAAAAAAAAAAGAAAATGCAGGACATTTAAGTCAATGAACATATTTACCTTTGGACTTTCCTTCTTAAGGGCCGGGACAATCTTTTCAAACGTATATCCTAGTCTCAAGTGTCTAGCACAAAAATTAAAAACATTTGCTGATTGAATGTTTGGGCAGGGTTCAGGGGATAATGTGAAGATTTTTGTTCAGACAGATGAGTGTTTTTTTTTTGTTTTTGTTTTTGTTTCTAAGTGACTGTTTTCGTGAAGAGCTGCAAGGCTATTTTTAACTGACTTGCAGCAGGCAAGCATGGCAGGCAGTCGTAGATGGTGGAGAATTTATGTGTCCAGCCACACAAGACATTTTAAGACCTATGAGTCTTCCCCAAACATAATGTTATAAAATGTCCTTTTGCTAAAAATACTGGAATCAAGTAATTATCTACTTTTGAATTTTAATGAATAGGCCATCTGTTCCCTCAAATTGAAAAAATGAAATTTTTCTACAAATTAACTACTTAATGAGATATCCCTTGTGACTAAATCTGCTTGACTGTTTTTTGTCACAATCAACCTAAAGGTGACACACGGCATTTTAGATCAAGTTTTGCAAACTAGACAACGTAAACTAGACAATGGAACAATGTTTTTCCATAATCACAGTATCTGTTGGACAGGCTAGATTTATAATTATCAAAGACTAATTTTTATTACCATAATTTCTAAAAACACCATTAAGACGAATCTCTAGAATGAAAAATGTGTCCATTTTCATCTGTGATGATGATGACAATGCTGTGTTTCTAAACATTAACGCTTTATGGATCATCACTACATGATGGACAATTGTTTTCGATCTCTTTACCCTCTTCTCCAAGAACATTTTGTTTTCTTTGTGCTGTACTCTACAATATGGGAACCACTTGCCACACTGGGGCTATTAAAAGTCAGGTTAATCCAAAATAACTAAAACTTAAAGTTAAATTCTTCCATTGTCCTAGACACACATCAAATGCTACACGTGGCTGCCATACTGAGCAGTGCAGAATAGTCCTCCTGTCCTTTAGAAAGTTCCACTGGACAGCACGGCAACATCCTTTTTACTCTATTAAAAACAAGACAACGGGTCCAAAACGAACTTATGCTAAGCTCCAGGTCACCGAAACAAGACTTAAGTGAATTACAATTTCAGCTCCCCCAGGAATGGAATCTTACACTCATCCTTCCATCAGGAACTGCCTGACCCACATTAGTTAGGCAACTGGCTTGACAGACCCCTGCCATCCCCTACAGTAACCTCGCAATAACCACCCCACTTTTTCACCTGGTTTAACTTCCTTATTCCTGCTCCCTTCTGCCTCTAAAAGTCTTTCATTTTGTATAGCTCAGCTCTTCGACACTCCTTTCTGTCTGCTAGATGGGAGACCGCCTGATTTGAATTGACTTTGGCTCAAATAAACTCCTAAAATTTTGAATATGCCTCAGTTATCTTTTAACATCTCTAGTGGTCATCCCTCTGAACAATTATTTCTTCTTTAAGCAAGGAAGACCAATTTTTCACTTACACTCTCAGCAATGTTACTTTAAAACCATCCCCCATATCCACTGTGGGTGTACACACACACACACACACTCTTAATGCTTTAAAAGACCACACCTTTCTATAATTCAGTTGATTTATCCACTATCTCTTCTAGTTTTTAAAGTCTTTGGTGGGGGAGACAAATCACATATGGTTTAGTGAAACAAACAAACAAAAATCAGTAGCACATTATAAATAATGCATGATAGCAGCATGACTTTGGCAGAAAATGTACTTCATTCATACCAGTCACTGAAGCTTTCAGTCTAATTAAAAATGAAAATACCATTACAATCTGAAATTATATCTAAGTCACCGAATTAGTATGCCTGATATCACAGTTACGGAAAGTATTCAAGATGCTGCCTGTGGAAATGAGCTTGCTTTGTTTTCCCTTATTATCCAGATAAAGGTGGTTCTCTACATACTGTGATTGAACTAGGACTGAAGCACCTCATTTAAACTTATTCAAGACCAGCTCTAGATTTGTATGCCCCTGTCACGAGGGATTCACCTGTAAGATGCAACGGGTTATGGTGGTAACAGAAAATAGGATTTTTCCCCCCTCCAAGTCTGACCTTTAACTTTGGATCCCATTTACCTGCCCACTCCCTTGCCTCCAACACACGTAAACACTCCATAGCAGCCTGCCCAAGGCAGGATTTAATTCTTTGTCCTTGGCTCTTCTTTCCAGAAAGCTCCATGCTAAGACCCTCACTATTTCCCACAGCTCACCCATTTCTACATTATCTCGCCTACTAGCTATTCTAGTTCCCACAATTAGCAACCGGTGGGAGGACTAAAATCCCCCTATTCCACCACCATTTATTTCCTCCCATACTCTACCTCTCCTTCTCTGTTCATGTTTCTTTATATAAAAAAGTGCCACCTCCCCCCCCCATCAAAGGCACTTGGTCTTTCTTTAAAAAAAAAAAAAAAGTCTTTCTAGCAGTTAATGAGCGCACAAAGTCTATTTTCAGATCAAATTGGAGTCCGTTCTTTGCAAGAGGTGGATATATTTTTACTACCTTACAGATGATGAATTACTTTATTGAGGATTTAACTAGACTTTAAAATGAACAATAGTTGTTCAGTGTTCTTCTCTAGGCACACTGCATATCAATTTTTCAGTGCTGATGCATATAATCTAGCTCAGGTCCAGCAAACCAGGATCTCTGAGGGCAGGGTATGGATTTCTGGAATTCTTAACACCCTGCAGGTGATTTCCATTTGCTGACAGGCTGAGCTTGAGGACCACTGTACCCCGTAGTGTCTGAGAGAACAAGCAAACGAACCCCAGAAGCAGACAACAAAGCCCACATTTGGGTGGTGGGGGTGCCAACAGAAGGGAGGGCTTCTATTCTTAAGAGGAAAACCAAGTTTCACGGAAACTCTGTATCAGAGGACCAGGATAGGGTCATGGACACTCTTAGAGTTGGGAAAGTCCACTTAGAGAAAAAGGCAATAGAAAAAATTCACAGGCAATAAAAAGTTTAATTCATGTAAGTATTAACAAGTGTCCTCAATGAATAATGTTCTTTAAAAAACGGAGACATTAAGGCAGGAGTTGGCAAATTTTTTTTCTGTAAAGGACCATACTGTAAACATTCAGGCCATATGGTCTTTGTTGCAGCTACTCCACTGTTTGGTTATAGCATGAAAGCTGCCATAGACAGCACATAAATGTATGAGTACGGCTGTATTCTAATAAAACTTTATTTACAAAACAGGCAGAGGGCTGGAGTTGGCCTTCCAACCACACTTGGTCGATCCCAGCATTAAGGAATATGATAGGACTTTTTTTTTTTTAAGATTTTATTTATTTATTTGAGGAGAGAGAACACGGAGAGGGAAAGGGAGAAGCAGACTCCCTGCTGAGCAGAGAGCCCGATGCAAGACTCAATCCTAGGACCCTGGGATCAAGACCTGAGCTGAAAGCAGACACTTAACTGACTGAGCCACCCAGGTGCCCTGATAGGACATTTCTTTAATTATTTTTTATAGGACGTTTTTAAATAATTTTTATTTTGTTATATTAGTCACCATACAGCACATCCCCAGTTTTTGATGCAATGTTCCATGATTCAATATTTGCGTATAACACCCAGTGCACCATGCAATATGTGCCTTCCTTAATACCCACCCCAGCCTATCCCAATCCCCCCGCCTGCCCCTCTGAAGCCCTCAGTTTGTTTCCCAGAGCCCACAGTCTCTCATGGTTCATTCCCCCTTCTGTTTACCCCCATAGGACATTTTTTTTTAAACTATTAGGATTGATTGTATTTTCCAAAGATCCCATAACAATATCTCCCAGCTTGCAAGGTCTTCTGCAACATGCCTTTACCACTCCCCCCATCAGGAGGTGGTTCAACCTCTTTAAATCTAGTCAGACCCTATGACTGCTTTGGCTAATAAAATATGGTGGAGACGAAGCTGGCCTGGCAGCTTCCAGCTTCTGCTTCCTGTCTCTGGAAATGCTCCCCTGGGAACCCAGCCTCCATGTTGTGAGCTACTCGAGCTACATCGAGGGCTGATGTTTAGATACTTCATTTGAACTCTGGCCAATGGCACCAATCCAATCATCTACCATGCGATTGGGTCATCTTGAACGTCCAACCCGGCAAAGTAGCCAGATAACTCTATCCACAGCTGCCATCTAACTACAGTCATACAATGGATCCCACACAAGAAACATCTACTGAACCCAGACAACACAGAGAACCAAGGGAAATAAATTGTTTAACCACTAAGTGGTTTGGCATGTTACAATGTAAGTCAAACAACTTTTTTTAAAACACCACTTTTTCTGTTAACACCACTTTTTCTGTTAATACAAATGCTTTTAACCTGATAGAAATTTACTAAAAAATAGACAAAGGCAGGTGCTTTTTTATTCCCCCCAACTAGAAGAATGTATTTCTTCTAGAATTCATGGATAAACCACACTTATTTTAAACCACAAGCCTAGGGCACCTAGAAGTACAGTGGCTTTAATATTACGTAAATCCATTTAAAAAGTATCCTGAGATTAACGCGAATAAAAAATAATTTTTAATCATCAGAGACAAATTTAGTCATATTTGTACTGTGCAGGGAAAAAAGTCCTGACAAATTGCTTATGTTGTGCCCGTATCTTCACCTGTTACAAATGAGGAAGAGGGGTGGTTTGGAGTCAGGGAATACCGTGATCCTGAAACTATCAGAATTAGGATCAGAAATTAGCCACGTGGGGCGCCTGGGTGGCACAGCGGTTAAGCGTCTGCCTTCGGCTCAGGGCGTGATCCCAGCGTTATGGGATCGAGCCCCACGTCAGGCTCCTCTGCTATGAGCCTGCTTCTTCCTCTCCCACTCCCCCTGCTTGTGTTCCCTCTCTCGCTGGCTGTCTCTATCTCTGTCGAATAAATAATAATAATAATAAAAAAAAGAAATTAGCCACGTGACTGAATTAAGTTCATTTGAAATAGCACTCACTTTCCTTGACACAATTAGAACCAAGTTTTCTTAGTAACTTAGCGCTAACAATATACAGTGTTCCAGAATCAACAAACACAGCACTTAAGCAAAGAGTATTTCAAAAAACTGAAATTTTCAGCACAAAGCTTGATTTAGAGAGGATTCTCAAAATGTGAATGGTTGATGAGCTCACTGTCCACAAATAATCAAAATACTGAACGAGTGAACTTTAGTGAGTAAATGAATATAGAGACTCTTCTCTGGCAAAAATAATGAGAAGAGTACAACTCCCAAGTTTTAAGAATAACAACGGATAACCTCCACTGGGAAGATTATTAAAGTCAGAAAACTAATGTTCTTCTGGCAATTCAGTAAAGAGACAGATGCTTAAATCGGAAAGAAATAGCCTAAAGGCAAGAATCCGGATTCTGAATACCGGAAGCTAAAAAGTAGAGACTACAGGAGAAGAAATTATACACCTTGGATTAAGACAGAAGGGAACGGGCAAACAGGACTCCGGAGAGCCATTTCCTGAGAGTCTCCGAATACTTGAGCTGGGTCATCATGTCCCACCCTTGATTTTATAGAGGAAAACAATTAGGTCCCAGGAAACTCAACAGTGTAGCAAAAGGACAAGAAAAGTGCTAGAGGAGAGTCCAAACTGGCACTCAGGCCCCCTGTGTAGACGTCTTTGGGCTTCTTGCCACTCCAGCACTGCTCTCCGAAGGCTGGAGACCAGGGCATGGAAGTGCAGAGTCACGCCCCGAGCCCACTCTAGGGCAAAATGAGCACATCCCTTCCCCTCACTCCTGCAGCCAGTGTACAAGGGAAATACAAGCATGCTGGCCCTCGTTCTAGGGAAATGATGTTGATCGACTTTTGAAACGAACACCATATAAAAAATGTAGCTAAAAATGAATTCGTAAATTTTTGAAACGAAATTGACAAACGAAGAAGGCTTAGATTGGCCAACCATGGTAGTCACCCATTTTAGGCTTTAGTTTCTCCTTCATAAATTCACGATGCATCGGGGTAGGGACTGGGGCAGGGAGAAAGTACTGGCTAGATATAACACGGAGGTGGTCTAACTAAGAAAGTGAGACTAGCTCTCAGGTCTTCAGTGCTTAGTTGCTACTTTTCCTCAGCTGCCCTCTGTGACCACCATCCAGTGTCAGAACAGAACATAGGAAGGAAACGGCCCCTATGGAGCGGACACAGGACACACAGACATGTAATAGGATAAAGTTACAAGGAAGTATCTCACTCTGGGAAGCAATAGGATTTTTTTTTTTTTTTTGCAGTCGTCTCACGTTTCTCATTTTTAAACCTTAGTGGATTTTAAGATTTCAAATCCACATATTATACCCATTCTTTTCCTGATTTTATAGCTTGCAAACATATCCTTTTTCCAATTGCATTCATTTGAGATAAAGCCAGGAAAATCCTATCCCTGGAATTTTCCCCAGCTTGACCATCTCAGTTGGCCTCTTCAATCATCTTTGGGTATGCCTCTACCTTTCCCAGAGAAGCATTTTTGGAAAGTATCTTTAATACAGAGAAATGTACTAGCATTTTACCATAGTGGAAGCATCAGATCCACAAACACAAGGATTTGACTCTTTACCTTAGAGCCACATTTTAGGTCAATGCTATTAGGACCTAATGTGCCACAATCATAAACTCTAGCTCTGATTTTTGAAATTGGTTACTGTGCATATATAACCATAATTGAGTTTGGACACATTTCCCCCCAAATGCGTTTCTTTCCACATGTTAACATTGAAGCCATTCTGAAACTGTATCCACTCGTGCAAGCTCTTGAAATTTTCCACTATTTCCCCCTCTAACTTCACTATTTCCCCAAATAGAAGAACGGTGATCTTCACTTTGTGGTCTCTCATCCAGAAAAAAACAAAAAACAAAAAACAAAAATCTAAAGTGTTTAAATAAAAATCTCAAAGACCACAGCATAACAGAGCTGTGGAATCACTATGTTGCATGTCTGAAACAAATGTAGCACTGGGGCTGACTACACTCAGAAGTCCCAAACATTAAGAATCCCATAGCATAGAGAACATAGCCATAAAAATATCCTGTCCAATTGCATTTCATCTAATTATTTGTAAGTTTCACATTACATCAACCTTGTTATTTCCCTTTGTCCTAATTTGGTAATGTTCCTTTAGTATCTTTACTCTTATTTCATGACTCTGCTGTTCCCTCTATAAACTTGTTATAATGATAAAAAAAAAAAATCTCCAAGACAGTGTCACCTATAGCTTACCCTAAGAAATAGGTTTTGTATAGCATTCTACTTTAAAAAAAAAAAAAGCTGCATGAATACTACTCAGAGATACAATGCAGTGTGAAATATTAAATGGAACATCATACTTGGTGTCAAAAGAACTTAATTCTATCCCGGCTCAGTAAGCTGACTATGCACATTCTTCTCCTTTCCCGTGGCTTCAGCATTCATCTACAAAGTGATCCCGGATAGTCTCAAGTTCAAGTCCAACTCTCTGATTATGGGATCCTTAAATGTTTACCAAAAAAGAAAATGAAAAGTATTGTAGAAAGTAAAGCTACTTTTTAGTGTTTTATTTTTAAAGAAAGAGACTGAAGGAATTATGTCTCCAAGCTCCTCACAAGCATTACTGGAAGAACGTGTGCAGTGAAAGCTGGCATTTCGTCCATCTTAGAGACCCGCTTTCCATTACGTGACAACTTCTATCCCTTCACACATCACTGAAACAGAGAAACACAAGCAGTTCTTAGAGCCCATTGGTCCAAAATGGCTCCTGGGTTCTTTACATTCCGGCTTGGAAACCTCTGGGAACATCCTTCCTCAAGAGTCTAGGAGGAGTTGTGGGGGGAGGGTGGTGGATATTTTTGTGTCAGGCTGAAATTTTAAACTGCTCTTTGCTGAGGAGGATTTACATGTCTAGACCACGATCAAGCTACTTCTATACCTCCTGAGTGTTTCTGGAGACCCATGATAGCTTTGACTTTTAAGCAGAACACTGAGCTGAGGTCTACAGGTGGGACAGAAGCTCTCCACTTTGGAGAAGAGAATTGTGGTAAGGTAGCAGTGCCACCAACGCAAGGTGGGGAGACCAGAGTCAGGACAGAGAGGAGTGCTCTGTTAGTCTGTGATGGTAACACATCATGGGTGGAACTTACAAGGAGGTGGGCTTAAAAAGGTCAACGCATTTTTTTTTTTTAATGAGAGAGAGAGAAGGTGAGGAGCAGAGGGAGAAGGACAAGAAGACTCCACACTGAGCACAGAGCCCAACATGGGCCTCGATCCCGCAACCCTGAGATCATGACCTGAGCCAAAACCAAGAGTCAGATACCCAACCAACTGAACCACCCAGGTGCCCCAAGTGGTCAAAGTACTTTAACATCTGTTTACCTCAGTTGCTTGGAACAACATAATTAAAGAACACAGATAAAGAATCTGATAAACAGCCCGAGACATAATGCAATCCTAGCTACTACATGACGATTTATAAGCCACGGCGCAAGTGCAGGAACTGTGGCCCTCATTTTCCACCTCCTAGCACATCACCCTACCATACCAGGAGGCAGAATTCAGGAACGGTTTTGCAAGGGAAGCAAAATCTTCCCCCAAACCACCTATTTGAAGCCAAATGTTGATTTCCTATCTAATAGGTTTCAGGATGCAGAACTGAACTTGCCAATTGGGTTTCTCATTTTTGGGAAAAAAAAAAAAACAATTAGTTGTTGGTTCCACGAGTGGTTTTCGCTCTTTCAATTAATCAGATTTGCCCTTTCCTGCAATCTGTATGCTTCCCCAGAGAAAATCAAGTCGCCTATTTAATCTGTGAAGTTGCTCATTTATAAATTTATAATTTGCAGTTCCATGCCTAATCTGGCAATTGTAATGATGTAGGCCTTCAAAATTCCACCATGGAAGATAGCCACAGAAGGACAGAGCCTTGATTGGCCAGTAAAGCAAATATGAATCTGATGAAAATAAATATAAGTTATAAAAATATTACCCAAGAAGAATCTCAGCCAGATAATCAAGTTTGTCACAATCAGTGGTAAGTCATGTTGACAGCTGGACACCTGATGTGATGTGTTGAAGAGGATACTTAGCTCTGTGGTCTTTCTCCAAACATCACATCACCCTGGTCTAACCATGAGAAAAAAACGCAAACTCCAACTGAGGAACATTTTACAAAATATCTGACCAGTACCGCTCAATACCATCAAGTCATCAAAAACAAAAACAAAAAGCCTCTGAGAGACTGTCCTAGCCAAGAGGTGCCTAAGGAGACATGAAGATGAAATGGAAAGTGATATCCTCAGCGGGATGGGGGAATAAAAAAAAAAAAACATTAGGTAAAAACTAACAAAATACAAGTAAAGCCTGGGCTCTCCTTACTGGTGAAGTATCGATATTGGCTCATTAATTGTAACACACGTACCGTATTAATGGGAGATGTTTACAATAGGGGAAATAGCACAGGGTGCAGGGGGACTCTATACTTTTTTTTTTTTTTGGTAAAGCTGAAACCATTCTTAAAGTTTATTTTTAAAAATAGCATTACTTGCTACCAGTGCTTTTTAAACATTTAGGGACATGCTCATCCCTTGGGGATCTTGGCAAAGGAAGACTGATTGTAGTGGGTCTGGGCCAGGGTCTGAGAATCACTATTTCTAATAAGTTCCCAGATGAGGCCAATGTTGGTCCAAGATCCAGTGTGAGTGGCGAGGTTCTTAATCTAGTGCAGGGTTTCCCAACCTCTGCATGATTTGGCTGGATAATCCTGTGTCATGGGGGATATCAAGGACATTACAGAATATTTAACAGTAGCTTTGGCCTCTATTCACTAGATGACAATAGCATCTCTTTCTCCCAGTAGTAACAACCAAAAGGGTCGTAAGGCACTGTTTCCTGTGGGGAAAGGGGTCACCCTCACTTGAGAATCACCCATTTAAGATATTCATTAAAATATGACTTTTAGGGGGCAACTTAGAAGGGAAAAAACCCTGTTTATTCATTTATTTATATACTTGCATGCTTCCCATGTTCTAGGCTTCCAGAAAAGTAACTATAATTATTTTACAAATAGAGCTGATAGACATTATCGGCTATCTCTATAAAAACAAGATGTAAAATAGATGGTGTCTGCTTTCCAGGAATTTACTGTTAACTCATACATAGGAAAATACCCTGCTCAGTAGCCCTGGAAAGAGATATTATCCTAGTTCAGGAAACAAGCTCACAGCACTACTTGCCCAGCACGTAAGGAAAATTAAAGAACAACGATCAGACCCAGGTGTTGCAAATCCTAAGTCCCCATCACTCCCATTAATTCCTTTCACAGGATAAAATTCTCTCTCCTAGCTAGCCCTCCGGGGGAAAGAGAAGACTTTATCCAGACAGAAGGGACGGAATTGAGGCAGTCAGCGAGGCTCACAAAGATGCCAGAGACAGGACATAAATAACAAAGCCGTGGACTGGCAGGGTGGTGGCGGGAAGAGGGCTACCGCTCTCACCTGCGGAGCTTGAACTCCAGTAAAAAGCCTGAGCTGCTAATTCCGTCTCGGTAACGGAGTCAGGCAGCCTCTGACAAGGCCGTTCACTATTCCGAACGCTACGTCCTTTATTCTTGTCACGCGGAGAAGAGAATGCAGCTTACGTGTCTCTAGCGATGACCGGCTGGCTTCCGCCGAAGGTTGTCCGCTGGGGGCAGACAAGGGGGTGGTTATTTGATACACTAAGTATAGTCTGAAGTCCCCACCACTCCAGAGAGCCAAATGAAACATGCCTTTGGTTCGGAGGCTCACACCCAGACGGTGACACTGGCATTCTATCCGACTATCAAGGCTGACTTGACACGAGGATGTCCTCAGGGNGTGACACTGGCATTCTATCCGACTATCAAGGCTGACTTGACACGAGGATGTCCTCAGGGCCCCTGTTCCTTTTGAGGAATTCATCTAGAGCCATTGTTCAGTGTGACCCACAAAGTTAGAGTCCGGGGGCCACGTGTTGCTTGGGCTCCGGGATGCTGGCCACGCCCTCTCGCTCGGTGCCGCAGGAAGGATGCGGGATCCGCGAGCTGGGGTGAATTTCCTCCGTCCAGCTCCCATCTTCCCAGGCATGCTAACTGCAGCGTCAGTGGGTGGCCAATGGAACCCAAAGGTGCAAGTGGGGGATTTTCACAGCCAGTTCGTAGAGACTTAAACACAGATGCACACGCAAGCCAAAAACACAAAATATTTCCCGTTCTCACGCTCGTGCCTCCGCACACAGTACCTTGTTCAGCCGCGGCAGGGGATAATTAGCTTGCACCTGCCATGTGTCAGGGACGAGGGTGAAAAGAAAATGTACAGTAGATTCTCCCCACCTCCCAAACACCCTGCCAAGGAGTTACTTTGTTTTACAGGTAGCTGATCATCAGAGGGGGTTTAAATTACCCATTAAAAGTCACAGTTCGTGGGCAAGCCCGTTTAAACATTATATTTTAGCACTCATTCAGTTTCTTCCAGGAGTCGGTCATTATGTTTGAAGGTTCTCTCTGTACCAATACCCGGGATGCTAAGAAGGAAGTTTTAAGAAAATATCGGAAGGAAATGAATGGAATCTGAGCACCATACCTGGGGTCACTCAGGCGCCCAGCTAAGAACACACAGCTCTCCTTATGCTGCCAAACACCTTGTCCTCCACAGCACAGGGCACAGGGTCTGAAGTCACCTGCTACTGCTCTGCACATCCCACCGTACCTCCGGCTCCCAGTGTTCAGCTTGCACACCACCATCCCCACCTGCCAGCACAGTGTCTGGGGTAGCAGTCACCGCCCGCACGTGGAAAATGCGGTAAGCACAGTCCCCAACATACCCTGAACATAGTTGCAGTCCTCTGTGCTCTGAACCAAGCAAAGCAGAAAGGGCAAGGGAGAGAGAGACGGAGGGTAACAAATCACGAGAACATAAATGCTCATACCTCCAGGGGATAAGGCAAGCAAGAGACAGGCGATGACATCCAGTGCTCTGCCTGCTTTTTAGAGTCAGTAACACCCTGGGGACAGACAGAGGGAAGAGTCATTCTGCCTTTATGAACCAAGAGTCCACACCTGTAGTCAAGCCCGAGGGAGAGTCAGGAAATGCAAATGAAGCCCAATACTGCCCTTAAAGCCCTGAAAGACTACTAATAGATACCGGTCAGCTGTCAAAGCAGCAAACAGCCCAGCCAAAACTGCTGGCGGGTTTCTCATCCCAAAGCTGCCAACCATTGTGTAATTAAGTACGAGTTGGGCTGTATACCATGTGTTTTTTGTTTTGTTTTAAAGATTTTTATTTATTTATTTGACAGAGAGAGAGAGAGAGAGAGCACAAGCAGGGGTAGTGACAGGCAGAGGGAGAGGGAGAAAAGCAGGCTCTCCGCAGAGCAGGGAGCCAAATGCGGAACTCGACCTCAGCACCCTGGGATCATGACCTGAGCTGAAAGCAGATGCTTCACTGACTGAGCCACCCAGGTGCCCCTATATACCGTGCATTTTATACCAAACGCCTCCACAGCCACGCCAAGGAAAGCATCTAGAGTCCCCACCTTCTTAAACTACAGTTACAGTCCAAGTCATCCAGACACCTGACTGGGGGAGAAAGAGAGGGCATTTTTTAAAATAGCGATTAAAATGTTCTTCTTTACACGCGAACTAGAAGTCATCAAATTTCATGCCAAAACATCCTACAACCGACTGCTTGCTTTGTCACACATCACTCCAGTCTTACTGCACGCAAGGCAGCAAGGGATCAAGACACAGGTAGTCTAGGGACCATTCATTCAGCACATCCTTCTTAGTGGACTCGTGTAGATAAGCAGCATTTCCCCATCTGAAAGGACTTGCTCCCATAAACCCACCTGAGAAAACTGGAATCTGCAAATGGTTCCCCCTTCTACCTCCCATGTATACACAACACACCCAAGCATCCAATGATCCCTAAAAATGACTTGAGGAGGGTAAAGAGGGATGAAAACACCATATATGTTCATCTTCTGCTTTAAACAGCTGATTGTCCTCAAGCATGTATTCCATGGAGATATTTTCAACCTAAGTGCTATAGTTCGGTCTCTTAAAAGAAGACCCACAAGATGAAAACCGCCTTTCTGTCTGAGCAGGTGCTTCTGAAATCTATCCCAGGGTTGCCGCTATATTCATTTAGAATGCCTGTTTTGGCCAGTGATCCTTTACCTACAACAATTTCCACTCTCCACTGACTGGCAGCTGTTATCGTCGTCAATGCCAGAAAAATGCTATTTTCTTAAGAGGCGCCGTTTGCCCCCCTCCCAATGGCTACTCCGTCTTTTGATTTTGCTGTGAATATGATGAACTGGCAGATACACTGGCCGATGGCAGCAGCCTGGACGGGACAGCAGAGAGATTAAAAGGTTGCTTGCAGCCTGTGATATGGATTTGAAGGCACGTTGCCCTAAGGTTCAATCACCCAAAAACAGTGTCCCGTGGCTGTGCATTTCAGCAGCCAGGCCCCAGCTGCAAAGCTCACTGGCCTTGTTGAAAGAAGTACGCCTGCTCTGAGAGGGATGGCTGAAATGCGCTGGGGAAAACATTCCGGGGTTGGCGTTAGAAACTCCGGGTGTGCATTATACAGCTCTGTTAGCTACTAGCTGTGAGACCTGGGAAAATCCTCTAAATTCCTATTCTGTTTCCTTACCTCTCTAGCAAAGGGTTTTTTTTTTTGTTGTTGTTTCTGAGAAAGAGAGAGAGAGAAAGAATGCAAGTGAGGAGGGGCAGAGGGAGAGGGAGAATCTCAAGCAGGTTCCATGCCCAGCACAGAGCCCAACTCAGGCTCAGGACGCTGTGATCATAACCTGAGCTGAAATCAAGAACCGGATGCTTGACTGACCAGCCACCCAAGAGCCCCAATAGTAAAGGTTTTAATACCTACCTCAAGTGTGTGATGATAGAGAGAAATGATGGATGAGGCTTCCAATATAGAGACTAAGTATCATTTATCCCATCAGAGTATTACAGATGTCTGTGTTATACTGCTAGGTACTGTGTCTGAATATTCAAAGTTATATGGCACGTAGTATTCTTACCTTTAAACATTGCTTTATGCATGGATCCCACACAATTGTCACCAGGATTGGGGCCTCCTTTGCATAGTCCTAAGGGAACATGCAATATTCTCATCCACATGGTGGGATCTGTAGGGCCCTGATGGGTCCCCATTACCATTCAATGACTGGAATTTTACTGTGAGAAAGTTGGTCCTGCATGTTGGCTAAAAGCCAAATCCCTAGCAGGGAAACATTGTGATTTGTATCATTCATTATCCCTTTCATGTGGTTTTATTTCTCAGATTAGCATATTAAACGGTGGCCGTGTATTGGTTTCTCCATATGCAATCTTTAATCATTACAACCAAACCCTTCGATGGAGAAAGATCCCAAGGCTCCAAGAGGGTACTAAAAATGCTCAAGCTAGTAAATGGGGCAAGCAGGATTCAAGCCATGATCCATCTAGTGTCAAAGCTCGTGCCCTTTGCTTCTGTGTAAAGGAGTCCCATTTCTTAGCCTTCCTTACCAGCTTATCCAGGCCACCCAACCACTATCTCCATCCAAGCAACACACTCCCCTTTCTTATACCTTTTCCTAATCATGTGCATCATTTCATTTTCTTTGTAGCTCCTTTCCAGAAAACATTCCTCAAGAACATAGTAGGCGCCAGGTTCTCCTATCCGATAATGTCCCGAGACGCACTTGGCCATTTTTAGAGAATTTTGTAGAGAACCTTCACGCTGTAAGGAAGACTTATTAATCATTTTCTTCATGCCTCAATGTCTGTCTTAAAAAGCTATATGGCCCATTTTCTGAGGTGATGGTTATTCCATTTTTTCCAGACCTAGGAAGCGTGGTGATGCTATCAGCAAGATAGTTGTACATCCTTCGATAAATATCATGAAAGGCGTTCAGTTTCAAGGACGGAGGAGAAATAAGAAATAAGAGGGGTGGAGGGAAGATGTGGGGGGACAAGGCCAAGGAACCAAACACCCTGTGTGCTTGCTGGACATGGCTCCCATCTGAACTGAAGTCACCATCTACAACAGAGTGTGTTAGAAGCATGTGTGTAAAACTGTAAGCAGACATCCTGAGGTCCTTGAGCCTTGTCTACCAGAGACATTGTCGTAGAAACCATTTTCCAGCATCTTGTACCATTTGGGTGATCTGTTGCATTCCTCAGTGTCAGGCAGTATTCTTTGAAATTCATTAGGAATTCACAAGGCACATTTTATTCATCTGTTTAAACATCTGTTGGACGATGCTGCTCAACTTGATTTTGTGTTTTAACTCCTGAAGCTTTCCCTCCTAAATCTCTGAAGTTGTGAGGTTTTATTTATTTTTTTCTCATTTCTCGGTTTTACAAATACCAAAAAGTATAACTTATATCCTTACCTAAAAATAAAGCATCAGTAACAATAACATCTGAAATCTTATCATTATGGTCATATTATTTTTATTTTTTTTTATTTTTTTTAAAAGATTTTGTTTATTTATTCGACAGATNTTTTTCTCATTTCTCGGTTTTACAAATACCAAAAAGTATAACTTATATCCTTACCTAAAAATAAAGCATCAGAAACAATAACATCTGAAATCTTATCGTTATGGTCATATTATTTTTATTTTTTTAAAGATTTCATTTTTTAAGTAATGTCTACACCCAAGGTGGGGCTCGAACCCACAACCCCAAGATCAAGAGTCATATGTTCCACTGACTGAGCCTNTGGGAGAGGAAGAAGCAGGCTCATAGCAGAGGAGCCTGATGTGGGGCTCGATCCCATAACGCCGGGATCACGCCCTGAGCCGAAGGCAGAAGCCCAACCGCTGTGCCACCCAGGCGCCCCATATTATTTTTATTTTTTTAAAGATTTCATTTTTTAAGTAATGTCTACACCCAAGGTGGGGCTCGAACCCACAACCCCAAGATCAAGAGTCATATGTTCCACTGACTGAGCCTGCCAGGTGTCCCAGTTATGGTCATTTTAATTAATTCCTTTATTAAAATGAGTTACCTGTGCAAGATGTACACAAGCAAATAAGATTTGCTTATTAATTTAAAATAGTTCATATTCAATTGCATGGTGCACTGGGTGTTACACGCAACTAATGAATCATCGAACTTTACATCAGAAACCAGGGATGTACTGTATGGTGACCAACATACTATAATAAAAAAACATTAAAAAAATAAAATAAAAAATAAAATAAAATAGTTTGTATTCAGATACTCATATATTTAATATATTCACATATATAATATAGCTACATATATAATATATCCATATATTCCTATATTTAACATGTTCCAGTCTCATGTTATTCTGGGCAATGAAAAATTATTTATCACTTAAAAACACTTTTAGTAAGTATAAAATGGCTAATGCAAAGGATCCGAACTCTTCCTCTGCTCTCTCAAAAATCAAACCGTGGGGCACCTGGGTGGCTCAGTCGGTTAAACTTCTGCCTTCAGCTCAGGTCATGATCCTGGGGTCCTGGGATCAAGCCCCGCATTGGGCTCCCTGCTCAGTGGGGGGTCTGCTTCTCCCCCTCCCTCTGCCCCTCTGCTGCTCTTGCTCTCTCTCTCAAATAAATTAAATCATATCAAGATAAAAAAAATCAAACTGTGGCAGCAGCACTCTAGTATTGATTATGGCATTCAAGATGCCCCCCTTCCTGGCACATGTATCCAGAACTGTATTCAACCCACAACCCGTAAAAAGTATTCTGCCTACCTTTGCTGCCAAAGTATGAGTCGCACATACTATAAAAGTGAAGAAGTATGTGTGCAAATGGCCGTATTTTTTTCCATATGTTCATTTAAAAACAGGTGGATGGACTTTTACTTTGTTTTGGTTCTCCCAGAGGAAGGAGAACCACCTTCAAAAATTATTATTATTGAAATATACTAAGAAATAGAAAAGATTCTACTCCATTGCGATTGTAATCCTCCCTTCCTTCTGTGTTTTCGCCAATCCACATTTGTCTATTTGGCATCTGTCCATCACAAGACCAGTTGGATTCACTATATTTTCTATATTCCTGATGCTCTGGCCTATGCGGCCCTGCTGATGGGAGAGACTGCCCCTCGGAGGGCTAGCCGGTTCTCAGAGATAGCAAAGGGGAGCCTGGGCACACGCCTTTCATGTGTGAATTAACTCATCCAGAGCCCCACACCTCCCACCATCTCTTTTATGGCACACACACACACCAAGCCAATATGCCCCTACCCAAATCAGCCCAGGGCCAGGGGCAGACAATTAGCGACAGCCCCTTGCCCCAAGCCCACCAGAATTGCTCCAACCCACCAATCCTCAGCTGTTGACCGTGCTCCGCCTTGTCTTCCCCTGGCCTGGGCCTTCCCTTGCTCCTCCCTGCCTCCTGACCCAACCCGGAGCTTCCCCACATGACCCTGCACTACTTGGCCACCCCTTCTCTTGGGAATCTCATTAGTGGCATTGAATTCTACCACAGCTCAGTCCCCTCCATGAACTAAAATCTTGCGGGTGCAATCATTCCTTCTCAGACCTTGTCTTCTCTTCCCTGTCTCCGTCCATGCCATCTGCTTCTGACAATAGCATCTCTCCTTCTCTCTCTCTCTCTTTCTCTCTCCAGCTTTACCAAGGCATAATTTACACACTGTAAAATGTACTCGTTTGTTCAAGTTACACTTAGGAAATGTATAGAGCTGTGAAGCCTTCACTACAATCCAATTTAAGAATATTTCTGTCACCACGAACATCTCTCAGCCTCATTGCAGCCAACCCTTGCTCCCAGCCCGACCTCCAGGCCACCACTGATGTCCTTCCTTGTCTATGTCTGTCTTTTTAAGACACTGCACATGCATGGGATCGTATGATGTGTTGTCTTTTACATCTGGCTTCTTTCTCTTAGCATGATGCTTTTGAGGTTCATGTATGTTGTAGTTCATTCCTTTGTATTATCAGAGAGCATCCCATGGAATGGCTAGATCACATTTTGTTTTTCCATTCATCAGTTGATAGTTTTTAAGATTGTTTCTAGTTTGAGCTATGATGAGTAATGCTCCTGTGAACATTTGTGTACAACGCTTTATACGGACATAGGTCTTCATTTCTCGGAAGGATATTCAGTAGGGGAATCACTGGGTTGTATGTTAAGTGTAAATTTTTCAGAAGCTGCCAAATTGTTTACCAAAGTGACTGTATCATTTTATATTCATACTAGTAGTATACAAGGCTTCTGGTCTCTCCCATTGTCCCCAACACTTGGTATCCTGTTGTTGATTATAGCCTTTCTAGGGGCATGAAGTGCGTTTTTGTGTATGGTTTTAGTTGCAATTCCCTAATGACTAATGACTTTAAACATCTTTTATGTGCTCCTTAGCCATTCCTATATGGTCATTGGTGTATCTTCTTTGGCAAAGTATCCATCTTTTCAAGTCTTTTTTCTACTTTTTTAGTTGTGACATTGACTTATTGTTGAGTTGGAAGTGCTGTATATACAGTCTCGATACAATGTTTTATCAGATATATGACTTGTAGATATTTACTCTGTGGCTTGTCTTTTCATTTTCTTAATGATGGTGTTTCGGGTAAAAAGTTTTCAGTTTCAATGAAGTGCAATTTATTCAATTTTCTTTTATGGATCCTTCTTGGGTGCCATAAATAAGAACACTTTGTCCAACGTAAAGTCACGAACATTTTCTGATTTCTCGTAGAAGTTTTATATGTTTCAATTTTCAGTATAGGTCTAGACCTGTTTTCAGTGAATTTTCTGCATGCTGTAAGGATCTAAATTCATCTGTTGGTATGTGGATATGCATTCATCCCAGCACAATCCGTTGAAGAGACTATCCCTTTCCCATTGACCTGCCTTGACATCTTTGTCAAAAATCAATGTACATTATATGTAAGATGTCTTTCAGGAGGCTCAGTTCTGCTCTATTGATCTATATATCTGTCCTTACACCACTGTCACTCTCTCCGGATTGTCCTAAGTTTCTTATATGTTTTGAAATCAGGAAGTACAGGTTCCTCAACTATATTGAGTCCTTTGCATATCCATACATATATATTTTGTACACTCCTACAAGAAAAAGACTGTATTAGGGATTACATGAAATCTATAGATCAGTTATAGAACTGGTATCTTGACAGTACTGAATCAATCCATGAATGTCTTTCAGTGTATTCAGATCTTCTTTAATTTCTCTCAAAATCTTTGTGTAAGCCTTGCCCTTCTTTTGTTAAATTTATTTCAAAGTATTTTAATTCTTTTCATATTACTGGGAGTGAATTTGCTTTCTTAACTCTCTTTTCCAATTGTTCATTATCAGTATATAGAAATACAGTTGACTTTATATATTGATTTTGTATATTGTGACCTTGTTGAATTTATTTAGTTCTAGTAGTGTGTCTGTGTATGTGTGTGTCTGTGTGCGTGTGCGTGTGCGCACATGTGCATGGGTTTTGTGTGTGTGCGTGCATATGTATTTTTAGGATTTTATGCATTCAGCATCACATCATCTACTAACAACGACAGTTTTATTTTTTCCTTTCCAGTCTGCATGCTTTAATTTCTTTTTGTTGTTGTTGTTGTAATACCCAGAATCCAGTACAATATTGAAGTGATAAGAGTAACATTGTACCTTGATCCTAATACCAGAAGGAAAGTATGCAGTCATCACCCGTATGTAAGACGTTAGCAGTAGCTTCTTCACGGGTGCCCTTTATCGGCTTGAGAAAGTTTCCTTCTATTCTTACTTTACTGAGATTTTGTTTTTGAGATCAGAAGATGGATTTTGTCAACTGCTTTTTATGCATCTATTGAGAGGATCTTGTGGCTTTTATCATTTATTCTCTTACTGTAGAGCATTATATTAACTGATTTTCCGATGGTAAGAACTCCATGTTCCTGGAATGCATCCCACTTTGGTCATGGTGTATAATCCTTTGTGTATGTTGCTGGTTTAAGTTTGCTAATATTTTATTGAGGATTCTGCATCTATATTAATGAGGAAGATCGATCTGTGGCTTTCTTTTTTTGTAATATCTTTGTCTGGCTTTGTTATTAGGCTAATTCTGGTCTTATAAACAAATTGGGAAGTGTCCCATCATCCTCTGAAAGATTCTGTGAAGAATTCATGTAATTTCTTCTTTAAATGTTTGATAGAATACACCAGTGAAGTCATACGGGGCCAACTTTTCTTTGTGTGAAGACTTTTAACGAATAATTCAACTTCTGTACCTGAAATACCTCTCTTTAGGTTTTCCATTTTTCCTGAGTCACTTTTGGTAATTTGGCTTACAGGAATTTGTCCATTTCATTTACGTTCTCTAATTTGTTAGTATTTCGCTCTTCATAAATATCCATTATAACAGGGACGCCTGGGTGGCTCAGTTGGTGCAGCGTCTGCGTTCAGCTCAGGTCATAGTCCCAGGGTGCTGGGATTGAGTCCCCAGTTGGGCTCCCTGCTCAGCAGGGAGCCTGTCTCTCCCTCTCCTCCTCCCCCTGCTTGTGCTCTCTCTCTCTCTGACAAATAAAAAAATAAAATCGTAAAAAAAATTCATCATAACCTTTTTAACCTTGATAGGGATGTAATGATATCCTCTCCTTCACTTCTTGCTTAGGTGTTGAGTTTTCCCCTTTTTTTCTTGGACAGTCTAGCCAAAGGCTAGCTTTGACATGCATCTTAAATTATCACAGTCTACTTCAAATTAATACTAACTTAAGTCCAGTAAAATAGAAACTTTATTCCAATATAGCTCCATTTTCTCTCCACTCCTTTATGACATTATAGATATGAATTATATATATGTACATATAATCATTTATATAACCCAAACATATAATCTTTATATCTAAAACAAAATATATATCTTATACATAAACATACATGAACATAACATATATAAAACATGTCATATGTTAAACATTTTATATACTTTCAAAATAATTTTATAATTATTATTTTATGCAACTTTATGTCTTTTCAATCACTTACTTGAAAAGGAGGAAAACATGAGCTATATGGTCTTTTATATTTGCCTATATATTTATGTTTTCTGATGTTTTTTATTTCCTTGTGTACATTCTAGTCACCGTCTGCTGTCAGGTCCGTTACCCTGAGAAACTTCTTTCAGTACTTCTTGTAAGCCATGTCTGCTAGCAACACACTCTCTGTCTCTGTTTATATAACCATATTTTTATTTTGTCTGCAATTTTGGGAAATATCTTTGCTGGATACAGAATTTTTGTTTGATAGTTTTACGTTTTCTTTTTTGTTTGCTTGTTTTGTTTTCAGCAATTTTCTTTACACCACAATGCTTTCCAGCCCTACTATTTGTTTATAAGACGTATGCTGTTAATCATCTTGTTGGTCATCAGTACAGAATGAATTATTTTTCTCTCGCTGCAGGATTTTCTCCTTGGCTTTCAGCAGTTTGATGATGATGTGCCCAGGTGTAATGTCTTTGTGTCTCTTCTGTTTGGAGTTTGTTGAAATTCTAAGATATGTCAATTAAATTTCTTTTATCAAATTTATGAAGTTTATAACTATTTAGTTCTTTAAATTTCTGCCTCCTTTTCTCTCTTGTTCATTCTATAATGTGTATGTTGGAATGCTTTATGTGTCTTAACGGTCTTTGAAAATCTGTTCGTTTTTTTAAATATTATTTCTCTTTCTGTTCTTCAGGATGAATAATTTTTATGGGTCTATCTTCAAGTTCACTGATTCTTCCTTCCGCCATCTTGAATTTGCTGGTGAGCTTCTCTAGTGAATTCTCCCATTCAGTTATTATACTTCTCAGACACAGAATTTCCACTGTTTTAAAATATTTCTTTGTCTTTACTGATGTTCTCTATTTGATGAATCATTTTGTCAGAGTTCTTTAAACATATTCTTAATAGCTGATTTAAAGCATTTGTATGCTAAATCTCATGTGTACAGCCTGACGGGCAGCTTACATTGGCTTTTTCTCCTTAGAATGGGTCACACTTTCTCATGATTTTTATATTTATGAAAACCAGACACTTTAGGTAATACACCGTAGCAGCTCTAAATTCTGATTTACTCACCAGAGGTTGCTCTTTTTTTTTTTAACAATTTTATTTATTTATTTATTTATTTGAGAGAGAAAGAGAGAGAACAGGAGCAGGGAGGGGGTCAGAGGGAGAGGGACAAGCAGACTCCCTACTGAGCACGGAGCCTGACATGGGACTCGAACCCAGGACCCTGGGATCATGACCTGAGCTGAAACTTAACCAACTGAGTGAGACACCCAGGCGCCCATGGAGGTTGCTCTTTTTGACGTTTTATTGCTGTTATTCTTAGTTTCTTTAGCATCTTGCCTGGATTAATTCTGTGGATTATAACTCTCTCTGAGAGTGTTGGTGTTTCTGCAAAAAATTTTAGTACCTTATTTTTATTTTTAATTTTAGCTTTCTAGAGATTGCTGCTGTTTCAGGGTGGCCTAGTCATCCATCAGCCAGTGCCTGATGAGAGGTGCACTCAAACACGTGTGGGTTGCGGAACACAGTTTAAATCTGCCCTAACTTCCATGCTCCCCTGGGCCCTCTTGTGTCTCCTGTTTTGTCACATGGCTTCATGTTTAGCTAGGAATCCATGAGTAGTGAGACATTCTGCATCTCTCCCGAGCGTGTACGCAGCCTCGCACCTATGCACAGACTTGCAAACCTATGGGGATGTGTGAGGCCTTATCAGGACACACTGTGGCTCTCATTCGCTAGATCTCCCTATCAAATTTTTGGCAATGCGCTATTCTGTTGCTTTTCCCAACAAGGATGACAACAGGCTAGCTGCAATGTTGACCTTCCCCATTTGTTTGCTACCCGGATAGCTATTGTTTCTGACAATGCCCAGCGACGCCTGGTTTCTCTACTCTCTGCACCAAATCAAATCAGTCCTCTCTAGTAACTAAGCGCTGGTTTTCACAGCCACCACGCCCTGGTAGAATTCCCCCAATGAACTACCTGGCAGTGATGAGAACAGCTCCAGGTGAAAAGGCCACACACCACTCCTGCTTTTACCCTTAATAAACACTTCTCAAAGGATCGTATGCCTTTGGCCAATTTTCAGACTCTTAAAATAGTGGTTTTGTCATTTTTGGAGGTTTTTTTCCCCATTTGTTTTTAGGGAAAGAACTTGCCAGTCTCCTCACACTACTATTCTAGAAGCCCCCATACCTTTTTTCATAGCTTCATCAGGACTTGATAAAGCCATTAGGGGTATTAAAATGCAACTTTCCACGAAGCTAAACTTTTGCAGAAAAACAAGAAACCACACTGGGAATAAGTTAAAAAGCAAAAGTCCCTTAGAATGGTGTGCTTTTGAGGATTTTTGAGGTTGGCAAGGTCAGAAGTATTGCTGCATTACCTCAGCTAATGAGAATTTGCCACAAGTTTTCAGGAGAGAAAGAAACAAGAGCCATAGTTTGAGCAGTTGCACAAGAAGAATGTATGGAGAACAGAATGCTATTCAGGATATGACAGGAATCCCTGCACCCAGAAAGCAGCTCTAACTCAAAACTGGTTTTAGAATTCATCTTCTCAAGCAGGTTGTTCACACCCCTATGCCCTTGGTGTTGTCCTATGCCTGCTTTTTCTGTGTTCAGCCCATCAGCCAATGGGACTTGCTCTACTTGTTCCACTTCCTGGGTTACATTAACTCACGTCTTGTAGTAGCTCATGGCCTCTTTACTATTTTCTTTTTGATGTCCCGTCTCACTCTTCCCATCTGGTGTTGGTGACACATTTCACGTCCCACTTCCAAGCTCCACAAAAAAAAGGCTCTGATTGAGTTCTATAGGAGTGTTCCTTAATATCTACTGTGCATACTAATGAATTAAGATTCCTGGTAAAATGAAGATTTTGATTCAGGAAGTCTGGGGTGGGGCTGGAGATTCTTGGTGGGGCCTGTGCTGCTAGCCTGCTGACCCCACTTTCATGAGCATGGCTCTAGTTAGCACCTACAACAGTTAGCCACTGGGCGGAGCTCCTGGAGCAGATGCATTGTAGACCTCAGACCAGGTATGCATCACAGGTCAGCCCCCATCAGTCAGCTGTGGGCTGGGCCATAGGGATATGTGGAGCAAAGCATGGTGATCTATGCATAAAGAAAGCTGTGGCTCTAGAAGTGGCAGACATTCTGTACAGTAGGTGTGATGTATGTGTGTTAGTGCTAAATGGTTCCTTTTTCATCTTTGCTGATCAAGGGGAGTAACTCACCTTGAAACTTAACTAGTCTGCAGAGGACCACTGGCCAGTCTCCATAATACCCAAATTTCTCAAGAAGAACACATACCTTTTTTGTCTTTTAGGAATGGAAATGAATTCAGAGTATTCCATGCCTACTTTGTCTGTGTAATTAGAGATCAAGTCTGTACAGTTTTAAGCCAATTATTCAGAGTGCCTTCTATACTATCCAATACTTCCTCACAATATGATAGTTCTATTTCTATCCACCTGTTTGTATCTATCACCATAGTTTATAAGGCACTTTCATTTTTTAACTAACTTAATTGACATTGTTGCATGGCGGCATACAGAAAGGCCTTTTCTTATTCATCTATGTGCCTCTGGTGTCAGGGCAAGTCTTGGCTACACACCTAACCCTACCCTAGTCTGGATCTGAGTCCTCTGGGCCTTTTCTACAAAACAAAGAGCCTCTATAATACTGTCCCTAAGATACCACCCCATTACATTTAAATGCAGATTTAGATCCCCCTGGGGAAGCAGACCTGGGGAGAGCTTAGTGGAGGGGTGAGGCCCAGAGAGGCTCTTCCTGGATCTCTTTTTCCTTCCTAGGTGCTTGTGTGTTTCCCAATTTAAAGAGAATGACAAACAAGGCAGGGGGCATTTCTCACTCAGTAATTCAACAGCAACTTTTTGACTGGAGGGAAGCAAGGGGAATAGCACTCTCACTGTGCTGACAGCTGACATACCCTGTGCAGAAACATGGCAGAAGATAAATCAACACTCAACAAAATCCACCAACATAACTTCAGATGATGGTAACAGCCAAGGAGAAAATAAAAAGTCAAATATGGGGAAAACATAAAAATAAAATGCAGATTTATCTTGCAAGTTTAAGGAAAATTGAAAATGACCTATTTAATCACCATGAGCCAACACATGCAGCTGGAATGTTGTTTTCTGCTCACATATGGCAGCAAGACAGAAAGCGTTTGCACCAATGATGAGCATTTCCTCCGAAACCTCAATGCCAGTAACCTATATCCCGGCTTCGTCCCATGATCTGCAGGCATAAGGCTGGCATGTTTTCTTTGGAACCCAGAAAGGATTTGGAGCCGTGCTGGGCTTGGCAGAAGCTGAAGCTAGCCAAGGCCTGGTTCTGATCATTGACAGCTGCCTCCCAGATCGCTGCCATCCCACCAGCCTGTAATGAACCCCAAGCCAGGCCTGCCTGCTGTGGCTTCCGAAAGGGGCGGAGGCAGCAACTGCTTATTAAATCAGCCTTCTAGTTAGTGAGTGAGGACACTGTTGCTGGAGCACTCCTACAATTAAAACAACGACAGAAAACCTCTCCCTCCATGACCCCTTGATTGATTATAAGACAAGATAAATCTCATTTGGCTACACGTGGAGATACGAAACAGCAAAGCTGTGCTTTTTCAATGGATAATCATGGTCACGCGGAAGAAAAACACAGATCACAGAGTCATGTAAGAGTTTTCCCTCACAACCGGAACAATGTAAGCACCGTCTCTGAGGGTAACAATTGAACACTGGTAATAGGTTGGACTTCAGAATATCTCCGAAGAGATTAAGATAAAGTTCCAAGTAAAATAATACATACTTTCAGAATAGGACCATGAATTTGATATAGTTCTGAAAGTTAAAAATATAAGGAAACCACATTTGCAACATAATCTTTCCCAAATCACATGCATTACAGTATCCAACAAAATGGCTGATGCTTAATAGATGCTAGGACAAGTGTTTGATAGGAAAGGAAAGGAAAGGAAAGGAAAGGAAAGGAAAGGAAAGGAAAGGAAAGGAAAGGGGAAGGATAGAAGGAAGGAGGGAAGGATAGAAGGAAGGAAGGAAGGAAGGAAGGAAGGAAGGAAGGAAGGAAGGAAGGAAAATGAAGTACATTCTGTTCAAAAATTTAAAAATATAACTAGAAGTGCTCCTGGGTGGCTCAGTCAGTTAAGTACCTGCCTTCAACTCATGTCATGATGGGATCTAGCTCAGCGTTGGGCTCCCTGCTCAGCTGGTAGTCTGTTTCTCCCCCTCCCTCTGCCTGCCACTCCCCCTGCTCACGCTCTCTCCCTTTCTCTCTCTGTCAAATAAATAAATAAAATCTTTAAAAATATATATAACTAGAATATAAAAGAATAAACCAGGAAAATCATTTTTAAAATTCATATCCACATTTCTTGCAGTAATCTGGGTTTGAATTATCATAGAACAAAACTGCGGGGAAAAATCTCTCTGAGGTATTTGGAGAGGGAATTATTTCTTTGCTAGACACATTCATTTGCTACTGTGACTCGTCTAATGTAGAAAAAGAAACAAAGCAATATGGTGTCCTGCTAAAGCACCCTTAAAATCTGAACACATTAAAACAGACCTATGTAGAGAAAAATGTGGGCCCTTCCTCCCTTATTAATGCCCATAGGATCTCATTAGGGACAGTTACTCTTCCTTAAAGCCTCGTGGAAGATGACTAGGAGTGCCCACATAGCAGCAGACTGTAAATATTGTAGCCTCTTGGAGCCATGAACACCACCCTCCAAAGCGTCTTGACAGAGGATAGCTATTTTTAGGCATCAGTTGAAATCATTGTAACATAGGTAACTATTAAGATTAAATACCATAGTTGCCTCTATGCTTTTAAAAGCTAAGAAATTCTTGAAAGAAATGTTTTTTTCATTTCTTCTTGGGAAAACATTAGAAAGGTATGATGTTAGAAAGACCTATAATTCATAAACAAGATAAAAATGATAAAATATGTATAGGAAAGTGAACAAACATATGCATAACATGAACAAACATATTCATAAATAAAATGAATGACACTCTCGAATGTTCAAAAGAGAACTGAATTCAACTCTGGTTCGGATCTAGTTATGTGACCCCACGTGAATACTTTGCTTCTCTGGGCTTTCAACTCTTCGATGCGAAAATACAGAGCAGGCAATTTTTCATCTAAGGTCCTTTCCGGCAATAAAAGGCCATGGTCTCAAATATCTGCAATTTGGTATTTCAAACCAGGTACCATGATGATACCAAAAGCAGAAGAGTCTTTGTAATATTTTTGGAAAGCACAGGCTCAAGACAAACGTAGGATGGAAATATCGAAGATGACACAGCTCCAAACGTGGCAAACGTAATATGGTCGTATAATTTAATATGATGACCATAGTTCAATTTATGTCCTATTTTTACCTTGAGTGAACTACTGCTGACTTATTTCTAAAATCTGCTTTTGATCAAAATATTGTAAATCAGAAATAATTACAGACTATTAAATATTCCAATGGCCTCTGTGAACACACTGATGTCCTAAAATATCCTTCTCAACGTTTCAGAGAAATCCTCAGGAGAACTGGAAAAACAGGGCACTTATTACTCCTTCAGTCATTACAATACATATGTGGCTCTATTTACATTATTCATCAGTAGCTGTTACTGCATTCAGGTATACCAGGGTACTGAGACTGTTAAAAAGAACATTTTCTCAAAAATTAAAGAATAAATTCAGTCTGTTCAAATTACTTAAGTAGATGTGAACCACTGGGAATCTTCATGGTGAACAGAAGGTTTTGTGGGAAGAAATCTGGAGATAAAAATCATCAGAATGAACCAGAAATAGGAAAAAGGAGATGGGATGGGTGCCAATTTGTAGAAAAGGGCAGAACAAAGAAGACCAAGAGACAGGAAGAGAGCAGATATCTCCTGTTGAACACTATTAGAAAGATGGTAGATTTTTAAAAAAGACGTGAAAGAGGAGGAGTAAAATTTACACTCTCCATTCGAAAACCTGGGGTTAGTCTTATAAATAGAGATTACATAATGACAACCTCACAGCCTCCACAGCGACACATGCCAGGTGTCAAGAAACCGATCAAAGCAGGGTCACTTGGGAAAATCTATTCTTCACTTGCAAAGAAACCAGATGCCACGCCCTGCATCAGACCACAGCATTACAACTCTCCTTCACTCAGGGCGTGAAGGGTTGTTCTCTCTTCCGTGGGATCCTTGGTTTCTTCGCTCTGCAAGCCAATACTGTTCAGCGGCTGTGCGTACCGAACGGGTACACAGGTGTTTTTAGAGTTAGCTTCTAAAATCCTTTCTCAGAAAAAAAAAAAAACAGTTTCAGTAGAAATGGAGTATTTGTACACTTTGTAACATTTTCATTTTCTAACCCCTTCCCATGCCTGGATGATTCCTTCACGCAGGTTCCAGGTGGGCCCGGAATTTTGATCCGAGAAAGGCAATCATGACCTGATGCCCCCACTAGGTGGCAGCAGCCGGCATGCATGTGGCGCTGGAGCACAGGGTCAAGGGGGTTTTAAAAACACTTGAAAAGATAGGGCAGGGGATTTCAGCAGCAGAGTTTTAGATGCCTAGAAATGACAAGATCCAAGATGAAAAGCGATAGAAACACAGACCTAGGAAGGGGAAACCAGCAGTGCAACTCGTGCTGTTGGGGATGCTGAGGCCCCCCACATCTGGCCAAATACACTCCCCACCCCCTCTTCTTAGAGGCACTGTCTCCAGGCTGGAGCTCCCTCAGGAGGACTTCTCTGGGGTGCTGGGCAGCAGAGCCCAGCTGCTGGCGCACCGAAGCCTGCGGATAGGGATGCTGGTCCCGCTTTTCTCCCCTCCTGTGCTATCCGTGGTGCTGGATGTCCAGCTGTGGCATCCCACAGACCCTCCCTCCTTAGAGGAACCTCACACCGCAGGCTGTTCCCAATGACAGGGACCACCTGAGCTCTTATCCAAACCAGACCACTTTTGCGAATGAAATCTGTCCTGTGAATGATTCCACCAGCACATCAAGTACAATCCAGGCCATCAGGGCAAATGCAGATGCCATCCAATTCCTAACCACCTCCTCCATGAGAGCACGGCCGGCCCTCAGAGCCCGAGTAGGTAGAGGAACTGAAGCTCTCCCATTTACCAGCGCCTGGCACAGAGTCAACCAACAATGCGAATCCCCAGAGTGAATCAGTAATGGTAACTGATGCTGTGTTAGCCCCTGCAAAGGACCCTCAGTCCAATCTACAAACTGCGACTTTGCGGAGGAGGAAAACTCAGATTCAGAGAGTTGAAGTCCCCATGTGGCAGTAAATGGCACAAACGGACCAGAACTCAGCGCCGGACTCCTCCTACACCAGTGTTTTTCCACACCAGTGTTCCAAATGGGGATCCTAAGGTTAGCGGGCAATCGATCCCAGCCAGCCCTTCCACACCTGTGCCATGTGTCTGCGGGGACTTCGAGGAAGAGGAGCGTTACTGACCATCCACCCAAGACGAGGCATTATGGGGTGACCCTGTGAATAGTGGCACAAAAGCAAATGCTTGCCGGTGACAGGCAGACAACAGGAATGGGGAAAGTAGCTGGCCAGGCAAGAGAGACCGGGCTCCTTGGCGACAGTAGATAACAACCGGGTGGGAGCGTGGTCTTGGTGTTGTTCATTCAAGGGAGAACGACAAACACGGGCTTTATGTGAGATCTCCCCAGGTTTTTAAGTATCAGAAAAATCATCAAGTCCTGTGTAAGCCAAATCAAGACATCTGTGAGTCATCTTCGACCTACAGGCTGCTGTGGTGTCCCACTCCCAGATGGCACTCCAGACGTGCCAACTGAACTGGTTTGGGCGTATGGCCTGGGCCACAAGACTTTTACAACCTCCCCAGGTGATCTCCTGGGCAAAGCTGAGCTTTACAACGTGAAGTTATGATCACTGTCGGCATGGGCGTCCACTGGAGATTAGAAATGCAGGATCTGGAGTCCTACCACATCCTGGTCAATCTACAAGATTCTACTGAACTCAAACTCCTCATTTTAAGCAGACCACCTCCCCCCGCCCAGGAGGTTGAGAAATCCTGATTAAGAGAAAGGGTTCAGGCAGTGCGAATAATCCTACTAGTTTTCACTTGGCAAACAGGCGAAGCCAAGGCCAGACCTAAAACGCTGCCACGCCATTCACCATCCTGCCCACCCTCCAAACGTGGCCCCTTCTCTGGAAGGCAGAAGAGCCTTCTTCATGTCTCCTTTTGTTCTGCTGTGCTTTTGCTTTTGCTCTTGTCTCTGGGCACGAAGAAGCAATAAGTGCATCTCAGAAGTTGGTGTGTCTAACCATCGGTTCTTTTCTTGAGAGAGAGCACCGTCTTAATTGGGCTGCCACAGTACACAGATCTTGCCCTTCGGGATTCCACGAGAAGACGGCTGACCAAAAAATAATATTATCGGCTCTGTCTCCAAACGAGAACCGATTAATCTTGACTCTAACCTTCGGCTTCCTTTATTCCACATCACTGATTTTATCATATATCTTTTTACCTGTCAGATGTCTCTGGCATAAATGTCACCACACGGTCCCCTCTATGACATGGTCCCTAAGTTTTAAAAATTTCTCCGTGATGCAGCTGAGAGAACGTAGTGTTCCTTTGTCATCTGACAGAGTCCCAACTTCATTTTAAAGCTCTTAGAATGGGCTGCTTTCGCTAAAGGGAAACCTCATCCCTATTTATCTGTTCCTCCCGAGGAAAAAAAATTAATTAGTCCCAATCCCATGCAGGCAGTCAGTCAATAAAGGTTAAAATACAGTAATAGTAATGACCAGAAAGCTTCGTCTTCTTCCTTATCTGTGCAGGTTGCCATGGTTACCACTAAAATCTTGTTTTGTTTCACTGGTCCTTCAATTCTTTTACATAAGATTTCTCAGGGTTTACTGCTCCCCTTCTCTCTCTTCCATTACTTCCTTGAGGATCCGTCACTGTCACCGATGGAACACACCTGTCGTATATACCTGGGACTCTCTCCACTTAAAATCAAGTACATTCTTTCTCATGGAACTTTTAAGAGCAAAATCATATGAATGAGCTTAAAGCATAGAAATAGGAGACTACTGTGATAAAAATCACAATACTCTACTTTTCCAATTGGGTCACATTGCAAAAGTATGTGAAAAAAAATAGAACTTTTATAACTAAGCTGCTGTGCTTTTTGGCTAGAATAAAAAAAATACTTCTTTTTTATCTGGAAATACTTATATAAGACGTATCTGAATCCTGAAACATGTTACCTTCACCTCAGAACAATCGAAAGCAATTCCCACTATGTGCAAAGCATCTCTGGGACCTCTGTGTTTCCCCATAATGTGTGCATGGAGATTTTCCCTGGGATTGTGACCTTAGTGTTAACCAGCCTTGGGCTTCTACACTCGGGTCCCCCAGATAACCCACTGCTGTTCCCCAGAGTAGTCACTGCATTAGTAAGTGTGTGCACTGGGTTCAAAAGCCCTCCAGCCCAGTGACACATTTGGAAGGTGTTAACTCCGTGTTCAAACATTTCTTGATGCGTTCGGCAACCTCAGCCAGCCAGCAGACAGCAGTCATATCGAGACTTCTCTCATTCACTCTCTGCTTCGGTCCAGCCAGAGACGGGCTGACTGCCTTGGAGCTCATCTTCGCTGATCCTGTTTTGTGATATAACACGTAGCAGATGGCAGGGCTTCGAGCCCTAGCTATGGCATCTGAAGTTGGGTCCCTCTGTGACAGGCAACCGATGCCTACCTGTTGCTCGTCCCATGTTGAGAAGGCTTAGCTGCAGGGCTGTGATGTCTGACTACTCTGTCCTCTTTCTAGAAGTTAAATTAGGCAAAGTTGCTGACCTTTGGCCATTTTGACCTCTGAGAATGATAGTATCACATGATTCAACCTAAGAGTTGGGGAAGAGAAGGGAAGAGCTTCCCCGTATGGTTTTGGCATATCTGTAGCTTCTGAGTTCTACGTTTTACCAGAAGGTATAGACTCTCAAGCCTCCTTAAAAAAAAAAAAAGGAAGAGCTATCAAAATCTTGCTGAGGTGCACTAAATTATTCAAAGGCAGGTGGATAAATCACGAGGGGTTAATTGTGCCTCCTCCTCATCTTCTGCCTCACAGTTTCTAGAAGGCCAGCATGAGGAAAGTGTAAAGGAGTCAAATCATGACCAAGTACTCACAGGTAAGGGGCTAGGCAGACAACAGGATCCTAGCTGCTTTCTTTCAGGGGAGGGAGGCTGACGTCAAACGCGTGTTTATCACAGGGCTTTGCTTTGTTTCTAATCCAAGAATCCATGAGGATTCCTTTGAAAGGGAGATCAAAATATCAACAGCTAATATTCTCCAAGTCTCTTCCAACTAAGAGATACTGGATATTATTACATTTGGGGCCGTCTGCGCTCATGCAGCTCTATTTTTCATGACCATCAGGAGGGTACTAAACAGAAAATATAATTTGATCAAATATAAGGAGAGGCCTCAGTCTGGGACAAACACACACCAGAAATGGCATGGGGGAGAATAAGGAAACAATGGGGTATGGGCTATGCCAGTCTCAATAACTCACCTTTGATAACGACGTAGGCAAGACTCAGTCCTGTCCTGGTTTGCAGTTCTTTGCTTTCCTGACTCCTACAATTCTCTGGTTGGCTTTCTCTTTTTCGGATGTTAATGATAGCAACAGTGGGTTTTGCCCATCGATTCCCGGTAACCAATCTTCTCTTGTACCTTTCTCCACAGCAGGATATTTTCCATTCCCTCTAGCAAGTTCTATGTCCCTCCTGTATTTTGTTTTTTTAACTTTTTATTTAAATTCAATTTAGTTAACATATAGTGTATTATGGGTTTCAGGGGTAAAACACTGATTCAGCAGTTGCATATAACCCCCAGTGCTCACTCCATCACATGCCCTCCTTAATGCCCACCCCCAGTTACCCCATCCCCTCATTCACCTCCTCTCAGGTTGTTCACAACCCTCAGGTTGTTTCCTAGAGTGAAGAGTCTCTCATGGCTTGTCTCCTCCCTGTTTTCGTCTTTCTTGTTTTTCCTTCCCTTCCCCTGTGTTCACCTGTTTTGTTTCTTAAATTCCACCTATGAGTGAAATCATAGGGTATTTCTCTTTCTCTAATGGACTAATTTTGCTCAGCATAATCCCCTCTAAGTACCCTTCCCGTGAAAAGACGTCAGGAATACTAGATGCAGGTAAGAATCTGTTGTGATCAACTCTACGTTCCTCTATTCTGTGCTTCATCTTTTCCCAAATGTGCAATAAATACCACCAGGGAGCACGTGAGATGATTTTAGGCAGGACATGAACAAACTTTCTTTTTTTTTTTTAATAATTGTGTACTTTTTTGTTAAACTTCTATTATGGCAATTGATACTGTTTTTCTGTTTGTGATAGAAATAAATTCATTTAAACGAATTAGGGTTAAAAGTCAAGATGTCAAGAAAAAGTGGTAAGTCAATACCAGTACATAATGTAAGAAGGTGGTGGTAAATGGGAAACGGTGCAGCCTGATTCTCAAGAGAAAACTAGGGTTGAGTTTACCAGCTTCTTGCAAGTGGCATTATCTTTGAAACTCTGCAAAATAGACCTATCTTTTTAGAATTTACTAATAGTCTGGCTTTATAAAGTGTTTTCCATTGGAGGCCTGAGTTCTATGGGTGGGATTCTTTCTCAAAGACATTCTCTGAATTCTGAGGAGTTCTGCCCTTCTTCAAAGCCATGGCCAAAGTCCTGGTAAGGATGAGGACCTGGGGATCATGGCTAGAAGAGCAGCAAAACAACATGACCCCCTGGAGCCGGGAAGGGCCCTTTGTCAATCTGCATCCTTCTTCCCCCACAGATCCCTGGGAGCCTCAACTGCCTGGCCCTGCACCAAGTTCTTCACAAGCTTTATCTCCTGCTTCCTCTTAACAATCCTGCGGCAAGCTATTTCCTTCTCCCCATTTTATGTAGAATGCAATTAGATATTGTGCTCTGGCTTACACAATCTGAAGCTGGTTGAGGCAGGGTTAAAGCTTAGATCTTACAATGGCGAACCAGGACAGCACTCTGGACCTTTTAGGAAGGAAGTGCTTGAGAGAAATCTGTTTCTGATCAAGATCCAGAAGTTTTGATGTCATTTGGCAGGTCCTTCAAAATAAGTCATTGCTGAGTGCTGTGTTCCACTCTAAAGCAGGTGACAAGACGCTGCTACCACAAAGGAAGAAGGGGAAGACTTCAAGTGATCATGACTTTCCATCCTAATTCCCACCGTAACACAGCTTTAAATGATTTATTTCAGGGGACTTAGCTATAAATTGAATTATTTGACTAGGAAGCCAATTTTTTTCCTAAAATCGTTTCATTCCTCAGCCATTAAATGCACCTAAATTCACAACATGGGAAGCATAGTCAAGTAGAGAGTCTTTTATTAAATTGTTTTAAGGTTTAGCTAACCTTATGCATGATGCACTCGCTGCCTAATATCATTTTGTAGCAACACTTTAGGGAATGATTCTCAATAAATGCTGAGGGGAGAAAAATCTGCATGTGCGTATGTGTGCGTGCACACACGTGTACACATTCACACACATGGGGAGTTCTAGCACGCCACTGTAGGCCACCAATAATCTTTTTTTAAAGATTTATTTATTTATTCATTCATTTATTTATTTGAGGAGACAAAGCATGAGTGGCAGGGTGGGGAGAGGCAGAGGGAGAAGCAGACTCCCCGCTGAGCAGGGAGCCTGATGTAGGGCTCGATCTGAGGACCCTGAGATCATGACCTGAGCCAAAGGCAGCTGCTTAACCCACTGAGCCACCCAGGTGCCCCCTGGCCACCAATAATCTAATTTCTCCCAAACACAAAAGTCCTACTGAGTGAAATATTAAAATGCATGTGGGGCTTGGGTCATGAGGTCCTGAAACGATAGAATTGGGGTTAATAAACCAACAGGAGAGCAACTTCTCTTAGGACACTTTCAGTTTATAGTCTGCATTGGGAAGGATTTCCGGCGTGTCCCTGGCTAATGCCACACATATGTCCTCGCATGTAATTTCCTAGGGCCTGCTTTCAAATGTTTCAAGAGAAGCGACAGTTAGGTAAACTGGAATCAATGATGCCATCCTGCTGGCTTCGGAAACCTTATAAAAGAATTATAAGTCCTGTCGGGAGAGAGGCCCCTCCCTTCTCAGGGTGTGTGTGTGTGTGTGTGTGTGTGTGTGTGTGTGTGTAATCATATATGCCAAGTTCTTAATACTGGGCTTGCAAATACCACATATTCAAGAAATGGATGCCACTGTTGAGACCCAGTATACTGACAGGGACATGGGCTCTGGGGTCAGACTACCTGGACTATTTATCACGCTGGCTCTGGGACCTTGGGCAACTCCACAGTCCCCTAACCTCTCTGTGCGTCATATATAAAATGAGAATAATTGCAAATGTTATTTTATAAGGTTATTGAGTTAATACAAATGAAGCCTTTCCTTTTCTTTCTTTCTTTCTTTTTTTTTTTTTAAAGTAGGCTCCACGCGGGGTGTGGAGCCCACCGCAGGGCTTGAACTCATGACTCTGAAATGGAGGGTCGGACTGAGCTACCCCGGTGCCCCACAAATGGAACCTTTAAAATAATGCCTACCATTCAGGGATGACTCAAAGAATATTATCTATCTATCATAATTCAGAATGTTAGCTAACTCTTTATATTATCTGAATAATTAGACTGCTTCCTATTTAAGTTTTCTCTGCCCAAGCAATTACAATTTTAAATACTTAACTACAAAAAAAAAAATAATTGAAAAGAATTATGTAGTGTGAACATAGAATTATAACACTTTTTTTTAAAAAAAAATTCTGAAAGGGGGGCACCTGGGTAGCACAGTGGGTCAAGCCTTCGACTCTTGGTTTTGGCTCAGGTCATGGCCTCAGGGGTCACGTGATTGAGCCCCATGTCCAGCTCTGTGCTCAGCGGGGAGTCTACTTGAGACTCTCTCTCCCTCTCTCCCTCTACCTCTGCGCCCCCCTCCCCAAAATAAATAAATAAATAAATAAATAAATAAATAAATAAATATTTTTAGAAATCTTGAAAGGATATTGTAAATGTCACGAATAAAATCATCCAGTTTGATATATTTTATAGTAAATCTCTAAAATGTACACATTGTGAGATTAATAAAATGTTAGGGCAGAGGCATAAAGCTGGTTTTTGTAATGACATAATTTCCATATTTGACATATTATTACCATGCGCTGTTAAACAGATTAAGAGAAAGTTACACTATTCATTCCACTGCTCCCCCAAAATGACTCCAAATACAAACTTTTTATTGCCCTAGCTGGTCACACACGTCCTTGAAAGCATCACTTATGGCTCAGCGGACAAAACGTTCAGACTGAAATATGAACTGTACTATTGGTGCCACAGTATCAAGGAGTAAGAAACACAGGCCACCTGGTCAAAATCACAAATTCGAAGACAGTTACTCTTGCCTTGTTTCCGAATCCCTCCTTTCCATCCCCCTGACATACCCAGAGTTCTTCCATCCGCTGCTTTGTTCAGCACGGACAGCATTCCCACTGTGTGCTGGAGAAGGGCTCAGGACGTGAACGTGAGCTTGGGCCGAGAGCTGTGAGTGACGGGCATCTCGCCACAGGCGCCAGGCCCTGGGATGGGCATTCCGCAAAGCGGCCTGTGGGGCTTCACAAAGCCCTGAACAATGGGCAGGGGCGTCCCTTTTTCTAATAACGGAAGTGAAGCTCAGAAAATTCGGATGATTTGCTCATGATCACAGTTATGACGTGCGTGTGTGATTCTGCCCTCTGGACCCCAGCGCTTTGGCTGATGTCCCTGCGTGGCAGGGCGTGGGTCTTCTCGTTACCAACCACACGAAAGAAGCCAAAGCCAAAAGTTGACCCAGAGTATCAGTATTTTTTAAGTTTTTTATTTATTTGTCAGAGAGAGAGAGAGAGAGAGAGAGAGAGCACAAACAGGGGGAGCAGCAGGCAGACGGAGAAGCAGACTCCCTGCTGAGCAAGGAGCCGGATTCCAGGACCCTGAGATCATGACCTGAGCCGAACAAAGGCAGATGCTTAACTGACGGAGCCACCCAGGTGCCCCCAGAGTATCTCTAGCTTGCAGAACAACTGCGGGTATTCTGTTTGTCCTTCTTTCCCACATTTCCTACGAGGAACATTCACTGTCTCAGTAACATGAGCAACGCAACTTTAGAATAATTAAACATTAAGACAGAGAGACAGCAAGGCACTTTCTGGGAGATAGGGTTCCCTAACCAAGGCTTAAGTTACCATGTTTCCCATTCGTGTTTGTGTCTGTATGGGAAATTCAAAGGTTTTTAAAAAGAAAAGAAGAAAGAAAGAAACAAGAAAACCCAATCCAACAAAACAAAACAACAATGACCCCAATCTCTTCCAGATCCAGAGAAACGCATTGTTTAGTGTGGAATGGCAGACAGCATGTTGATCATTTTGGATTAGAAACAATCTTAACACCAGTCAGCCAACCAGCTAGATCTGAAGTGAAACTGAGTTTCAAAAACATCCCTTTCCAAGTCTTTAACTTCCACAAAGCCTGGATTCCAAACTTTGCCTCAGTGACCGGAGCTGCCTACTCAGGACTGCTCTCTGCCCCAGGGTACTGCTCCTCAGCTTCTCTCTCTCTCTCTCTCTCTCTCTCTCTCTCTCTCTCTCTCTCTCGGCCTCTGACTCCTGCTTCCCTTCCTTCCATCTACACCATACAAAGGGTGCTACTCAAAAAGGACAGGATGCGTACAGGAATCAGCACAGGGCAGTGTGGGCACACCGGCCATTCCTGCTCTCCCCCTACCTCGGCCATTTCTCAGAGAAGAAACAGGATGCAAGTCCCTTCCAGCCACTGCATTTCATTTCCCCCCAAACTAAATGCCCCTCCTACCACCTACGATCATTTAGGATTGCTGATTTTCAAACAATGTTGTTTAAAATATTAATAGTTAGTTTTAAGGCCTTGCTTTTTTTTATCCTGGGGCCCTATTGATGTTGTTTCTGAAGAATTCTCTTTCTTTTCCTCATATTTTCTCCCTCTCTCTGTCTCTCATTCAATTAGCATGTTACCTTGACTAATAAATGTTTAATAGTAAGTTTAACCTGGTAGAATGCTTGTATAGGAGTATTTCACAGTGTGATGAAAGATAAAAAAAAAATACCTTCAATTTAATTGCATACCATTCATACCTACTAATATCAGATAATAACATACTGTTTTGTTTGTTATTATGGGGCGATGAACTCTCTCCAAATCAAACCTTCACATTATACCTTGTTATACATTTTATTTTTACTTCAATGATTCTGCTATTCCCCATCCCCTCCCCACACTCCTCTAGGAAACGATCTTTCTCCAGCAACAGGACACTAATTGGTTTTAAATCCCTGTCCTTCACCTGCGACCAAAATGATCCCCTGATCAGCTTCTTTGCACTGCTCCATTGCCATAAAATACAGTCATGGAATATTCACGAGCGGCATATGGGAGAAGGGCTTGGTTCTATTATGGCTGATGGAAAAATATAGGCTAACTTTGCTCCCAACCGGAAGAAAAAGATAACAGAAAAGTGATCAAAGTGCCAATTCGGAGCCCATCGAGAAACTGCCAATAGTTATCTAAAGTAGAGAGAATCACAGCTGTAGATGTAGAAATGATGCGAGAGTCTTAGGGGAAAGTTACTCTCTACCCCACCCTCCCTCCTCTCATTATTCCCACAACCTACACGCATGCACACGCATGCACACAGGCACGAGTGCACACAGCACATGCACGCACAAACACAGGCACATCCCAAAGGCAGTGGGTGGAGACATGCCTTGAACATTGTCTTATGTACTTATTTATTTAAACATACATGGTCCCATCCTTATTGTTACTATTAAAGGAGTGAAACTTTCTTAAATCCAATTACTCAGCATTCTAAATTAACTTGTAAAATTATTACAGTGTACTTCTCAGACTGGAAATCACTGAGAAAATGTGTGTACACACCATTTGCCCAGAATGTTTAAGAAATACACATGTTGCGGCTAAACTAAATACTTGTAAAAAAAAAAAAAGTATAAATCATTTCTAAAACCTTAAGTCTAATTTCCTTGTTTCCTTAATGAGGATTATCACACCCGTTTTACTATCCACCATGAGCATTAAGTGAAATAACTCATCAGAACCTGTCCAGTACATTAATTTCCTGGCACATTTTGACAAGTATCAGGAGACTATGAGTCTATTGTTGCATGTGGAGACGTGAACCGCTGCCATAGAAATATATAAACATGGAAGGGTCTCAGGTTTAAAAAAAAAAGCCAGCAGAATGCTTACTTTTTGCCAAGAAGCTTAGTAGTGAACATGATGGGTTCTTTTTAATTTTTTAATTTTTTTAAATTTTTTAAAAGATTTTATTTATTTATTCGACAGAGATAGAGACAGCCAGCAAGAGAGGGAACACAAGCAGGGGGAGTGAGAGGAAGAAGCAGGCTCACAGCGGAGGAGCCTGATGTGGGGCTCGATCCCACAACGCCGGGGATCACGCCTGAGCCGAAGGCAGACGCTTAACAGCTGTGCCACCCAGGCGCCCCACGATGGGTTCTTTTTAAAACACCTTCCTTCTCTGTCTAGAGAACTCTGAGTCCTTAGGGCAACTGAACTGGTTTTTCCCTAAAGTGGGTTCAGTGAGAAGCAGGCTTCCCACTTGGACCATCTGCAGGGTCAGGGCTCCTGGATCCTTATCCTGCCGAAAGAGAGTGGGGCAGGGAGGAAGACTGCAGGCTGTGGACAGCAAATGGCAGAAATCTTGGCAGACCTACACATCTCCCCTGTGCCTGGGCAGCCTTGCTTCGCCAAGAAGGAGGAGAGGGATGATCTGTAAGCTCTCAAATGGGCGTGGAGAGGAACAGCTGTGGACAACAAATTGATTTCATTGGTTGAGTTCAATAGCAGCAGGCAGGGGGCCCCTGGAGTCGCTGCGCCCCGCTGTGCCTACCCACCAGGGTAGTCAACATCATTAAGACAATTCCAGAGTGCCTAACTGCAGAAGCTGAGAGGTGGCCTCACTGCAGGGGGAGGAGGGCAGAGGCGAGGAATTCTGATGGGCGGGGCACTCCACAGAGAAGGGAACAAACAGCGGGGTGGATTGCAAAACACCGCTTGCCACCCTGTCTCTGCAACAGCCTGGCTGCCAGATGAGCAAACTATCTGGTGTTTCCGGGGTCCCTTGTGCAGCTCCCTTTCTGGTACGCTGACCTCCCCGCGGAATGTGCCGCGTCTCCCCGAAGCTCCTGCAGACGTTCTATGCCCTGAAGCCCACGTGGTTTCCACATCCACGCTCGGGGTGCGAGAACCCAGTGGGAGTCCCCACATCGTTCCCGATACCTTTTATGGGAGCAAGGTTGCCTGATGTCCAAACACACGCGTCCAGAAGCAGGCTGACCTACAAGAGCAGGAAACCGCTGTCTACAACAGCCAAATATTTAGATCCCAGGAAAAGGTTGCCAGAGGCTCCATTTCCCGGAAGAGATGTGCCGGATGGACCTAAGGATCACATTTCCGATACGGTTTTAATCCGATTCGGAAGCCTGCAAGGTTTACACAGCTCAACTACCTGCGTGTATAAGAAATGGAAGTGAGTTCATAGCGAGGAGTTCCTTTCATAGATGGATTTAGTAGTAGTTTTCTCTGCATTTACTTGACTGGAGGTCTTTGCCCGGAGTTGTTTGAAAATGCAGGTGTAAAGATGTCTTTCAAATCAAAGTTCCTCCATGGAGGCACAGGGAGAGAACCCCTCTACAACTCCGGGTGACCTCGGCTAGGATCCAGGCTCCAGTAAAGGGCCGGAAATTTGGCACTACTGTGTAGAATGATGGATGAAGGGCACAAAAATAAACATTTCCAAATGCCCTCTATTTAATAAAGGCCAGTTTATCAGCACATCATAATTTCCCAAAACTTAGGTAAGACTTATTACTAATTTTTACCCTTTTGGAAAGCCTCCTAATCAAAATCAAAGTGATTACTTGTAAGCTGTTATTAGAAGTCAGGGAGTACTTTGTGATTTCTCTTCCTTAATCACTTCCCCAGGGCAGAAGGAGCTGAATATCTGAATATGTTTTCTGGCATTGGCAACAAGAGACGTTTTGGCCTCCAGTACATACAATTTGTATATAATCGTGTATTGTTTCTTCATCAACTGTGGAGATCTACAAAGTGTGTGACCATAAATGTATATACCATGATATAAATATGCTCAAATATGAAGTTAGAGGAAAATCGTCATACGTTGGGACTTGTTACAAGCATGTGACCACTTTCTTTGGACACACTGACTAATGACCTGAAATACTCTTGGCACAGATTTGAGAAGGTACGGGCTACATCATATTCGCTTCCAGGACCATTCCTGATGGTACCAGACATCCTGTTTCTTTGACTGCCTCAGCACACACACTAATGATACTAGACAATAAGAATTATTTCTAGAACACTGGCATTCAACAAAATGTTAGGCATCAGAACAAAGGATGTTTAAAGCTTTCAAAAGGGGAACTGTGTTAAGAGGGGATAAAGAAACCAAATGGCCTCGTGAGCTGTAACATTAATTTAAAATGCTGGACTGGGGCGCCTGGGTGGCACAGCGGTTAAGCGTCTGCCTTCGGCTCAGGGCGTGATCCCGGCGTTCTGGGGTCGAGCCCCACATCAGGCTCCTCCACTGTGAGCCTGCTTCTTCCTCTCCCACTCCCCCTGCTTGTGTTCCCTCTCTCGCTGGCTGTCTCTATCTCTGTTGAATAAATAAATAAAATCTTTAAAAAATAAAAATAAAAAATAAAATGCTGGATTGCTTTGAAATATTTAAAATAAAGAGGATCACTTTTTCTTTTATAATTGCTATTTTTATAATCATTAAGACTCCAATATATAAAAGCATACAGATTACAGAAACCATGGCTTAGAAAGAAATCCAGGCTAGGTCAACTCATCATCCCATACATGTACCTCCTTTCCTAGGTCTCTGCCCGGTGTTCTCGTGCGAGATCTTGGTGGCAGGAGCGTATTCTCTCGAGAAATAGTGCAACAGCTGGTCACACAATGGGATTTATACAAAAGGAGACCTAGGTTCAAATCCTGGCTCCTTCACTTCCTGCTAAGGCTCCTTGCTCAAGCTACTGAACATCATTAAGTCTCGTCCTTACCTAAGAATGACAACTTGTCGATTGCATGTGGATGTCGTGAGGCAGTGAGTGAATTGATTGATGTCCAATACAGGGTCTTGCACAGATTAAATACTCAATGAATGTTAACTGTTATCTTCTGAGACAGCCCTAGAAATGGACGTTTTTGACATCTTTTAGTGACATCTTAGGATGTCCCCAGGAAAGGACGTTTTAGATTTTTTCAGTCCCCAAATGCAGCTCTACACTTGAAAATTAATTATTTCAGAAAAAGAGTGTGAACATGCCACAAGTAGCTTGCATGCCATACTTCCCTTGCCAAGTGTTTAACTTTGCAACTCATTCCCATAGCTTAATGACAAAGTTGAGCCCTGACATCCATCATTCTGAGGAGGGAAAGTCTATCCAGACAGGGCTAGAAGTGGCTTCTTTCTGCATGAGTTACCAGTCGAGAAATCTGATTTCAATTCAAGCAGATGAATCAACATGCAGAGCCTTGCTGTCATGCTTTCTTGGCTTACCATGTTCTTCTATATTCTTTCATTTTCTACGATGAAATATAGAAGTCCGTGGCCAGGTAGTTATTTCCTCTGTGTGTAGTAGAACCTTAGCCTTTCGATCATTAAGATAAACTCACCATATAGTAACCCGGTAACACCGTTAAAACAAAGATTAGAGCTTCTTCTCCTCAGAGGTAAGCCAGGCCTTGTGGAAATAGAGGCCCTTGATATTTACCAACAAGGAAGCAATATGCTGAGCATCTCCCAAAAGACTAGTTCCTACCACTAATAAGGCATTCGGTTTAGTTTTTCCTTCAGAAGTAAGAATCACCTCCATTTCTAGGTCAGGGGTTCTAGCCACTGGAGCTCTGTGATGGGGTTACAGGTGTGCCCAGGTATTGATCCCTCGGTCCTTATTACCACCTGGGGAGGCCCGGTGTGGGACATCATCCTTTATCATTATGACAGTCAATGGAGAAAACACTTTCTGCTTGAGTACTGATGTGAAATGTTGAGAAACAGAGACTCTCCAATCATAGTCTGCCTCACGTCTTACAATGTTACCAGATTCCTATATAGTGGGTTTATCTTACTGATCAAAAGGCAGGGGCACCTGGGTGGCTCAGTCAGTTAAGCGTCTGCCTTTGGGCTCAGGTCATGGTCCCAGGGTCCTGGGATTGAGTCCTACACTGGGCTCCCTGCCCAGCGGACAGCCTGCTTCTCCCTCTGCCCCTCTCCCTGCTCATGCTTTCTCTCTCTCTCTCTCCATTTCCAATAAATAAAATCTTAAAAAATAAAAAAGGCAAAGCTACTGCTACACACAAAGGAAATAGGTTCTAGTCTATTCTTCCTTAAGTAGCTGAAGAAAATCCAGGATCCTAAGTGGCATCTGACTGTGGGACAGAAAGCATGGTGCCTTCGGTGGTGAGAGGCAATTATAACATCCCTTTTTTCTACTTTTCCACAGATGTGGGGAACATACAACATCTATGTAATTGGTGGGTCTTTACTATGCACCATATAGCTGGAAATTTTATCATTGAAAAAAAGGGTGTCGTCTGTCTCCCAATATCAAGAAAGTGATTGGTTAATTAACGCGTTGTGACTAATAATAAAGTAAGTGAATAAAGTAGGGAATATCGTGGGCTCAAATGCACATACATTTAACTGTTTCCTGTTTTCTTGGAAATGCCAGAAAGGATAAATCATGAACATAAATGTTAATGTGGATATCAGTGGTAGTTACCGCATTGTTCTGCATTGTACTGCAATGCAAGAACTTGCATTGTTCTTATTTTATGATTATTCATATCCCTGTGGCATTCTGTGGCTTACAAAGATCAGACCTCTTAAAATTATGAGAACACAAAACAAAAAAGGCACAGTGCAACAAAAGTGGTCTATTCGATAGATAGGGAAACAATGTGTTTTTGCATGAGGAAACATCGTACAAAGTTCATTTCTGGCACATCAAGGTTAAGTAGGTGTGTAGAAATAATACTATCCTAAAATAAAAATCAGCCAGTGACTCAGGAAGAATAAAAGTTTATTACCATATAGAAAGAAAACCTTCTCGTGTTCCTATTTTTGTGTTGAAAGCATCAGGGAAAGACACTTCCCAATTCCTTTTATAAACTCTTAATTGTGGAGGGAAGGGGATATTTGACAATGGAAGGCGTCAGCTGACTCAGAAGGGTTCATTGTGCTCTTCAATACTGCCTTCTTTAAATGAAGGATAAGGTGAAAATTAAACCACCGAGAGAACTGTAAAACAAAAAAGGTCAAAAAAAAAAAAAAAAGAAAACTGGAGAATGCTTAACAACCAACTGATAAAGGAGAATTTTTCAAGAAGGAGAGAAAAAACAGCCTTGATGAGGGACTGCTGGGGAATGGGGAGGACTCGCAAAGGGGCAGTGAAAGAAATTATAAAGATCTATATCCAAGGGTCACAGGGACTTAGTCTATTTCTCTGTGTCTAAGCAGATGATAACTAAGTCAGCCTTGCTCTCACATTGCTTTTTCCAAATGGCGGTCACGAGCCACATGTGGCTGCCCACCCTTCTTATGTGGCTAGTGTGGGTCAAGATGTATTCAAAGGGTAAAATACACACCAATTTTGAATACTTAGCATAACAATGTAAAATATCTCCCTAATAATTTTTGTAATAATAGTATTTTTGATAGAGTCAGTTAAATAAAACATGGTTAAAATCAACTTCGCAATTGTTTTTTGTTTGTTTTTTAAAGACTTTTTTTAATCTATTTGTCAGAGAGACAGAGAGAGCATAAGCAGGGGGAGCGGCAGGCAGAGGGAGAAACAGGCTCCCTGCTGAGCAGGGAGCTCGATGCAGGACTCGATCCCAGGATCCCGGGATCATGACCTGAGCTGAAAGCAGACGCTTAACTGACTGAGCCACCCAGGCATCCCTCAATTTCACCTGTTTTTGTTTCCATTTTTTTGCTTTACGTTTTTTTAATGTGGCTCCTGGGAAATTTAAAATTATATACATAGGTTGCATTATGCATACGAGATTTGATAGCACTTCTCTAAGGGTTTTAAAAAGTTACTGAAACCTGTTTACCCATGAACACATTTCCATGTGAGAAAAAAATCATAGTACCCTGTCCCAAACGTAGCAAACTTCCTATTGATCTAGCAAGCACCTTGGTTTTTCTTTGGTGACTCTTACACTTGAGTCATACTGAAGTTTATTATTTTTTTTTAAAGATTTATTGATTGACTTTAGAAAGAGGGAGAGAGCAGGGGGGAGAGGCAGAGGGAGAGGAAAGAGGATCTCAAGCAAATTCTGCACTGACCATGGAGCCCGATGTGGGGCTTGATCTCATGACTGAGATCACGACCTGAGCTGAAACCAAGAGTCAGAAGCTCAACTGACTGCACCACCCAGGTGCCCTGAACCACACTGAAATTTGTGCCCAGGCCCCTCCTCACACATCTGGGTAATGCTGCTAAGACAGAATGGGGGTCACTACCTCATGGGTTCCTTTCAATCATGCACGCCACTGAGAAAGCAGACTGGGAGACACTAAGAAACAGGGTAGAACTGGTCTGGAAAAGTGTGAATCGAGATAAGCTGAAAAAAACTAAGCAGAAGGGAAAAGCTTACGCTTCAGAATCTAAAACAAATCTAACTAAAGGACACTCACTTCCATCTTGCACTCTGCTCCTTATTTTCCCCACGGTTATGACTGGTTTACTCATCATCAAGTCTTCACAAGAGGCTTGAAAAATGTTTGCACTTTGGTTTCCTTCTCTACACACCTGGGAGTCTGGGTCACAGGAGTTATGCAATCCCTTCAAGATGGAGCTGGTGTTGGCTGCTTCTGTGTCAGGGCCTTTGACGTAAGCATCAGCCCCACCGAGGACTCCCCTCCCTCCAGTATCCACGCCGCGTACAAAAGCAACTGGTATATAGCAGATGCTCAAGAAATATTAAGGAAATGAATAAATGAATCAGTCCTGATTCTTTGATATAAACAATCAAGAAGGGCTTTGGCCAACTTCACAAAAAGTGAACTAACATAATAGCCAACAGAGGCTGGAGAACCAAATTTGGAAAATAGAGAAAACAAAGGGAAGCCATGCAGCCACAACAGAATCTCTAGAGCCGCCAATCATAGCACGGACCCTGCCCCGCGAGGGCACGTCTGTCCCTGACAGCCAATGGTCCATCCTCTAGCTCTCTGTCGTTGCTGACACCAGTGGACACCAGTTGTCCCTGAAGATACCATTTCCACAGCTACCCTTGGACACTGTGCGGCTGTCAGTTGAGCCATCACCAAATGAATTCTGCATTGACCCGACTTCTTTGTGTCACAAACTCCATTGGCGGAATTTTACGTGAGTACAAGCTTGGTCAAATCTAGGTCACGTGGCTCATGACCTATCCTACTAGGGAAGACAGTACTGAAGGTCTAATATTTTGTTCCCTCCTATACAAGGAAACGGACTCTACCTTTCCTTAAAATTTATAAGGCAGGAGGCGCCTGGTTGGCTCGGTCGTTAAGCGTCTGCCTTTGGCTCAGGGCGTGATCCCGGCGTTCTGGGATCGAGCCCACGTCAGGATCCTCTGCTGGGAGCCTGCTTCTTCCTCTCCCACTCCCCCTGCTTGTGTTCCCTCTCTTGCTGGCTGTCTCTCTCTCTATCAAATAAATAAATAAAATCTTTAAAAAAAAATTATAAGGCAGGAATGTCCCCAAACACATCTGCTGGGCAGATTCCCCAAATGACAAATGTTCCCGATAATCCTGTGATTGCGAATGCGTCTATTTCTTTTTCTTTGATCAGATATATTCTTGCTGCTGCATGTCGTGCATTAGGCTTCTTGGATTACAGTGGATTTCTGAATGATAAAAAAACACTATGCTGCATGAGTCAGGGTTCTCCAGATAAACAGAACCAATAGAATTTATTTATCTACTTTATATTTACTTATACTATACATATATTTATAATAAGGGTTTTTTATATTTATGATGCTATTATTTATTATATTATTATTATACATGCATCTATTATAAGAAAATGCAATGACAAAGGCTAAGAAGTCCCTGGATCCAGAATTGGTCAGCTGGAGACCCAGGAGCACCAAAAGTGGAGTTCCTGTAGAGTTCCTGAAGGCCTGGGAATTGGGAGAGCAGAGGTGCAGTGGCCACGGGCTCAAGACTGAGGAACGGCTGACGGTTCAGAGAGAGTCCAAGGTCAGGAAAGACCATACCCTGAGCTCAAAGTAGTCAGGCAGGAGGAATCCCCTTTGACTGGTGGTAGGAGCAACCTCTTTGTTCTATTCAGGCCTTCAAATGATTGGGTAAGGGCCACCCAACATTAGGGAAGACAATTTGCTTTACTCAATCTGCTGATTTAAATGTTTATTCCAGGGGTGCCTGGAGGGCTCAGTCGGTGAAGTGTCTGCCTTCAGCTCAGGTCATGACCCCAGGGTCCTGGGATCAGTCCTGAGTCGGGCTCCCTGCTGAGCACGGAGCCTGCTTCTCCCTCCCTCTGCCTCTGTGCTCCTCTCTCTCAAATAAATAAATAAAATCTTTAAAAATACACAAACAAATAAATGTTTACTCCACCCCAAACCTCCCTCCCGGACAGAATCATGTTTGAACAAATATCTGAGCATCCCTTGGCCCAGCCACGTTGACGCAAAATTCACCACCACGCCTGCCCTTCCAGGGACAATTGACAATCCAGTTAGCCCTCAAAACTTAGAGCTCTGCCACTGTCCTTCTTTCTCCCGCTGTCTGACCAGAACCTGCTGTTGCCCTCTTCTGTTCTCCCTTTGTGATCGCTGGGTGAACGCTATACCTCAAAGAAACACAACACGGACAAGAGGAACAGCAGCTTTGGGACGAGGTCCCCTAAAAGCTGCAGTAATTACACATTGGAAGGCTATCGGTTCTCTATCAACCACTGCCAATGGGACGACACAGAAGCCACATGCTCATTTGCAAACTGAGACAGGAGCTAAACCTGAGGAGGAGGCACATTCTGCCTTCTAGGAGGAAAAGAACATCCGATTCATGGCGAGTCCTGCCAAGGTACAGCGGGTGGGGCCAAATGGCTCCCTGCCATTTAACCCTGAGAAAGGAGGAAAGGTGGTGGCAGATTCGGTAAAGGGATAAAAGGCTTATTATGAAAAGGAGCGTGATCACTGCTGTGAGCTTAATTATATTCCCACTGCCAGAATCCCATCAATATTTAAAAGCAACAAAGAAAACAATTTCTGAAACACTCCTTCTTATTTTCAGGATGGTTAGAATTTGTCCTCAAAAAGTAGTGAAAGAAATTTAGGAAAAACCTAAAGTACAAAGGAAATGAATGCAAAGGGAGGAGTGAATGCACTGTCTAAACCACCCCCAAGTCAAAGGCCTCTAGGCAAGCGGCAATCTTAACTTGTGTAATGTGGTGTCCAGGGGAAGGTCAGGTTTGGTGTTCTTGTAAAAGGTCAACAATCCCACTTGCGCATACATGACTTTTCAGCCAGAGGCTAGTAAGGGCAAAGTTACCATCTCTGACATTAAAGAGGAGATCTTTAGAAAGCGTTTGCAACCACAAAACAGTTGGACACGATGGTTCCAAAGGCTTTACCTAGAGTTGGACTTCTGGAATTCTGAATTTATCAGTTAACATTTTAAAAAAACTATACACCAGGGCTGAGGCTAGATTATATAAGCAATACACTCCCTTCAAGCACAAAGTTAAGCAAGCACTTAATAACTGCATATTCGGGACAAATAATATCATGATGCAATATTTTATTTTGTTTTAGTCTGTTTTTTGAGTTGTCACACAAAGAAAACTTTATTTGCAGGTGACTCACTATTAAAAAAAAAAAAATCAAATCAGCGAACTCTGGCTCCTGGGCTGGCTGCCTGTTTTTACAAATAAAGTTTTATTGGAACCAGATGAGTGAGTTTAATCTGTCCTTATTTAAAAACCATGATGTTACTTAAATGTTATTCATCGTGGATTTCTTTTGCACTGATTTGTAAATACTGCATTAAAATACTGTTTACCTTGAATATTGAGTTTTTGGCGTTTTTATAAATCTTACACCGCAGGTGTTTTATTCTGTTCTCCCCTGTCCCTCACCTGCTACACATCCTTTTGAATCAAGCTACTCCTAATGTTGTCGGGCTCAAACTGCTGCAGTCAGCCTCACTCGCTGAAATACTCTAATTTGCTGAGAGAACTACACAGATTACGTATTCCACTCCGACAGCATCTGCCTGTGAATATTAATTTCTCATTTTACAGGAGAGTACCTGACGCTCCTTGGCCAAGACACTATAGCAAAGGCGGACTGCGGTAAGCAGGGATTCAATTGTCTGCAGTTGGACGCAGTGGCCCACGCTGCTAATCACTGCTTCATGGTCTGACAAGTTTCTTCTGAGGGAAACTGCTTTTCATTGCTGGTGGCATCATCGTTTGATATTCGTGGAGAACTGCTTTCCTTCCCGTTTTCCTCATCTTACTAAGTTGACAAAAATGATCAAACACAACTTGTATCCTTTCTTGGAACATGCAAACATGGGTGAATGTTATTATCAAATTCACAAGTAGAGTGTGGAAGAAAGTGTTTACACATGTAACATGACCTAGGATCTTATGCTATGAAACTTAAAATGAAGATCCTTTCACATATCCATTTGCTAGGATGTGGTCACCTGGGATTATCCTAATTTGAGCAACGCAGAGTCACTTTGTCGTTCAGACAGGAGAAACGTGGAGGAAGCTTGCAAGCATACTTCGATCTGCATAGTTACAGGGACCCTGTCCTTTCCCGGGGCAGAAGATGTTCGTCCTCTACCAGAGCCTCCCTACTCACAGGGTTGTCTTGCTTTAGTTGCTATAAAGTCACGCCGTCACAGAAGTACCCAGAGGATATGGTCAGCACCCTCACCCATGTCTCAACACCCTTCTTCCTGATGCACACCACCACTGCTGGGGTCAGTATGCCCAGAGATTTCCTCCAATGTGGACAAATCATTCTACTTGGCCATGTAAACTCCAACCCCTTTTCTGCTTAGTTGACTAGTTTTTATCTTTTTTTTTTTTTTTTCCTTTTTAGAGAGAGAGAGAGTGCAAATGTGCATGAGCAGGGAGGGGCAGAGGGAGAGGGACAGAGAGAATCCTAAGCAGGCTCCATGCACAGTGCAGAGCCCCATGCAGGGCTCGATCTCTGAGATCATGACCTGAGCCAAAATCAAGAGTTGGAAGCTCAACCGACTGAGTCACCCAGCCGCTCCCGGTTTTATCTTATTTCAGTCATATCTCGATTACAGTCTTTCAGTTACTGCCAACCTCTAGAAGATTCCCCCCTAAGTAATGTCTGGGGCCGATGGCTTTCACCTGGGTCCCACAGGGGTCAAGAGAAGGCAGTGCCACTTCTGATATGTGCATGTTCTTCATATACTAATTTATGAAGAAACACTCAGGTGGGATTTCAAAAATATTTGCTTCTAACCACCATTTATGACATAATGTGCTTTTTACAGTGCACACAAACACAGTGTGGTAAAATTGTGTTGCTCTCAAGATCATCGTAAGATTAAAGAGTAATTCAGGGGCACCTGGGTGACTCAGTTGGTAAAGCGTCCCCCTTCAGCTCAGGTCATGATCTCAGGGTCCTGGGATCAAGTCCCAAGTCTGGCTCCCTGCTCAGCGGGGAGCCTGCTTCTCCCTCTCCCTTTGCCCCATCCCCCACCTGTGTGTGTGTGCGGGCACTCTCTCTCTTTCTCTCTGTCAAATAAATAAATAATATCTTAAAAGAAAAAAAGATGAAAGAGTATCTCAGAGTACACTATGTAGGCAATACGGTCCAAAAATGCTGCAAAAGTGTAAAGTTAGGAGACAAATGTCTTCTTCCTTTGGTTTTTCTACTTATGTCCACATGACAGCAGGGCTGCCCTCATTTGGAATTTATGACAAAAGTCAAAATGTGGTCGGAGCCACCCGCCCTTACTCTGCTTAATGTAACCTTTTCACTTTGCGTTGGCAATCTTCATCTTCATACAAATAAGGGAATGAACTTGCACTCCTTTGCTTCTTAATGAATTTATTAAGATGCTGCCGATTTTATGGTCACTTTTCCTTTATATTTAGGCAAAAATTTTTCTTGTAAAAATTCTACTCTTCCTAGAGCTCAAGGACGTATTTAACTGATGGGTCAGGCTTGGAAGGGCAGAGGTAGACCGTGCTTTCCTTCATTTCTGCAGGATTTTTGCTTGTTTATGATATTTCTTACATTTTGTTCAAACATTTCTCAGGGGTTCATGTAGTGGGTTTGTGGAAAGATCAAAGCCAATCATAATTTTCTTGGGCAAAGGAAAACATCCATCGAAGAAAATGAGAGCATTTATTTTTATCCGAATAGAGTTCAGAGTGATTCAGAGTGATTGAAAACACCACCTCATATAAAACAAAATAAATTACCCACCATGGCACGAAAAAAACAAACCAAAACAAAAAACGGTCAATGCTCCTGTCAGCAAGAGACCAAAATAGTTGGAGAAAGTAAACAGTTTTGCAAATAGCAGTTGATGAGTTTCTACTATCCCCTATTTCTTTTTGACTAGTAGGAGAAACAGTGGAACAAAGTCCCGTGAGCTCTGAGGAGTCCTAAATCCCTTCCCTGCTTAGAGCAGAAAATCCTCCCTGATGCCAGATAAAAAATGATAACGTACTTTAGTGATAATATGTGTAAGCCGCAAAAGGCAAAACCAGAGTGTGAATTCTCTCTCCCGAAAGGACAGAACTAAAAAAACGCCCTTAACACACTCATTACTAAGGAAAGGCAAGGGGAACTTGAAAACAAACAGAGAAGGATAACAAAAGATTCCAATGAGAAGGACACCAGACAGGTTAGCAAACCCTGTCTGTAGCTCACCTCTGCTGAAAACAATGTCGGCGGCACCCTAGATCCATGGTTACTAAATACGGAAATTCTTCTGCTTGGAAAGAACCATTGAAGACTCTTTCATTCTTTATAAAGCAAGTTTCATTGTCATTCAACTTAAGAGTGACTGAAGTGAAAAGGCAGTGATGTGCAGAAGCAGAGAAAAGGGTTTTAATCCTGACTTTGCCCTTAGAAGGTGAGGATGGGGGCGCCTGGGTGGCACAGCGGTTAAGCGTTTGCCTTCAGCTCAGGGCGTGATCCCAGCGTTATGGGATCCCCACATCAGGCTCCTCCGCTATGAGCCTGCTTCTTCCTCTCCCACTCCCCCTGCTTGTGTTCCCTCTCTTGCTGGCTGTCTCTATCTCTGTCAAATAAATAAATACAATCTTAAAAAAAAAAAAAAAAAAAGAAGGTGAGGATGAAGAGCCTGTATTCTAGATTCATCCAAATCTATGTTCCCACACTACTCTGGGATCTTAAACAACCTCTTGACCTCTCATCGCCACTACGTCTGCCTCCGTCAATGGGGATAACAACAGAATCTACCTCGGGAGTTGATGAGGACTAAACCTTCGTGCAGGGTTTCTGAACCACAACACTAGTGATATGAGGGGCTCAGTGATTTTTCACTGTGGGGGGCTCTCCTGTGCATTGTTGGGTGTTTATCGGTACCCCTGGGTTCTACCCAGGGTACTCAAAATTTTAAAATGTCTTCAGCTATCATCAGATGTCCCCCAAGGGACAAAACCACCCCTGATACATAAACAAGGTTTTAGCGCCCAGCAAATATCAACTCCTGAATAAATGAGTGGTCATCTTCTCTTCAGTTGGTCTTATCTGTTGTCCAAATGAGGAAACCCCCTCATTTCAAGGAAGTAAATACCACTGTGGGCTTCAGGTATGCAAACGTGATATGTAGTAAGAAGGAAAGTGTTGACTAAGTGTCATGCGCTGTGTGGATACGCACAGGTGCACATGAACATATGTCATCTCTACGGCCATCTTGGGAAGTCAATGCCAAAGTTCTTCCCCACGAAGAGACTGCTTCATTGACGAGACCTATAACATGAAAGCTAAATCCTGCTGAAAGTTGAATGCTATATAAACATGTTTGTTGTCAACTTGAAACAAGTTTCAAAACTCGTATGAATACATATGTGTCCTGAGTGACATGTCAGTGTATTTAGGTGTCCACAGTTTCTAGGAACGTGAACGGGTCTGTGAAGTGAAGGCCAAAGTATGGTCTGTAAGTGGACACAGTCCAAGAGTCTCATCCAGTGGTTCCACTGAGTGACTTCAGACACAAAGCCTGGCTGGGTGGGTTGGTGGAAATCCCCTGGAGTTCTGCACTTGGAACGCATTCCACACGATTCTGCCTTCGGTGCTGCACGAAGGACTAGGGAATTTTGAAACATCTTAATTCAACTTCATCAGCTGAATGTCTTTGACCACAAGCATCTCTGCTCACCAAACACATCTGGCTCATGCTGAAGTCCAGGGCTTACACAGGGATCAAGTTCTGCCAGATCTCTAGCATGGCCAGTGGACTGCAATGTATCTGGATCCATGGGCAGACTTTTCCTCAGACAGCAAGAGCAACCTGTTGGTCCTTCATTTCCCCCTCTAAACTGGAATGCATCCCGGTTTGGACTGTTGGCAGAATCTTAGTTCTAGAATTATCTTTCTGTTGTTGTTGGGGAACTTCTTATTTTTCTTTTTCTTTTTTTTTTAATTGAAGTGTCATTGGCATACACTATTACAGTAGCTCTAAAATCATCTTATTCCCTTGTCATTTCATGTTTTATCACCCAATGCCCATCCATATGGAAAATACCGTCTGAGCAGATCTAGTATTACTAACTCTATTTCAAAGAAGTTACTGAGGCTTGGTGAGGTTAATTACCAGGGAAGGGTCATGTAGAGCTGTCTGCCTGCCCTTGGCTGCCTCCCACTGGCTACCAGGAACCCCGAGGGAACTGTCTAGATGCTTGCTCGGGGTGCTGGACAAAGACGAAATTTAATTAAGAGTGATGATTTCACACTGTGAGAGCTATAAAAGGACAGCCAGTGTTTGTGTCTCAGCTGTCTCTTCCATATCTTTGGGGCTCTCTCCCAAAGCAGGACTGATGGCTTTCATTCTTTGGGGAGGGGACTTCAGGATAAGAAACAAAAAGTTATTCCTTGATGGGTAATGTCTTTGTGTAAGATTAAAAGGTCCCGTGCACAATGGAAGTGAAAATCTGCAAATGTTAGGGCAAATTAGTCAAGAAGAAATAATATCTTTAAAAAAAAACAACAACTCTGAACTGGTTCTTCTTAAGAAATACTTAAAAACAACGCTTGTTTCCAAACCATATGAGAGACAACATATCCTGGAAAAGTCTTGTTATTGACTATCATAATCAGCCTGACTAGCACAATGATATTGCATCCCTGGATATATTTAAGAAGAAAAATATTTTGATACTAATAATATTAGCAATTTGGAGTCAATTGCCGTGTTCCTAAGGATCCTCATCAGACCTTTCACCAGTTGCACAGAAGGAACAATTTGCTTTCATTGTAAATGTGTTTCAGGTTTTTTTTCCCCCAGCAACCAAACCTGGCACCCCGGTGAGAAAAAAGTTCCTGTCCGCAGGGCCACCTCGCCGGAATTCTTTATTACGCACCAGAACTGGCTGCGTTATTTTCACAGTGTACTTAATTGGGCATGAGTTCACAGACATCTTTTGCTGGGCAATTTGTTCTTATAAAATATGTTACAGGGTTATAAAATGACCGAAACATTCCAAGGCATTGTTGTCTGCTAGGAAAATTTAATTGGAAAGGGGGATTTTTTTCTTTTCTGACATGACATTGTGCATTTCAAAATCACTATTGCCCTTTTACTGGAAAGCTAACATCTCCCTCCAGATTGCTGATTTTCATATTCATAGGACCTTGATAAGCCAAACTTCTAACATGAGGCTTCAGGTTGTATACACATTTATCATGGACAGAAAATTAAAAAAGAAATCAGTGATTTAAGGCATCAGAATAGATTGTGTGGTAGGAAGAGTACTGGATCTAAATTCAGGGGACCACGTGCTGATCTTGCCCACCATCGTTTGGCTGTGTAGCTTGGACATGTCTGCCAGGCCTCTCTGGACATCAATTTCTCCACCTGTGAAGCAAGGGGCCTGGATCGGATGATTTCTAATATTCCCCCAAGTAAGATGATATGTGAGGGAATTTTAAAACAAAAGGGGAGGGGGAAGGGTTGTGTATTATTAATGAAAAGAAACAGCCACAGCTCAAAATACTAACTAATGGTGACTGTCTTAAGTATAGCTTGATATTTACAGCAGAGAGGCATATTGTAGTTTTCATTAAAATTAGCTGATACAATCCAAAATTATTCCCTATCTACCTATAATTCTCAGTATTTCTTCTTGGTCTCTAGTCTCTTCCCTTTTCAATCTCTGGAAGACTGCCTCCTCCATTTCCCAGAGTGATCTTAAAATTTAAAAGGTCAGAACCTTTCAAGTTTTCAAGAGATAACAGGTGTTAGTGAGAGTGTGCAGGAAGGGGAACCCTCATACACGGTGGGTAGGGATGCAAATTGGGGCAGCCACTGTGGAAAACAGCACAGAGCATCTCAAAAAATTAAAAGCAGAAATTCCATATGATCCAGCAAATCCACTTCTGGGCATATATCCAAAGGAAATGAAATCAGTATCTCAAAGAGATATCTGTCCCCCTCCCCCCATGTTCATTGCAGCATTACTCACAATGGCCAAGATATGAATACAACCTAACGTCTGTCAACAGATGTGTGAATTTAAAAAATGATGTAGCACACGTGTGATATAATCATATAAAACATAAATATGATCTAGACAATACATATATAAATATACAGTATGATATATACTGGAATATTGTGTGTGTATACACACACACACACAAATCTTGATATTTGCAACAACATGGATGAACCTAGAGGACATTATGCATAAAGTAAGCAAGAAAGAGAAAGACAAATACTATATGATCTCATTTATATGTGGAATCCAAGAAAGTCAAATTGATAGAACCAGAGCATAGAAGGGTGTCGGCAGGTGCTGGGCGGTGGGGGAAATGGGGAGAGTTTGGTCAAAGGATGAGTAAGTTCTACAGATCTAATGTACAGCATGGTGACTATAGTTAATACTGTATTATGTACTTGGAATTTGCTGAGAGAGTAGATCTTAAGTGTTCTCATCACACAAAAAATGATAACTATGTGAGGTGATGGATGTGTCGTTTAACTTGATTGTGATAACATCTCTCAGTGTATGCACATATTAAATCATCACATTATACACCCCAAAAATATAAAATTACAAATAAATAATAAGTAAATGAATAAAGAAGACTTGAAACAGAAATTTATTTTAGAGTTCAGTAAAAGTAATTTCAAAATACACTACACCATTTCTTCTACTCTTCAATGAGAAAGTTAAATGCTTCAAGAGAAACCAAAAATTTGCGCAAACAAAAACACCATTATGTCCCTCAACCACTGACTTCCAAGCTAACATTCTTAGTTTAGACTGTGAAAAAGCTGATTTGAGAGAAAAACAGCTTCAAACCGCATGCTCAATGCTAAGTAACTGATCATTATTGATAATAAAAGATCTCAATAGGGTCATTTTTAGAAAATCAATGCATTTCAGGTTAAGTCCAACACAGAATGAAGCAAGTTACAACATGATGAAGGAGAAGGAAAATGCCTCCCTGTGTAGAAATAAAAACACAGTTTAATATGTTTGGAAGAAATGAAAAACAGAGTGGGTTGGAAAAACACACGAAGTGATTTTGTTTCCTGCTATCTGGCAATTAAGTAACCGGAGAGCTAACTGCTGGCCCTTCAGATCTTTGTCAGGTAGTGATCCGTTCAGACAGGGGCACGCCCTCACTGTCATCGGGTCAGGGGGAGCAGGGGCCAACTAGCTATTCCTGCGGACTGTTTTTACCAGCAGGGAATTCACCTCTGGGAGGCTGTGATGGAATGGAAGAAGTTTCATAGCCTGAGAGACAAGACCTGCTTCGCAACTTGCAGGACCCAGTACAAAATGAAAATGCAGGACCCCTTACTTTAATAAGATACTATAAATTTTAAGCTGATCACGGCAGAGCATTACAGCCTCTGTGACCACACAGGCCCCACACCCATAATGCAGCCCTCCACACGCTTGAAATTCCTGCTCTGCCACTTAGGAGCTCTGTGGGAGACCTTGTCCCAGTCAACTGATTGCTCTCAGGCTCTTCATTTGTAAAATGGCTAAAACCAAAAAAGCACCCTTAGAGGCCCATTGTAAAAATCTTATTCACTAATATGTTCTATTTGCCAGGGAAATCAAACACCCTCAAAACAATGAGCTATTATCATTAGCTGAAGGGAGGGTGACGGCTCATAGCAATTCTATTATAAATCACAACACTTTTTTCTCTTCTTTTCTTTTTTTTACAGGTCTTAGGAGAGAGATAAAGAGGTTCATAGCGTCAAGCATAAAATTCGAAAGCAGAAGCCCAGAGCACCTTTCTCCCCACACACTGACTAACCCCCTTGATGTCTCCAATGCAAACACTTGAATATTTTTCTTTTGTGGTTCTGACTGTATTTCCTTCAAGTGATTTACCACGAGAAAACGAAAGCAGCGTAGAAACCGTCATGCTCATACTAATATAATTCACTGTTTCTCACAAGTGGTAAGCAGCTTTTTCCTCCAACAGTGGACTATAAACAACATTTTCGTGCTCTCAGTTCACCATGGCATCTGAAGGGCTGAAACATCTGAATGATGAAACAAGGCAACACTGTATCGGAAAAGGAGGTCTAATTTGCATGCAACCTACACCATATAATTTTCAAGAACACAGGGCCTCCCAGCTCTGCTGTAGTAGTAAATTTAACTTGTGCTAAACAGCAGGCATACTCCTTTATGCTCTGATTTAAACCAATGAGAAAAAAATTTTTGAAAGGTTTATTTACTTATCTTAGGAAAGAGAGAGTGCCAGAGAGGGAGCACATGGGGGCAGGGAGGAGCAGAGGAAGAGAGAGAATTAGCAGACTCCCTCCTGAGCACAGAGCCCCACATGGGGCTGGATCTCAGGACCCTGAGATCATGACCTGAGCCAAAATCAAGAGTCAGATGCTTAGCCGACTGAGCCACCCAGGTGCCCCTACACCGATGAGAAAATTAACTCATGACTGGGTTCACCCTTGTAAATTTCTGAGTATGTTGAAGTTCAATGTAAACTCTTTTGTGTATACCCATTTGAAAGGCACTTAGTAGAATAGGAGGAAGCAATGTGAAGGAAAAAGAAAGAAGGAAACGAAATGGAGAGCTCCTGGGGTTTCCTTTTGCCCTCAGCAACTTTTTTCAATGCCAGATATATTAGCCAGAAAAGAACTGTGGTGACAGATACGAAGAGACTTTCTGAGTTTTAACTGTCAAGTAACCATGTCAAGGTCTGAGTGGCTAAAAACACCACGGGGCCATTTAGACTGATGTCCCATTTTAAGGATTGGTTGGTTTGGGGCCAATTGCACGGAAACTGGTTTAGACTCAAGAACACGGGTGTCTGGGTGGCTCAGTCGGTTAAGCATCTGCCTTTGGCTCAGGTCTTGATCTCCCAGGCATGGGATGGAGCCCTGCATCAGGCTCCCTGCTCAGCAGGGAGTCTGCTTCTCTCTCTGCCCCTCCTCCTGCTTATTCTCTCTCTAATAAATAAATAAAATCTTAAAAAAATAAAAAAAGATTCAAGAACACAAGGCCAAAGCAGAAATCTATCAAGAGGCTCAATATCCTGAAAACGACAGAGGTCTAGGACGATGAGCTAATTCACATCTGCCCTCACTTCCTCCCACCCAGGAAGGGCTAAGAACACATTCGGTCCTTCCCAGGCATGGAATAAGCAGTGAGGGGTACACAGCCTTCACGTAAACTGGCTGCTAAAACAATTATATGCTTACATGCTGTACAATAAATGAACCACTCACTCAGTGTCTCCTCCTTAAAATATGCCAAGACCACCCCTTTAAGCAGATCTTGGGCTCTCCTGTCCATGTTTTCCTTGCCTTTGTTGTTACGAGGATTGAAAGTATTAAGGAAAAAGAAACACACTGTGTAGATGTTTTACTGCTCGAGAACCATCTCCAAACACCACGTTGAAATCCGGAGCATTTAGTTTTCTGCCAGAGCCACATAACTTTTCCTTCCTGATAACACGTAACGTATTGCATTGCCCACTCAAAGCCATTTCAGGAGGCCCCCAGGCATTCATTTTAAGCATTCCTGTGTTTTTATTAATAACTTTAATTTGTGCTAATGAAAACACCCAGTAGAGTAACTTCATGCAAGGGCTTTCCAACGTCACCAACAGGCTTCAGAGACAACGCTTTCCTATGGCTATTTATTTTTAAAGGGGATTATGCTCTTTGGGTTCATTCGTTTGCTTTATTTTGTTTCTGTTTTCACCGAAGTAAATCACTCAAAGCTTGTGAGAACAGAGCTGCGTTCCGTGTTTCAACTCGCTATTCTGTCATCTTGAGTGTTATTCAACAGCCCCTGTATAAGTAACTGACCCCATCTGAAGGGTTGTGGGGGATTCCAGAGACATCGGAGCAAGGATCACTGTCCTCACAGGAAGTCTAAGTGGGGAACAGAAAGAGCAGTGAAGACACCACACAGGGTGCAAGCTCACGTGATCAGAGCGAGGCCAAGGAAGTCTAGGTAGAAACTGAGAGTGGAGGATGGGGCGAAGCATGGGAGGATTCACAATGTCGGTGCGCAGGTCAGGGAGAGTGACTGAAGGGGTAGATGAGGCTTTATCGGAAAAATGATACTGAACAGAAATGAAACAATGCTGAATAATCACCCAACTCAGAATGTGGCTGGACAAACACATTCTACAAGCAAGGAAACCGAGGTCCAGAAAGTTCACAGTGCTGATGTGAGAGGGAGCCAGAACTGAAGAACAGACCTCATATAGCTAGACCGACCCCACAGTGAAGCCCGGGAACCCTAGTACCAGCACTGAGTCTGAGGCTCCTTTGGGGGTGATTTCTTTTAGTGGCCCCCCAAATAAATAAAAATTGCCAGGTTTATTTCTTTCTTCCAGTGAAGTACTTTTGCAACTAGATTACCACACTGATGTAGGTTTCAAATGTTGGCATGAAAGACCTCATCCTGAATTCAGATTCCTCTGTGAGGTGGGCTCTGCAACCAGCCTAGCTCCACGTCTGAAGTCCTTCTCATCCCCTTCCCTATTCTTTGAAGAGGTATGATAAAACAAAAATGCAGAATTTTTTCAAAGAGAATTCATTTAACGGTTACATTGATGTCTTGATCAGAAAGAACGAAGTCTTTCAGCTGGTGCTTTCTTCTTCTTTTCGTTAATGTACCTCATTTACAAGCCATCACTCTCTTAACCTTTCCTGCTCTTTGCTTCATCAACACAGGAGGAAGAATTAGAATGAGTCTGGAATAAACACAAGGAAGTACAAGCAACCTTTTAGAAAAGCAAAGGAATTCACGACAGTGCACAGGACTGCGCTCTCATCTGATGAAAGAGAGTCGGAAATCAAAGTAAAATTCATCAGTGCGTGGTAGATGGAAGGATCACGTCATGTCAAGGCAAGTTGTGAAATCCGTAAGGTCCAAAGAGCAAGGAACTAAGTTCCATAAGAACAAACAAATACCCAAAGGGGCCAGTAGGTTAAACTGGTCAATCAAGAGTCAGTAAAGTCATTAAAATCATGGATTCCAGAGCTGCCTGATTTCCTGTTCCAACAGTGGTGCTATGTGCTCTTGGGCAAGGTACATAACCTCCATGTGCCTCTGTTTCTCCACTGTAAAGTACAGATAATAATAATAACAGCACCAACCTTACGTGTTTGTGGTGAAAATTCAATGTGTTAATTTTTATTGCTAAATAAAGCACTCCACACAGCGCCTGACACATGGGTAAGTTTGATGTAAGGGTCTCCTGCCTACTGTTCTCTTCGCCTCTCTGCTCCTTTTTTCCTTCCTCGTATCCTTTGCCTTCTCCTCCTCCTCATTCTGTTTCTGCCATTTACTACCTGCTTGACCCTGGAGAAGTCGGTGGCCCTCTCAGCATCACAGATTCCGCATCCAGAAGCGCACAATAATAGCTAGAGTGGTATTTATTTGCCTGTGTCTATTCAGCATCCGCTTGGTCCTTCCTCAGGGATGTCTCCCGGCACCACTGCCAACCCCGTGGCCATGGGACACAGAGGAAGTGGACCCAAATCATTAGCTCCGAGGACAGACCTTTAATGGTGAGCCAATTATTGTAAGCCTATCTGCTCTGCCAGTGAATTGGTCTAGAAACACAAAACTAAGACAAGCAACGTATAGTACTTCCTTGGAGAGGGTTTTTGGTTCAGGTGTTATCATATGACCCAAATTTACCTAAACTCACTGAAGAGAAAAACTTATATGCTACACTTGAATTCTCCCTCTTAGTTACTGGATGAGAACGAGGAGACATGGAACCCTAGAACCAACGGGCAACCAACTTTTGGTTAAAGGAGAAGGCAAAGTTGAGACATGGAAAAGGAAACAGTTAAAAACTGTTTTAAAGGCATAGAAAAATGGAGCCAGAGCCTTGACCTCCCACTGCCAGTAGCCACACGACCACTGGACTTCTCTATTTTCCCCGACTTTACTGAAGTATAATTGACAAAACTATAATATATTGAAAGGATACAACATGATGAAAATTACATGTATACATTATGAAAGGACCCCCACCATTCAGTTGATGACACATCCATCAGCTCATCTCACATATTTACTTTGTGGGCATATGAGAACACTTAAGTGCCACCGTCTTAGCCAATGTGAATTATAGAATACAGTGTTATCGACTAGTTACCATGTTATGCATTGGATCCTCAGACCTTATTTGTCCTAAATGGAAATGTTATACCCTTTACCAACCTCGCTTTATCTCCCCCATTCCCTAACCCCTGGCAATCACCATTCTACCCTGTTTCTATGACGGTTGATTTGTTTTTGTTTTGGTTTTATATACACAGGCGATACCATGCAGTATTTGTCTTTCTCTGTCAGGCTTATTTCACTCAGCATAATACCCTCCAGCTTCATTTATGTTATCACAAATAGCCAAGATGTCATTCATTTTTATGGCTGAATAATATTCCACCATGTGTATATGTGTGATCTATATATCACATTTTCTTTATCCATTCCTCCATCAGTGGGCATGTAGGTTGCTTCCATCCCTTGGCTTCTGTGAATAATGCTACAGTGAACATGGACATACAGCTGTCTCTTCAAGATAATGATTTTCTTTCCTTTGAATAGATAACCAGAAATGGGATAGCTGAATCATATGAGAGTTGTATTTTTAATTTCGTGAGCAACTTCCATGCTGTTTTCCCAGTGGCTCTACCAGTTTGCATTGACACCAACAGTGCACAGGATTCCCTTTTTTCCATATCTCCGCCAACATGTTATTTCTTGTCTTTCTAATACTAGTCATCTAACAGATGCAAGGTGGTATCTCCCTGTGTTTTTAATTTGTATACCTCTGATGAACAGTGATGCTGAACACCTTCTCATGTACCTGGTGGCCATTGGATGTCTTCCTCGGAAAAATGTTTTTTTTGTTTTGTTTGTTCTTAATTATTGATTTATTTGTTTATTGGGGACAGAGAGAAAGCATGCTTGGGGGGAGGTCAAAGGGAGAGAGAGAATCCCAAATAGGCTCCACCCTCAGTGCAGAGCTGGACTCGGGACTCGATCTCAGGACCCTGAGATCATGACCTGAGCTGAAATCAAGATTTGGATGCTCAACCGAAAGAGCCTATCCAGGCCCCTGGAAAAATGTTTATTCAGTCAGGTCCTTTGCTTGTTTTGTAATTGGATGTGTTTTGTTTGTTTGTTTGTTTTTTGTTTGTTTGTTTTTTGCTATTGAGTTATATGAGTTCCTTGTATATTTGGGATATGAGCCTCTTTGAGTATATACGGTTTACAGATATTTTCTCCCATTCCACAGGTTACTTTTTCATTTTGTTGATAGTTTCCTCTGCTGTGCAGAAGGTTTTCAGTTTGATTTAGTCCCTCGTTTATTTCTGCTTTTGTTTTCTTTGTTTTTGTGTCACATCCAAAAAAGTATTGCCAATGCTGAGGTCAGGGAGCCTACCCTCTATGTTTTCTTCTAGGAGTTTTATGCTTTCAGGTCTTATGTTCAAGACTTTCTATTTTGAGTGAATTGCTGTGTATGGCATAAGAGGGAGTCTAGTTTAATTCTTTGCATGTGGCTGTTCATTTTTCCCAACACCATTTACTAAAGAGACCGTCCTTTCCTTATTGTATATTCTTGGCTCTAATGCTATAAATTAATTGACTGTATATGTATGGATTTATTTTGGGGCTCACTATTCTGTTCTATTGACTAATGTGTCTATTTTTATGCCAATATGATGCTGCTTTGATTATTATAGCTTTGTAATATAGTTTGAAAATCAGGAAGTGTGATGCCTAGTCTAGCTTTGTTCTTTCTCAAGATTGCTTTGGCTATTCAAGGTCTCTATGGTTCCATACAAATTTTAGGATTGTTTGCTCTATTCCCAAGAAAAATGCTATTACAATTTTTATAGGGATTGCATTGAATCTGTAGGCCATTTTGGATGGTATGGGCATTTTAACAAGATTAATTCTTACAATCCCTGAAAACAGAAAACTCTCAATTTATTTGTATCTTCTTCAATTTTTCTCATCGGTGTGTTACAGTTTTGAACATATGGATCTTTCATATTTATCCCTTAATATTTTAACATTTTTGATGCTATTATAAATGGGACTGTTTTCTTAATTTCTCTTTCTAATAATTCATTGTTAGTGTATAGAAATACAACTTATTTTTGTACATTAATTTTGTATCTTGCAACTTCACAGAATTTGTTGGTTAGTTCTAACATTCTTTGTAGAGTCTTTAGGATTATATAGATATAATATCACGTCATGTGCAAACAGACACAATTTTACTTTTTCTTTCAGAGTTGGATGACTTTTATTTATTTTTCTTGTCTAATTGCTCTGGCTTGGATTTCTAATACTATGTTCAATAAAAGTTGTGAGAATGGGCATACTTGTCCTGTTACTGACTGTAGAGGAAAAGCTTTCAGATTTTCACAGTTATGAGTATCATGTTAGCTGTAAGCTTGTCATGTATGGCTTTTATTATGTTGAGGTATATTTCCTTTATACCCACTTTGTTGAGAGTTTTTAAAACGAAAAGATGTTGAATTTTGTCAATTGCTTTTTCTGTATCTATCAAGATGATCATATGATTTTCATCCTTTATTTTATTTAGTATATCACATTTATTAATTTACATATATTGAACCATCTTTACAGCCCAAGAATAAATTCTACTTGATCATATCGTATGATCTTGTTAATGTACTGTTAAATTTGATTTGCTAATATCTGTTGAGTATTTTTACTTCTATGTTCATAGGGGATATTGGCCTGTAATTTTCTTTTCTTGTGGTTCTTCTTCTGAGTTTGGCATCATGGCAATGTAATGTTGGCCTCATAAGATGAGTTTGGAAATGTTTCCTCTTCTTCTCTTTTTGGAATATATTGAAAGGATTGGTATTAATTCGTTTTTAAATGCTTGGTAGAATTCACCAGTGAAGCCATCTGGTCCTGGAGTTTTCTTTGTTGGGAGGTTTTTGATTACTCACTCAACCTCTTTACTAATAATTATTCTGTTCAAATTCTCTATTTCTTCATGATTCGGTCTTGGTAGGTTGTTTGTTTCTAGGAATTTATCCATTTCTTCTAATTGCATGTGATTGTTCATAGTAGTTTGCTTATTATCCTTAGTATCCACTGGACTTCTAATTGTGTGATATAAATCATTCCCTTGCTGTTCCAACCCTTTTAAATTGATATTTTGACACTTGCTACCAAAAAGCATCTTAATTGATACAAATACTACCTCACAGTACTGTTCAAGATTAGATGAGATGCATCTAAATTCCTCAGCAGAGATCACGGAGTATGAATATTGAGTATGGGTAAAATAGGAATTATGTTTACTCTGAGAACAGCCCCACAAGATTTAGTATAAAATGGCATTATCATCCTCCGTAACTTCAACAGGTTAACAACAGCCCTTGGAACCTCCAACTTCACTTAATCACAGATGGGGCTTAATAATTGGATCTAGGTCATCAACTATACTTCCACATTCACCAGCAGAATTCATAGAGGTACCATTCTGCAAAAAATGGCATTTCCTTCTCACTGTCCTCATATCACCTTATCTAAGTGTTAAGAGTTGCCTCCATTCTAAGAAATTGTTAAACAAATTCAACTTATCCTTTTCCCCACATCTTTCATACTTTTTTAAAATTGGAATATTTTTCTTCTCAAACACAAGTCTTCCCAGACTCAGCCCCATCTTTGTTAGGGTCATGCCAAGAAAGCCATGCTGTCTCAAATCTAATTATCCAATCCTACATCAAAAAGCATCAAAGAAACCAATGAGAAAATTCTGAGGAAAACAAAACAACAAAAACAAAATTTCTGATTATATTTTCAGTAGTCTGTTTTCAACGCCGACCATATGCTTTACCTTATTAATGTCAAGTTTCCTTCCGGGAAGGGAGTTACATTAGGGCAATCCCAGAGTTCGTGACAGAAGATAATACAGTTCTTGAAAATCAGCAATATTATATAATAGAACTTACATGTAATGCAATTATAAGCAATTCAAGCTAAAAAAATAGGTATCTTTCTTGTTTAGAGTTATTTATAAATGTAAATCTGATCCAGGGAAATGGAAGCAAGCTCTAAAGTCAATTTGTTTGAACTTCTCTATGGCACAATGTCTTTTTTCAGGTTTCTGTTTGCATATTTTTAGTTCTTTTCCATTTTAGTAGCTAAGCAATAAGAAGCTTGATTTCCTAAAACTAAGTAGAAAATTTTTCATTGGCTCAAGGCCAAAGACTGTAGTCAAGAAGAGAGAAACTCATAACGGAGGTTTGGTCTCCTTCACATCTTATGACTCAGTTCTGCACTGGGCTCTAGTAAAATTCATTTCGCAACCAAGAGCCCCATGCCCAGCTTGTGAATCACTCAGTCACTGAACCCAGAAAAGCAAGGTGCCACCTGGTCTTAACATCCCCGTGAGAGGCACCCACTGGCCTTCACTTGCTTGTTTGTTTCTTTCTTTCTTTACAGACTCACTCACGCTTGTGTTCTATACTTCTTCCAGCAAACACTTTAAATACTTAGTTTAAGGTACCTTCCTGGTTACTGAGGACACAGCAGTGAATCAGACAAACTCTCTTCTCTCTTGGAGTTTGCATTTGCTGGTGGGCAGTTGTGTGCTGGTAAGCCAACTCCGAAAAAAAGAAGTCCCCGATTTGTAGCATTTGTCAATTTCCATGGTGTAAATACACCCACGATGGCCAATTTAACAACCAGCTTGCAAAATTCCTGAATATTTAGCAATCTGCTTTTGCAAACTAGTATGAGCGGGCTCCAGCATACCACTGGTGGGGGCACAGACAACAAGTAAGTAAAGTGTGTCATCCGTGGATAGGGATAAGTGTTATGGAAGACTATGGACTCTGAGAAACAAACTGAGGGCTTCAGAGGGGAGGGGAGTGGGGGAATGGGATAGGCTGGTGATGGGTAGTAAGGAGGGCACGTACTGCATGGTGCACTGGGTGTTATACGCAACTAATGAATCATCGAACTTTACATCAAAAACCAGGGATGTACTGTACGGTGACTAACATAATATAATAAAAACTATTATTATTAAAAAAAGTGTGATGGAAGAAAATAAAGCAGGGAAAGGGTATGAAATGTCTGGGGATGGAGAGGGGGTGCATTTATAAATTGCTGGTATAGACAGGGCTTCACTGGGAGGCAGTGTCTGATTACAGGCCTCCAGTATACACAAAACCGCCCATGCAGTGGAAATAGCGGTTTTTTTGTGATTTCAACAGCACGGCAGCTGAGGATGTCAGTCTCGGTCTGTGTACGAGACCCCTCGCAGTCTGTTTATTTTTGCCCAGCTGACTGGCACTTCTGCTTTGCTTCACAGCTATCGTCTATGCACAAGTGGATCAGCAATTCAACAGGTTGCAAATATTCACTTCATCTAGTGTCTTAGTAACATAACCTCAACCCACCGATGCGCACTGTCCAAAAATCTCACTCCTAGTCTCCAGGGTTCACTCGACGGCCTCACTCTCTCAATTCTGCAGCTAAATCTGTCAAGTTTAAAAAGGATATGAAATTTATTTCAGAGCCAATACAAACAGGCAGACAGCCTCCCATTTAAAATGTGATAGGTTTCAAAACTTGCTCTCCACGTGCATGTCATAATAACAACCTCAATGTCCATCACCAGAAAGCTGGATATAGTCTACAGGCACAATGGAATCGCTACGAAGAGATTGAAAGCAACGATATATGTCTAACTGTAATAATCTGGAAAGATCTCCAGGTCATTAATGATACCAACCACAATGACCGACACCTCCTGAGCGCGCTAACTCCTCCCTGCCTCAGCTTCCTCATCTGTAAATGGGACCAATAATGAAAACGATCTCATAGGTCACCATGAGGTTTAAATAAATTAATACATGCAAAGGCTAACACGTCAAATTTAATGTTAACCTGTCAAGTAATGTCAACATGTAATAAATACAATTATAATAACTGAAATGCATGGGATAAATATTAGCTATTTTCTTCTCCTTCTTCAAAAAAAAACTGCTATTAGTATTACTTTGGGCCAGATACTAGAAGGGGTATCTTTGTTTTGTTTTAGTTGAACGAGATGCCTCCGTCGCAGAGTGAGAAAGAGGCGGCATGGAGATTCACAAGGAGACATTCTCAACGGTCACATTCTCGATGGCTATGTTGCAAGACAAAAACACATTTAGGCCAATACAAACCCTGCCCATCTCAGGCCCATAAGGACAAGAACAATGTGACTTGAATTTACCAATGTATAGAAAGTGCTCATCCTATCGAATGAATACAGAAGGGAAACCATCGTCAGCACTCCTTACTAAGTGCTAATTCATGTCCTAAATATTTACAAGGAATGACCACACACATACCACCCCCTTTAAAGAGGTGTGAATGTTATCCCACTTTGCAGATGAGAAACTTGCGTTAAGGAGACTTTAAATAAATTACCTAGGCTCGTATAAATTATTAGTAGAAGCATCGGGACTCAAACTCCAGTCTGTTGGACTCCAGATCCCGGGCTCTTCACCACTGTGCCTTTTCTGCCTATGCTGCTCAGCTGGGAACCTCCGATAGAATGAGGACCCATGACACACTGTTTTCCTTAGACCCCGGGACATGCGAATCAAGGCTGGAGGTTTCATGAGGATGTACAATGGCCCTCTCCTCTATTAATGACACCATGTGAACAGGGGAAAGCACAGAGCTCAGTGGAGACCTGAAGAGCAGCTCTCAGAAACCTGAAAGAGCCAATTAGCTGTGGTCCACCGACCCCTCGCACTACTCCACAGTCAGCCAGCTAGTGGTAAAACAGCGTATCCCTCCATAAGATCAATCTCTCTGCCATTTCCAACCCGTATTGTGTATGAATTATGCATTTTCAGACTAGAGAACAGGGAGTAATGGCTTCAAAATCTCTCCAGGGCATAAAAATAGAAGCTTAGTGCTATTGGTATGGACTCCCCACTGTTTCAAAGGAACCATTTTCAGTCTTGGGAGGAAGAGCGCACAGAGTTTTTGCACTAGCATTTTAGAGGTTTTACTATTCCTTGTAATTCTCAGAGTTTGGGCTCCTGACAGGGTGGAGGGAAGCACGTCTGTGGTCTGAAGGCCACGGGTAAACCAAACAGAACATCTCTCGGAGGGAGACATCCCGGAGCCCGGGGAGAAATGGACTCTGGAGTCGGGCGCCCTGCAGGCCCAGGGATGTCAGTTACTGTTCAGGTCATTTGGATCTTAGTTCCCAAGTCGTCCCGAGAGAGGATTCTAACTCTGTTCTTTCGATCTTCGGAGACCAAGATCTCAATCACTGTGCTGGTGGAAACAAATTCAAAGACCCCAGAAGCCAGAAAGGCAACGCAAGTGAGCGAAGCAGGCAAGGTGTAGCACCGGGGAATGAGGAGGCGATGCTTGGCTCCCGGGGAACACATGATTCTGGTCAGCACCTCTTCTCAAGAAACTAGCGGCTGCTCGGCTCTAGCTGGTGGGTGCTGGCCGTAAAGCAAGGCCTCCTCATCTTGCTTTACTCTTCACTTCTTTTAAAGAGAGGCTGTGACTCGGGATTTTACGTGAAACTTCAAAAATTGTAAATGTTAGTGAGTAAAACACCTGGCTTGTGACTTCAATTTTGCTGCACTGTCTTCCCTGCAGGGCTAGCAGATGCCAGGCGACCCCAGCCGCCACAAAGTCTCAGGCAAACTACTATCTTTCCAAGTTTTGTTCAACAAAATCTGATCTGATAAACTAGGAAGCACACAATGTAATAAGAATAGAGGACATTTATGAAGTCCCTATCACTTTGCATAGATTCACTGAGACAAAGCTGTAAGCCAGGTACTCTCACTATTCCCATTTTACGGATGAGAAAACTGAGGAACTCAGCAGATATATACTCAGCGTAGAAGGAAAGCCACACTGCCATCGAGTAACAGAATTGGGTGCCTATGTAAATATTCAGGCTTCAGATTACCATGAGGAATAAAAGTATAACTATGTATAACAAAATGCCTGGTTACTCATACAATCAGGATAAAGACCACAGTGTGTAAGATTTCCATATATAGTCTGAAGGGGAAAATACTGCCTTTTAAAAATGCAAATAAGTTATCAAAGTTTATGGGAATAAAGGACATATTTAGAAATCACTAAATCTATGGACAAGATAAGGTTTTGTGTTTCTGCAAAAATTTGTACCCCAGTCAATGCGGCTTGAAATAAATAGACTTCATGAAAAATGTTCAGGTTCTTGGACTAAGTAATCTACTTTTTTTTTTTAAAGATTTTATTTATTTATTTATTTGACAGAGATAGAGACAGCCAGCGAGAGAGGGAACACAAGCAGGGGGAGTGGGAGAGGAAGAAGCAGGCTCATAGCGGAGGAGCCTGATGTGGGGCTCGATCCCATAACGCCGGGATCACGCCCTGAGCTGAAGGCAGACGCTTAACTGCTGTGCCACCCAGGCACCCCTAAGTAATCTACTCTTGATAATTTACTATAAAAATAATTTAAATGAAAAAGAAGGAATCAGCTCAGAAGTGTTACTAGCATCCGATTTTTTTCAATAGCAAAACAAGCCAATGAAATAAATAGGTGAACTGCCCAGGAGGATAAGAACAGATACTTTTAGGATAGTGATATGGTAGAAGACTAGATAATCACTAAAAATCGAAGCCCTGATGATTACTGGTAACATAGGATATATTTCTTAACGGAAACACTAAGTGAATAAAGGCAAGAAGACAATTGCATCCATATTCTGATCAGAACTAGGTAAAAAACAGTTTACAAAGTAGGCCAGAAGAAAATACAAATTAAGCTTGGGGATCATTCCAAAATGTTTCATTAATAGCAATGTGAATAGCTTAGTAAAGAGATAAGGCATTTTTCAACTGCTTTTATTAATATTATTGTAGCAGCAAACATAGTATTTGTTGCAGCCAGATTTAACTCCGTCAACGCGGTGATAAACGCCCAGCACTGTTCTGCTTCTGGCTTCTGGGACTGCATTTTAACCTTCTTGCTGTCCCCACTGAACACGGACTCAGCGTTCTCCACATATTCTGCGACAATTCTCCAGAGTAGCGGTTTGCATACACGGGCCCAGCTATCTGGGAATAAACTCTCATCTGTGAGTAATGAGCATGAATATTTATAGGTTACAATGTATAGTTTCAAAGCATCCTCCACGTAGTTCTTCAAGTAAATGCACTCTCATCTTAAGGACTTCATTCACTCTCCCTATCCCCAAGATACACAAGAGGCTTGCTTCCTCACTCCTTTCAGGCTCCTGCTCAAACAGCATCAATGGGAACTACTCAGATCACTTTATATAACATAGTGACGCCCTCATCATCAATACTCATATTACATTTATATGGGGTTTTTCTGCCTTTCTCCACTAGACTGTAAACTCCACGAGGGTTGGGAATTTATCCCTGTTACTCGGCGCTAAGCCCCCCCTTCCTGGAATAGTACCTGACACTTAGCATACTAATAGAAAGTAGCATTAATGTGGTACCTACTATGTGCCAGGCACGACTGTAAATGCTTCACTTACATTAAATGGCCTAATGTTTGTAATAAGTGTATGATCATTTTCATTTACTATAGAAAGACCCTAATGCATACAGAAGTTAAGAAATCTGTCCAATATACTGTGGTGGATGGACTCTAAGAAGACCCTCCATTTTCAAGCCCTCCTGGTATATATGCCTTATTTAATCCCCTCCTTCTGAGTGTGAGGAGGACCTACATAGTGTTTCTAACCTATAGTGTAATTGCGACAGGTCATGGGGTGATTATGTGACCTAATATCGTAACTTCGATCTTGCTAGCAGAGTCTTTACTGACTGTCTTCCTTTCTGACTTTAAAGAAGTAAGCCACCCTTTGAAGAGTTCCATAGGGTGAGAAACTGAGAGTGACCCCAGCCTACAGCCAGGGAGGAGATGAGTGGGGTCTTCCTTCCAACAACCTGAAACGGAACCCTGCCATAATCACATGAAACTCCTTGGAAGCAGATCCCTTCCCAGCTGAGCCTCGGGGAAGACTCCCGCCCCAGTCAACCCTTTCATTGTGTCCTAGTGAAAGGTCCTCAAGCAGAGGGCCCGGCTAAGCCGTCCTCAGATTCCTGACCCACAGAAACCATGAGATAACAAACGTGTAGCTTCAAGATACTAAGTTTGTGGCAATTCGTCAGACACAACAGATGACAAACGTAGTCACAATACGTTTTTTAAAAAACAGTCAAACAGAGGCAGTCTAGAATCTATACATTTAACCATGATACAATATTGCCTTTCAATAAATATTTCTGGAATTAATAAATGGATAGATAGACGGACACACATGATGATACCTTCTAGAACCAAAGACCAATACATGTGCATTTTAAGAGACTAAAATGATGTCAATCTTTAAACCTGTCAGAAAATTGATAAGCAAAGAAAAATATCAACAACTCTGTGTCAAGAACATAATGACAAAAATCCTAAATAAAATACTAGCAAAAGAAATCTAATGACTCATAAAAAGATAATGCATTACGACCAGGTTGGGTTCATTCCAGGAATGAAAGATTGGTTTGTCAACTAAAAATCAATAAATTTAAACCACCACATGTACAAAATGAGGGAGAAAAATTGTATGATTATCTCAGTAGATACAGAAGCAGCATTTGATGAAATTATATCTCCATTCATGATTTTTCAAAACCCTCTTGGCAAATTGGGAAGAGGACAAAATCTATCTCCATTTGTGATTTTTATAAAAGCCTCTTAGCAAAATGGGAACAGAAGAATATCTATACAAAACTACAGGAAATATTATGCTTAATGATGAATTTGGGAGGTTTCACCTGACTTGGGGAATGATACAAGGCTGTCCACTAGACTTATTTCATTCACCACTGTAGCAGAAGTCCTGGCCGGTGTTAAAGTAAAAAAAAAAAAAATTACATATATATACAGTAAGGAAGTGAAGAATTAAAACTCTCATTATTTGCAGGTGACTCCATTGTATATATATAGAAAACCTTAAAGACTCTAGGAAGAAACTAACAGGTTTCTATGTACAAAGTGCAGAACTCAATTGCACTTTTATATATTAACAACAAGCAATTAGCAAAAAAAATTTTCAAATATGATTTAGAAAAGCTCAATACACACCAAATGCAGGATTAAATTTCACGTCAGATGGGCAAGACTACTATTCAAAAAACTGTAAAGCCTTATTCCACTTATACCCAATTTCAATCCTAGCACCCCATCACTAGTAATCCGCTAGCAATTCTGTTAGAGATGGGACACAGGCAATAACCAACATGACATGAAATAATAAAACATATGTTCAGTTATCCATATATTTTCAATATTTTTAGCACACATGCACACGAGTATTGAAAACTGTGGGATTGCTTTTTCGCCTACCATTTCCACCAGTGGCAGTGTGTACCGGTTGCCTAGGAAACTGTGACAGCAGGGGACAGGATGGCTATGCTGTCACTCTGAGCTGGGCAGAGATTTCAGTGGTGGCTTGGCTCGCGGCCCCACTGGAGCGGTACCTGCACAGCTGCGCTTGGCAGCAGTCACTCCTCGCCAAGGAGTAGAGGTGTGCGTTTTGTTGTCACCATCGGGGCAGCAGGAAAGTGGAAAGGGAAGGATAATGGGAGCTGAGGAGCCAAGACTGAGCCAGGGTTGTTGAAGGTGGGACTTAGGTACCGCAGGTGGAGAGATAGCCCCATAAAAGGAAGAGATGCTTACTTGGGTAAGTTTGCCGCCACTGCAGCTGTGGATGGGAGTGCTGCTCATGGAAAGAAGGCAGCCAGGGAAGGGGAAGGGATTGGGACTACCTTGTGCCAGGAACTGCCCTATTTAGTTGGTTCTGCATTCAGTACATAATCAGTTCACTCATTCTCTCCCTCCCTCTTGCTCTTTTCCTCCCTCTCTCCCTCCCTTCCTCCCTTCTCTCCTGCTCTCTTTCTCTCTCTCTCGGTCGCTCTGAGAATCACAGACACACACACACACTTGGCTCTCCTCGTTTTTAAGATAGGGAATGTGGGGTTCAAGGGGTCAATAACTTTCCTGAGCTCACCTAATTATGAGCAATGGGGTTGAAAGTGAACCTCTGTCAATACCCATGAAAACCCTAGGAGGCTGCCAGCAGAGCTGGGACGTGTGTTGAGACACGGACGGAGTCCTGGGAGACAAGGACGTGGGGGACAGGAGAGGAGGAAATTCGATAGAATGTTCAGGAAATGAGAAGCAAACTTGGGGAGGTGGCACAGGAAGTATAAAATAACCAACTAGAGGACAGATCATGAACTATCTCGAATGTCAAACGAAGGACTTGGGTTTTTTTATTCTACAACTATGCCGTCCGCTAGTACGGCCAGGAAGCGCAGCAACGCGGGGAGTCCGAACCACTGTGAGTTTGGGGCATAACATTTACGCTAGAAGTAAAACAAAAATTAAAAGGAGCGTGGGTGGCTCAGTCAGTTAAGCATCTGCCTTCCACTCAGGTCATGATCTCAGGGTCCTGGGATCAAGCCCTGCATCGGGCTCCATGGTCGGTGGGGAGTCTCCTTCTCCCTCTGCCCCTCCCCCCTGCTCATGCTCTCTCTCTCCCAAAAATAAATAAAATCTTTAAAAAAAATTTTTTTAAAAACTTCAAAAAACTCATATAAAATAGCGCCACAGTCATCTTTAATATGTATACATGCGAGCATGCGAACATCTTGGATGTGTTGTATTAAATAAAATCTATCATTAAAATTAATTTTACCTGATTATTTTTATTTATTTTTTAATGTGGCTACTGATAAAATTAGAATTGCATTTGCAGGCTCACATTATATTTCTATCAGTTGCAAAGCATGGGTAGAGGAACACTGGGACTGGCTGGGGCTTGGACTTCACCTTCTCCCCTCCTTACACACATGCATAACCTCTCATTCCTGCATTACTATTATTATTAGTTTTTATCCAAGCCTCCTTAGGAACAGGAAGTCAGGACTCTCTTCCTGCTAGGGAGAGAAAAAAAGAAAGGAAAAGAAAAGAAAAGGCAGTTCTGCAAATTGAAATAAAAATAGTTTAACCAAACTCCTTTGCAAGAAATAAAGATGGATTCATTCAGCATCCAGACCGTGCTTACATCTTAAAGAATAAAGGTACCTGTGGGGAACAAAGCAATAGCCAAGGCTTTGTAAGAAAAATCAGTTTCCAAAGCCTTTACCCTTCCAGAAAGAGCCTTCAAGCAGGGAGCTCCCATTCACGAGATGGCAGAGAGAGCCCTCAGCAGTCGCCTGGTGACTCACTCTTGCTTTGTCATATTATGTTTCAGCACCTCTGACCTTGATATTTTCATACGGTACCGAGAAATTACTCACCTCCTCTCTGAAATGACAACCGCCATAAGGCAGCCACCCCTCCCAAGCTGAGTGACCTGAGCTCCCTTGCAAGAGTTAGGCCCAGGAAAAACATCAGCTGTGGTTGAGGGCATTCCGTTCTAGTCATGCTTCAAAATCGTGCAGGGCAGAAACGTCTCTAGCCTCCATGGCTATGTTTCCTGGGCACCCATTTCCTCTCATGTCTGACAGACCTGGGACAGGGTGCTCTGGGGCAAGTGGCCCGAAATTTTCCTGCCAACATGGACTAGGGAATCCTCCCACTGAATAGAGGTGGGAGTCATCAGGGCCAACCAAAGCATGGAGAGGGGCTATTAACGGAACAGTACTGAGAAGTTGTGCAAGCCTGGGGAGTCACCAGCCCTTTTACACCTGGCATCTCCTCCATCAGAGGCAGACCTTCTAAATGGATAGCTCACAGCTTCCTGTTCTAGCACGCACGAGCGACACGAAATGCCCCCTTTAGGGACAATAAATCAGGGTTAATGCAAAAAAAAAAAAAAATTCACAAGCAACTACTACTGACTGGCTGGCACTTGCTATGCACGAGAGGAGAGGGATTTCCAGCTGAGGAGACACAAGCCCGAGGTCTCAAAATCTCCCGGTATTTGGGAGCTCCGACTTAACTCACTCTTAGAATCAGAGAGACTATCTTGTCTCTAAGATCTTTTCTGGTGTTAGGTGGATGAAGGAAATCACTAAGGCTGAGTTGACTAGACTATTCCGTGACTCGTCCCCCTCTTCCTCTTCCTTCTGTCACTCCTGCAGTCACAACCCCCCATGCTCGGACACCGCTCTCCTCTGAGTGTTGATCTGAACCAATCACTGGACACTCGGCTCCGACAAAGAGAAATGTGTTAAGCCAGTTAGGTCGACAACTTTTCAAATGTGCAAAAGCTGGTTTTGATCAGATAATGCTCCGGAACATTTTGTCTTCTCCCTGAAGATGCCCTGCTCTCCAGTGGCCCCTAAATTTGGTCCACAGGAAGAAAAACAGAGTAGCAAATATGCAAAATTATAAATGCTCCACGCGCCTCCTCAAAGGAAAACAACATGACAAAGTACCAGTCTTGGCTACTAACCTCTCTTTCAGTTGACTCACCCAGTTGCCCAAAACACCCTTTCAGAATTTTAATGTTTTTCATTTTAAGCCCTTTTAACTGGTAGAAGAGATAAGATTTCACAAGCTAATTGAAGACGTGCAGCATCACTAAGTTCCAGGCCTCCTGTGTGGAAAGCCTTGGCACTGAAAATACGGGTTTTTTTCTTTCTTTTTTTTTGTTTTTAGCTCTTCTGACAACGTGAAGGAAAAGACTCTTAGTCACTACAGGGAGCTCCTCACAGACAGGATAAACCTAGTAACATTAACCAGTGATCCCTCCCTCGTTTTCTTGCCTGGTGAATTAATGAATTTTAAATCCACCATCCAATTGCTACAATATGGGCTATTAAGTGGAGGAATGGCCCAGAATCTGAGACACCTGGAATGCAACACTTGGTTTAGTCATTGTTTGTTTTACTCTGTTTTGTAGACTTAGGTAAGTGTCTTTACCTCTCTAAACTACAAGCCTGAGGGGGGCCTGGGTGGTTTAGTTGGTTGAGCGTCCATCCAACTCTTGGTTTCAGCTCAGGCCATGATCTCAGAGTCGTGGGATCGAGCCCTGTGTCCAGCTCTACACTCGGTGTGGAGTCGGCTTGAGATTCTCTCTCTCCGTCTTCCTCTGTCCCTCCCTGCTTATGCGTGCTCTCTCTCTCTCTCAAATGAATAAATCTTTAAAAAAAAAGAACATAAACTACAAGTCTTAGTAAAATGAGGAGAAATCACCTCTCATTTCCTCTTACAAGAATGAGAGATTTAGGGGCACCTGGGTGGCTCAGTGTCTGCCTTCAGCTCAGGTCATGATCTCAGGGTCCTGGGATTGAGTCCCACATCTGGCTCCTTGCTCAGTGGGGAGTCTGCTTCTCCCTCTGCCTGCTGCTCCCCCTGCTTGGGCTCTCTCTCTCTCTCTCTGACAAATAAATACAATTTAAAAAAAAGAGTGAGAGATTTGATTCAGAGTCTCAAAATTAACCTCAAACATTTTGGAGAAAGCTTCCATGCACAGGCAGGAGAAATAATGCTTCACGATCCTGTTTAAAGATGGGGGGGTCAAGACTCCTGTGAATGTGTCACACAAATCCACACAAATTTTTAAATAGTATGTGTCTTGATTCTATGAAACTGAAGACCAAAAAGTACCTCCTATTTGTTTATTCAGATTTCCATGTTTTAATTTAGCAAAGAGATAGAATCCGGAGATAACTGTATTTCTAGATCAGTGCTTTATCAGCCGTACGCATCCGTGGAGAAGAGCAGACAGGTGCAAGCTTGGCAGGCTGTAGAGACACCGTTCCCTCAAAGAATAGATTCACCAGGTAGCTCCAAAGAGACAGTCTTGACATGCACACTGTTTTCTGGAGACCAAACCCATCACAGACCATGATTACCGAGTGCTCTTTAAAATCCAAATGGATTTAAAGAGGAACGAGGGGCTTACTGGGTATCCACTTCTCGGTGGTTGCAAACACAGACGCACCCATGTTCTACTAGGAAAAGATGGAAGGCCAAGAATTTTCAAAAGCAACTGCCAGGTTTCCAGTTGGTCAGTGTCAGGCAGACATGGAACTTCCTTCGACGGTAGGGACGGAGCCCTCACAGCCGAGAAACAAAATGAGAAAAAAGTGGAAGACTTCAAGGAGGTGAGAGAAAAAAAAATACTTGTGCAAAAGCAAACTGTAATAACTGGAACCAAAGAATATAAAACTCTCTTTTCCCTTAAATATAAATGAGGCCATCTGCCAACATCCAGAGCTTGAGTGACAGAGATATTTTTAAATGAAGACACAGGAGGAAAAAAAAGTTTTCTTATTGAGTCTCTTTTATACAACAATTTTTTGGTATAGTGATGGAGGAGGGGGAAGACAGTGTAAAGCCATATGGTTGGAAATAGGATTACTTGGGAATAAGATTACCTTAAGAGAGAGAGACCAAGGAATATCTCAATAATTCTCAAACTTGATTGTACATCTGAACAACCAGGGAATGAGGCCAAACAACAGATTCTAATGAACCAACGCAGGGATTAGGCTACAATTCTGCAGTTCAGACAAGCTCCCTAGTGATCCCAATGTGCAGTCCTCCCACCACACTTTATTAGAAACAAGCAAGAACAATGAAAGTGACTGGAATCATCATCCCTAATAAATTAATCCAATTACAGGGTCTGAATGGCAGGACTTCTCCATCATGGAGATAGTTCTATCAGGCAACCGGGTTGGGAGCCCCAAATGCTAAGATTATTAGGTTGATTTCCCTTGATCTGATTGCATTCTCTCTGAATTGCCTTCTGATTATAATTTGGTTTCTAGTGCAGGATTTCCTCTGGAGGGAACAGTGCCGGCTAGTCAACTCAACTCCCACAGGCAGAGTGATGGTGTGGAAAGAACGTGGCTTTGACTCAGAGAGAATAGGATTTGTTTGTATGTTGATGATAATAATGAGTAGAAAGAACACGGGAAGGGGCACGGCGAGGACACTGAAGGCAGCAGATACTGAACCGTGTGCTCGTTACGTGCCAGGCTCCACGCTTAGCGCCATCCACACGAGACCAATCTTGCCGGTTGATATCATTATCCCTGTATTACAGATGAGGACACCTAAGGTTACAATGCCAGTAGGGGTCTGCACGAGATCAAACTCCAAATTTATGTGCTTGGCCAACATGCACATCCTACCATGTGAAGAACCTTTCATTATAATTGTTACTAAAGTAAGCATTCAGTAAATGGTAATTGTATGTTCTAATTTTTATATATGGCTTATATATGGGATTATATTTGAGTCTTCTGTGCATTTGGTTAGCATGAGTCAGATGCTGTAAGCTCTATCAACTCTAATGACATTGATTTCTGGAATCTGTAAAGCTGAGGACTAAAGTCCTAATCAGGGTAAATCCACCCCAGGGAGTCTACCTGAGCGGTTACTTTAAAAAATCAACCTGGATAAGTGAAACATTTCTCAGACATTTAGACCAAAGAATTACTCCCTTATTTGCTATCTATAGGCTTTTCCTTGAAACTTTTTCATATATTATCTATCCATTTTGTGTTTTGCTGGAATTTTTTTCCTTATAAAATAAACTTTTTCTTTCTTCTTTTTTTTTTCCAAAGTTTTAATTTATTTATTTAACAGAGACAGGGAGAGAGAGCACAAGCAGGGGGAGCAGCTGAGGAAGGGAGAAGCAGGCTCTCTGCTGAGCAGGGGGCCTGACTGGTGACTTGATCCCCAGACCCTGGGATCATGACCTGAGCCGAAGGCAGATGCTTAACCGACTGAGCCATCCAGGCGCCCCTAGACTTTTTCTTATTAAAAAAAAAAAATTAAGTCTTTCCCCTTTTTAATTTCATAATTGCTAAGGTAATAATCTGATTTCTAAAGCATACAGCCAGTATGCGGATGAATGTCACAAAAAGTTTGTATCGCCGATGGCATCAAGCACACATTGGATGTTGGAAATGGTCAAACACACACTACAAATTAGCAAAGATAACATGTTGTGAATGTCAATGCCCATGGCCTTTTAGGATGTCAAGTCTTTCAAGGATAGTGTGTGCAAAAACCAGATATTTGGAAATCAAAGACCAGGAAGGACCAAAGCTTCCCATTTGCCCGACTACTCGCATCCCGAAACAGCAGACAGGATGAGCGCGTGGTCGGTCATAGAGGCTAAGCACAGAGTGAACACTCGGGTTTGAGTCAATGGAACAGAAAACAGAGAAACCGCCAAAGAGGAAGATCGGTGTGGATGGTTGTCCTTTGGCCATCTAACCCAATACCGCAGTGACTTGAATCTCATTCTTGGACCGAGGACGCAGGAGCACATCCTGCCAGTTCGCATGCCAGCCCAGGGACAGAGGTCAATGTTTTTACTGTCATTCTGCAAATCAAATGCATCTTTTTGACTTAGCATTTTCTAAGAGCTCCTCTTCTCAAATTTCCACTTGTACAGAACATGGCTATTTAATTTATTTTGATTATGCTTTATTTAGTATGCACATTCTCATAGTCTAAAGAAATAAGGAACTTTTCAATTAATGTGCCTTGCCTTTGCTTATGCAAAAAAAAAAACCACACAAAAAAACAAAAAACCCTTACACTGACGTGATCAGGGGAGAGAAGGGCAGAGAGCTCCACACGGGACTGACTAATGGGGACCATGGGGTTCACAAGCCTTGACCTTTCCTAAAGTAGTTCGGGGCGGGGGTGCAGAGCCATGGCGGACAGAGCCATGACTCCTACCACTGTCACCCTCAAGCCTTCAAACAGCAGGACAAGAACATATGTTTCTGATGATGATCTCACTTAATCAAGAGCATCTGTTGCTAAACACCCACAAGGTAAGACACAAACTGAAGTCAGGAAGATCCCTGGTATTATCTGACACCTCGTTCCAGTCTACCTACTTTGCCCCCCACCCCCGCGTTGCTCCTTTTCTATCTGCATGCTTCCCTTTCAAGACACTTGATTTCCTCAAGTGAAGAAATTCGACCAGCTGGCAGACACATCCTCATGACACCGACGTCTATGCACTTGACTCTGGGTAGATGCCACGAGGAATAAGAAGGGCGGGGTGTGAAAGCAGTAAAATGACAGAGGCAGGCAGCCTTGCTGCTCAATACGGATTCTCCAAAAAGAAAAAAAAAAGATTTTTAGTCAATCTTCCCTTGATTGGGTGCCGGAAATATTTCTGACCAGAATTTTAGTCCCTCCTGGAAGTCCTTATGTTTAGACCTGTGTGAGGTTGCTAACATCTCTTATAAATACTGATGATTGCCATTGCCGTTGACACCTAAAATTCATATGGGGGGGTATCAGAAAACAGAGTGGTCTGGGCTCCACGTCACAAGTTTTGAATTGGAATCTGAAAGGTTTGGGGTAGGGCATCTGTATTTTGAAAAGGCACCATAGGTAATTCTGGGAAGCAAGTAGGGCAGAGACCTACTGCTGTTTTTCTCCACGAAGTCCTTGTTGTAATGATCATCTTATCACTATCTAAAGGTTGTCGTAAAAGAAGATTCACCTAAACGTTTGAAAAGAAGCCAAGATGGATTCACAAGGTGGGTTATGTTTTCCTGAAAAAGACATGCACGTTTTTTTTTAAAGATTTTATTTATTTATTTAAGATAGAGCGCACGTGCACTCAAGACAGAGAGCCAGCAGGGGGAACCACAGAGGGAGAGGGAGAAGCAGACTCCCCACCGAGCAGGGAGCCTGATGCGGGACTCGATCCCAGAACCCTGGGATCATGACCTGAGCCACAGGCAGACGCTTAACTGACTGAGCCACCCAGGTGCCCCAAAGACATCTGCATTTATGAACACATAAAAATCTCCAGTATTTTTCTATTACTCTATATCTTGAGTATCTAGTCCACCTTTCCACTGCCTGCCAATGAAGGGCTGCATGACCCGTATTTGAATCCACATCAAATTTACATAGCCACTGCATTTACTATGTTTCAGGTTTGTGTTTGTTTTTAAAAATGACTTTGGCTTACAAAAACACAAAGTAACCATATGAACTCATGCCACTTGCTAAAATAGGTCAAAGGATTTTTAATAATGTCACAGTTTCAGGAAAAAAATAGCTTACAAAAATCTTGCTAGGCAAAGCTAGAAATTGAATAGTAGTTTAAATAGACTAATTAGAATTAATGAAACCAGATGAAAAATAAGCTTTAGAACTAAGTGTTAAAGACCTAACAATGTTGGTAATAATATACAGAGTTTCTGCTTGTACTTTTGTTTATGGAATGACTTATGTCAGAGATTCTGCCTTAAGAAGAGCCTACAGTGGCCAATATGTGTAATTTGGCATTTCAAAAGCAGCTGCACGATCATTACCATGTATCAGACGGATGCTTAGACTAGATAACCCTTAGCCATTTCTAATTCAGAGGTCCTAAGGGGGGAAAAAAAAAAAACACCTTAAATTTCTCACCATGGAACCAAGGCCTTTCAATTTCATGAGCAAAATTTCAATTCATCTCTCTAGTAATTTACTGTGTGACCCAGACCATGACTCAGAGGCTGGGAGCAATTCTGGGTCACGATTTACCTAATCTGCATTGGGGAAGGTTTTATTCTGTGGGTGTGCGCCCATCAGGGTGAGCCTGGTCATGAGCTAAGGCAGAGCAAAGCGACCATGACCAATGCTGGTGGGTCCAATAATGGCGCCCATCCTGGTGAACAGGTTTAATGAGCTAACGTATGTAAACCCTCCCAGCAGGTCCAGGCATGGAGACCGGGCTGAATACATTACACTGGGGATGGTGGTGATGTTTGTTGTAGCAACATTTGTACAACATTTTTTGAGAGTCCTTCTTTTTCAATATACATACCCCCAAAACCCCGACTCACACTTCCAGCAGTACAACAGCCCAGAATCACATTGATTTATTACTTGAAAAGAACACTTCTCTGTCACTTAGTGCTAATAAGTGCCCTCAAATACCCTGTAGCTTCCATGACACACTTTTTTTAACTCCCTTTACTCTGTATTTCTAAAGAGCTATCACCTACTCTTCACTAGTCCCTTAGGGGGAAAGGTGCCCGGGGTGACTGGTTCCTTTGCTATCCCATGCTAGTTCATGACCTGGGAGGTCGGTTTGCCCAGAGAAAAGCTCACCTCCTTTCCCAGGGCTTATCTTGAAACGTGTACTTGGCTTCAAAATGTGAGGACTGAGCATGGGGATGTGGAAGACCCCACAACCTCCCATCATAGAAACAACTAAAGGGCACACAGGGCCAGTAGCATCTGTCTCGGAAAAGGAACCATGATGGGTATGTGAAGCCCAGAGTGTCGTGATTGTCATGGGACAGGAATAAGTGTGTGCCCTGCAGGGAACGTTCCACTTCGGAGATGATCTCTTAGCCATTTTCCATTTCTGCATTTCACCCTCTCCCTAATCTATACTGGTGACAAGGCGGCTAGACCTCCAGCAGACAGGTGTGTCAATGGAAAATCAGAGCATTTACATCAGTCGCCGGGGCAACTGAGTTAAGACGCTGCAGAGCTAGAACTTGAAACCAGGAATTCTGTTTCCTGGCCAAAGTTCTCCCACCATCAAGGATTGCATTTAAAATGACGGCGAGGTATTATTTCTTCTTTGAATGTTTGGTAGAATTCCCCAGGGAATCCGTCAGGCCCTGGACTCTTGTTTTTGGGAAGGTTTTTGATCACTGCTTCAATCTCTTCATAATTAATCAGTCTGTTTAAATAATTAATTTCTTCCTGTTTCAGTCTTGGTAGTTTATAGGTTTCCAGGAAGGCATCCATTTCTTCCAGGTTGTTTAATTTATTGGCATATAGTTGTTGATAATAGTTTCTAATGATTGTTTCTATTTCCTTGGTGTTGGTCGTGATCTCTCCCCTTTCATTCATAATTTTATTAATTTGGGTCCTTTCTCTACTCTTTTAAATAAGTCTGGCCAGTGGCTTATCGATCTTATTTATTCTTTCAAAGAACCAGCTTCTAGTTCTGTTGATCTGCTCTACTGTGCTCCTGGTCTCTAATTCATTGATCTCTGCTCTAATCTTGATCACCTGCCTTCTCGTGCATGGGTTAGGCCTGTTCTGTTCCAGTTCCAGCTTCTTAAGGTGAGAATATAAAAACTGCATTTGAGATTTTTCTATTCCTTTGAGTGAGGCTTGGATAGCTATGTATTCTCCCCTTAGGACTGCCTTTGCAGTGTCCCATGGGTTTTGTACCGATGTGTTTTCATTCTCATTGGTTTGCATAAATTGCTTAAGTTCTTTAATTCCCTGGTTTACCCAATCATTCTTAAGCAGGATGGTTCTTAGTTTCCAAGTGTTTGAGTTTCTTCCAAATTTTTCCTTGTGATTGAGTTCTGGTTTCAAAGCATTGTGGTCTGAGAATACGCAGGGAATAATCTCAGTCTTTTGCTATCAGTTGAGACCTGTTTTGTGACCCAGTATATGGTCTATTCTGGAAAAAGTTCCAGTGTATTTGAAAAGAGTGAGTATTCTGTTGTTCTGGGGTGTAGTGTTCTATATATATCTATGAGGTCCATCTGGTCCAGTATGTCATTAAAAGCTCTTGTTTCTTTGTTGATTTTCTGCTTAGGTGATCTGTCTATTGCTGCCAGCGGACTGTTGAGGTCCCCTACTATTTTTTTTTAAAGATTTTATTTGTTTATTTGACATNTTTTATTTATTTATTTGACATAGAGAGACAGCCAGTAAGAGAGGGAACACAAGCAGGGGGAGTGGGAGAGGAAGAAGCAGGCTCCTAGCGGAGGAGGCTGATGTGGGGCTTGATCCCAGAATGCCGGGATCACGCCCTGAGCCAAAGGAAGGCGCTTAACGAATGCGCCACCCAGGTGTCCCTGAGGTCCCCTACTATTAACGCATAATTATCTATATGTCTCTTTATTCTGGTTAAGAGTTGGCTTGTGTATCTAGCTGCTCCCCTTTTGGGGTATAGATATTTATAATTGTTATATCCACTTGTTGGATACATCCTTTAAGATAGGAAAACTACCAAACTCATTCTATGAGGCCAGTATTACCTTAATCCCCAAAGCAGGCAAAGACCCCATCAAAAAGGTGAATTATAGACCAATATCCCTGATGAATATGGATGCCAAAATTCTCAACAAGATCCTAGCTAATAGGATCCAACAGTACATTAAAAGGATTATCCATCACGACCAAGTGGGATTCATCCCTGTGATGCAAGGATGGTTCAACATTCGCAAATCAATCAGTGTGATAGATCACATTAATAAGAGAATAGACAAGAACCATATGATCTTTTCCATTAATGCAGAAAAAGCATTTGGCAAAATACAGAATCCTTTCCTGATTAAAACCCTTCAGAGTGTAGGGATAGAGGGTACATTCCTCAATATCATAAAAACCATCTAAGAAAAGCCTACAGCGAATATCATTCTCAATGGGGAAAAGCTGAAAGCCTTTCCCTTAAGATAAGGAACACGACAAGGATGCCCACTCTCACCATTATTGTTCAACATAGTACTAGAAGTCCTTGCAACAGCAATCAGACGACAAAAAGGAATAAAAGGTATTCAAATCGGCAAAGAAGAAGTCAAACTCTCTCTCTTCGCAGATGACATGATACTCTATATGGAAAACCCAAAAGACTCCACCCCCAAATTACTAGAACTCATAGAACAATTCAGTAATGTGGCAGGATACAAAATCAAAGCTCAGAAATCAGTTGCATTTCTATACACGAACAATGAGACTGAAGAAAGAGAAATTAGGGAATCGATTCCATTTACAACAGCACCAAAATCATACGATATCTCGGAATTAACTTAACCAGAGAGGTAAAGGGTCTATATTCTAGAAACTACANTAAAGGATCTATATTCTAGAAACTACAAATCACTCTTGAAAGACATTGAAGAAGACACAAAAAGATGGAAAAACATTCCATGCTCATGGATCAGAAGAATAAACATAGTTAAAATGTCTATGTTACCCAGAGCAATCTACACTTTGAATGGCGTCCCAATCAAAATACCAATGACATTTTTCTAAGAGCTGAAACAAATAATCCTAAAATTTGTGTGGAACCAGAAAAGACCCCAAATCGCCAAGGAAATGTTGAAAGGGAAAAACAAAGCTGGGGGCATCACATTGCCAGATTTCAAGCTACNAATCTACACTTTCAATGCTATCCCGATCAAAATACCGAGGACATTTTTCAAAGAACTGGAACAAATAGTCCTTAAATTTGTATGGAACCAGAAAAGGCCCCGAATCTCCAAGGAACTGTTGAAAAGGAAAAACAAAGCTGGGGGCATCACAATGCCGGATTTCGAGCTGTACTACAAAGCTGTGATCACAAAGACAGCATGGTACTGGCACAAAAACAGACACATCGACCAATGGAACAGAATAGAGAACCCAGAAATGGACCCTCGGCTCTTTGGGCAACCAACCTTTGACAAAGCAGGAAAAGACATCCAGTGGAAAAAAGACAGTCTCTTCAATAAATGGTGCTGGGAAAATTGGACAGCTACATGCAAAAGAATGAAACTTGACCACTCTCTCACACCATACACAAAAATAAACTCCAAATGGATGAAAGACCTCAATGTGAGACAGGAATCCATCAAAATTCTAGAGGAGAACATAGGCAACAACTTCTATGACATCGGCCAGAGCAACCTTTTTCACGACACATCGCCAAAGGCAAGAGAAATAAAAGATAAAATGAACTTATGGGACTTTATCAGGATAAAGAGCTTCTGCACAGCCAAGGAAACAGTCAAAAAAACTAAGAGACAGCCCACGGAATGGGAGAATATATTTGCAAAGGACACCACAGATAAAGGACTGGTATCCAAGATCTACAAAGAACTTCTCAAACTCAATACACGAGAAACAAATAAACAAATCATAAAATGGGCAGAAGATATGAACAGACACTTTTCCAATGAAGACATACAAATGGCTAACAGACACATGAAAAAATGTTCAAAATCATTAGCCATCAGGGAAATTCAAATCAAAACCACCTTGAGATAACACCTTATGCCAGTTAGAATGGCAAAAATGGACAAGTCAAGAAACAACAATTGTTGGAGAGGATGTTNTTTTAAAACAAAAAGGGAAAAAGGAACTACAATGGTCAGATATAAACTAGAAATTAGAAACTTTAAAAAATACATAAGTTAGAAATCTTACAAATAAAATATGGATTCATGAAAAAAATTTTTAATTCCATTGATTAGATAATTTTGACTGGACAACCATTGAGAGTCTTTATGTTTTAGTTACAAATATTAAATAAATTGCCCACAATACTGCACAAAGGGACAAAGGCATTTTTTAAAAGAAAGAACAATCAAGAAATTTGGAAGATAAATTGAGAATCTCCAACATACATATAAGAGAAGTTCCCAAAGAGAAGAATGTAGGCTATAGGAGCAGAAATATTTGAAGAAGCAATAGCTAAGAAATTTTCAAATGTGAAAAAAATATATGCATCCTCAGATCAAAAATGCACTCCTAAAACAGAAGGGGGAATGAACCACGAGAGACTATGGACTCTGGGAAACAAACTGAGGGCTTCAGAGGGGAGGGGGGAGGGGGATTGGGCTAGGCTGGTGATGGGTATTAAGGAGGGCACGTATTGCATGGAGTACTGGGTGTTATACGCAAACAATTAATCATGGAACACTGCATCAAAAACTGGGGATGTACTGTATGGTGACTAACATAACATAATAAAAAAAATTTTTTAAAAAAATAAAATAAATAAATAAATAAATAAATAAATAAATAAATAAATAAATAAAATGACGGCGAGGGAACATTCTACCCCACATGCTGGAGGCTGATCTCTTTTATAACTTTATTCACAGAAGTGGAAAATCTGGATGGATTAGTACACCTGTGGGATCTGGGGGAGGCCACAAACCCAGCAGGCAGATGAAATCAGAATCTGGTTTCTGTTTCACAGGCCTGATGCTACATCACATTCCAGTGAATTCCCACATTTCAGGTTTCCTTTAGAACTCCTTGTTCTCCACAGCTCAAATTTATAAAAAGCCGTGTTTTTGTTTTGTTTTGTTTTGCAAGTGGCAACCATCTAATTAGTTTTCAAAAACTACCATAATCCTCCACTAACATCTTCTTCCCAGTTATCAGGTGTAATATTTTCATCAGAGTATCCTACACGCTTCTCAGCAACTGTCTCCGGACTTAAAAATGCCTTTGTTGCTCACTAGGGAGAAGCAGGATTCCAAAAGGCAGGGTTTTCCCGATATTTTAGAAATTCTGGACTACCTTACTGGCCCAGCATTTAACATCACTCTTCCATATCTACGTTTAAGAGCTAACTACATAAATTATTTTGCACATGGTGATAGGATTAATCACAGAAAGGAAACCCCCGCCTCTTACTCGGGAACTGCCACGATGGCAGAAACCGAGTATTGCCATTTTTTCGGTTACTTTTTGCAAGTATCGTGCTCAGCAGTTTCCTCTGCACTGAAGAAAAGGAAAACTCAAATGTGGCCGACTTTTCCTTTGAATAAATCTGATTTCAATACAACGAAAACAGTGAATGATCATTGTTCTTTTATGTGTATTGGAATGACATGCTTAGGTGACAAGTTGACCAGGTCGCCTTGCAGAGCGTGCTGGCTCTCTGGACCTCTGGGCTGCCTGACCCTTACAGGATGCCATGCATTTCAGTGGAACTGGCAAAAGTGGCTGCAGATGTCCAACCATCAACTCTTGTTAACTCTCTCTCTCTCTCTTTTTAAGTAGGCTCCACACCTGGCGTGGAGCCCAAAATGGGGCTTGAACTCACGACCCTGGGATCAAGACCTGAGCTGAGCTCAAGAGTCAGATGCTTAACCAACTGAGCCACCCAGGCTCCCTACCTCTTATTAATTCTAAGGCTATTCTGAATTAGACTTTTAATTTAGAAAATTAGATTATGTGTTATTTTTCACTAGAACAGAGTTAGACTGTAAAGGATTTTATGTGGGGAAATACAGGCTTAGAATAATGGCATACATACTAATTCCAAATGAATTCTTTAGTCATTTTAAAAAGGCACAGCCCTAATCTTTCAAAGACCACAAATAGAGTATGTTGGCTACTTTCCAACATCAAGTGGAATTTTAAGCAATATCTATGTAAATTTACAGACACTTCAACAAATCTAAATTAAACTTCTAAAACCTAAGTCACACCTTCACAGACAGGAAAAACCAGTGAAACGCCCCAATAAATAATACCTTATTTCTAAACCAGGATGGAAGTTTCCCAGGAAAAGCAAACTTGCTTCTCAAAGCTGGTCCTAGACAATATGTATAAGAACTGTATATATTGGATCTTTATGAGAACACACTGGAAAGCCCACATCCACAGTGAACAAGAACCCGTGATGGAGGGTATTTCAAAATCATGGACTAAGGCTCCAGAGGTCAAAGCAAATTTCAGCTCTTCCATCCGGGTAACCTTCAACGCCCCCCAAGGAATTACCCCTTCTCTGGGTTCGTATAGCCTTCCGGTTTGGGCTGTAAAATGGCCATTCATGGCGCGCCTGGGTGGCCTAGTGGGTTAAGCATCTGCCTTCGGTTCAGGTCATGATCTTGGGGTCCTGGGATCGAGCCCCAGGTCAGGCTCCCTGCTGAGCAGGGAGCTTCTCCCTCTCCCTCTGCCCCTTCCCCTGTTTGTGCACACACTCTCTCTCTCTCTCTCTTGTCAAATAAATTTTAAAAATCTTTAAAAAAATGACCATTCATACCCTTCTTTGTCATGTCTAATTCTATGCTACCACAAGCTCTCTAAAAGCAGGAGTCCTACCCTATTTATGACTTCAGTCTTCAGAGGGATAGTGTTCAACGTCTGCTTTGCCAGTTGCGGTAGAATGTGTATACCAAAGCCAGCTGCGCCAACATACATTCCAGGCCACTGGCTGTCGTCACATGTGGCGTTGACATCCCTTCACAGAGCGTCAGTCCTTGACTCTGAAGAGATGATCTAAGTCTACTCCTATCCCCCACCCACCTGCATCCTAAGCAGACATTTGAGATTGCCCCAATCAGTAGAATATGGCAAAAGTCAGAGCGTGTGACTTCTGATACTAGGTCATAAAAAGCATAAAAGGCATCGCCGTGGTCTCTCTCGGATTGTTCTCTGGATGACAGGTCTCCATGGGAAGAGATGAGATCCTGCTGGCCATCAGCACCAACTTGCCACATGAGTAAGCTACTTGGAAATGGATCACAGCCTCAGTCTTTCCTTCAGATAACTAAAGCCCCTGCTAACACCTTGCTACAATCCTGTAACCCACCCCCAGCCGAGCCCTTCACAAGTTCCTGACCCAAAAAGAAACCATGAGAAGTAATTGGTTATTACTGCTGTTTAAACCACTCACCTGGGGGATAACTTGCTATGAAGCAATGCATAACTAATACAGCAGTGTAAGTCTTTAAAAAATAAAATCCAAGAATTATAATATATAAAATAAACTTACCGAACACTACTAGAAACCATGTCACATTTAACGAAAATGCTTTGCAAATAGCATGGGTTGCATTTTCGCTCTGAATATTAAAGCATGTTCCAAGAGTTTCAGAAGTTTCATTTTGTAATCATTCCAGGAACTGATGCTCAGATAGATGATGGTTCTTGGAGCTCCTGGGTGTCAGAGGAGAAGTTATGTGGGGAACTTTTTCCTCTTTAAGACTGCAGTGAAAGGATAGGAAAGGATGAGGAATCTTGAGCACCGCAGGACATGACCACTGACATCTATTTCTGGCACAAAACCAACGATATACAGCTTTAGGTGGCATTCTTGTCAATACCAAGCTTCTGAAGGGTGGAGAAAGAGTTTTATCCACGAGGTACCCATCAAGGCTTTGACACGTGAAAATCAATGCATTACCCCTACTGGATGTCTGCTACCGGCACTGAGCAGGCAGTGGGAGGGGCTTTGCCAATTGTCTCCAAAAACAGCCTGCAGTCCTTTTGGTGGTCGTCCCACGTGTGTGGGTCTGAGTTATCACTGAGGAGAGAGCGACAGAAGCACCTTCCTTCACTGGGAAGTCAGGCAGGGTTAAGCCAATCAATACTGCTTCCTTGGCCATGGATATTTATAATGGAATTTGTTTTAACCCAAAGGGTTTAGGACCCTTCAACTATCTCCAGAAGAAGCCTGCTATCACCTACAAATCTGTTTGCCTACCTGGCATGACTCAAAGATCTCTCTCACTCCACACTCCCCTCCCCCATCTGCCGGGTGTAGCTCGGTCCATTATACTTCTTACTAAGCGTCGTTCTAATAAAGCAGACTCATTCAATCCAGCAAATATTTATCTAGTTCCTGCCATTCCCAGGCTCTTGTACTACATCCTGGGCCCCATAATTATGAAAATAGTGTCTTCCTTTAACAGCCATTTATGGAAAGTGTACCATATGCCTCGTGCTACAGCACAATAGCAGCTAAGAATAGGGACTTCTGACTTGGAGGAGGAGGAGGGGAAGGAGAGGGAGAAGGAGGGAGGGGGGGAGGGAGAGGGGAGAGGAGGGGAAGAAGGAGGAAGGGAAGAGGNAGTTGGGGGAGGAGGGGAAAGAAGGGGAGGAGGGAGGAGGGGACAAGGGGAGGAGAAGAAGAAGAAGGGGAATCATGATGGCTCCAGCAGTATTTCCAGTAATGGCTCTGGTTCATCTACATTTTCTTACAAGAATCCTTTTTTCTCCTCTACAATGATCTTTGCCACCAACACAGTAGCAATGCTTTAAAATAAAACTCTGGAGGTGTGCAGTGTGTGGCTTCTGCCTAAGAAGCTGAATCCCATCATGGGAGGAAAAAAATATTATTGTCATAACGAATAGAGGAATACAAAAATGTGCAGGTTTAGCAGAATCTGTCTATATAAAGAAGTGCTAACATTAGTAGTGCTGTAGCTTGGGTCTTTCCCACCCCTTTCCCTCCAGAAAGAATCTGCAATTCTCTCACCATGCAAACACGGGTGTCAAGAAAATCCCATTCACAACATGCATGGGACAGTGGCATCCACGCTCCCATCTACTACTGTCATGGGGAGTATTTGCACAGACAACCCCGTCCAGGACCGGCCCCCCACATGAGCAGAACCATAGGCAATTTTGCCTTCATCTTATAACTAATTGGATAAGCTTTAAAAAAAATTCAGGGCCCAGTTTTATTTTCCCACATTCCACAAGACAGTAATTACCAGAAAGAAATAAAAATTCTGCAGTAGGATGGGCCTGTCCAACAGGCTATGTTATCAGGCTGGTTATATCTTCACTGAGCCTATTAGTTTTCTTTTCAAAAAGGGGGGAAAGCGACAACAAAAGCTCTTCTCTGATTAATGTTTCAGCATCGATTTAATTTTGGTATCCAGGAGAAGAAACAGTGTGGTGAAGTGAGAACTGAAGAATGCAAAGGAAATTTCTATTAAGAACCTACAGAATAATCTTGACAAGTCACCCTATATGTGATTCTACTTTCCTTTCTGCAAAGTCTGAAAAATTATCCCTCAGGAAGGTTCAAAGGAATTAAAAAAAAAACAAAAAACCTGTAAGTAACTTTACAATGGCCGGGTATTTTTAAAGAATGTAAACAAAGCTAAAAAATTGAGATATTCTGGAATTTATATTCTGTGCCTGCAATATAGAAATGGGAACAATAGTAATAATGAAACCTTCCTTTACTGAGGACGTCCTATGTGCTATGACCATGCTAGGCGCTCTATGTTGCAGTCTTCGCTCTCACAATTAAACAATCCCATAGGGTAGCAGCCCATTCATCGATGAGAAAGTTAAGGTTCGGTAATGTCAAACTTCTATCAAAAGTCACATGGCTCGCAAGGGGAGGAGTTGACCTCAGATTCATGTGTCTGACACTGAGGACTGTGATGCCACGCCTGTGTCATTGCCAATTATGCCCAGAGGGAGGGCTCCTTCATCTTACCGCAGCTGAGCCCAGACGGCACAGGACAAAGACCCTCCATCTGTCTTCTGATATCTCTGATCAAAACAGACAAGTCATAGGTGTGGTTCGTTCGCCCCCCATCTGCCACCCAGTCTTTCAGTTCATTTTGAAATACATGATAACTCAACCTTCTCTTATGCAACACAGACCCAATGCCTTTATGCTTCAGATTATAAAGACGTGGAAGGCACGCCTGGGTGGCTCATCAGTCAAGCATCTGCCCTGGGCTCAGGTCATGATCTTAGAGGCCTGGGATCAAGTCTTGCATCGGGCTCCTTGCTTGGCAGGGAGCCTGCTGCCCCCCCTGCTTGTGCTCTCTCTCTCTGACAAATAAGTAAATTAAATCTTTTAAAGCAATATAAAGACCTGAAAATGGCCTGGGTCACGTTCATCCATTGATCAGTGAGTGGCTCTCTGAAACCAATGCGTGAGAGAGAAACCATTACGTGACTTGCGAATAAAGTGGGCCATCCATCATCGGAACTAGGATGTCACACGGACTCTCCCAATTTAGAGCCTCTAGTGACTTCACTGTTGGTATACTGCACTGTTTGGTTGTACTCATGGATGTCATTAATGGTAATTCTGCATCTCAGTTCACTGATGAGAAATATGGAGATTAGGAGGCATTTAACATCTCATCCAAGTTATCATAGATAGAACGCCCCACCCATCCTGGCATCTGCCTGATTCTCCCCGTTCGGTGTTCCCTCATCAACTGTGTTCGTGACATGGGAGGGTGGTGCCTTTAATGGCCTTGCAATTCCATCCGTCTGTCTTGGTGACAGTATTTGAAGAGCTGGTTGGGGCCATGTGAGTCTGACTGGGTCCATGTCCCAGCTCCAGCTCCACTGCCGACCTTGGCCCGTCATTCCATTGTCCCAGCCTTCTGCTTCTGCACCCCTACAATCCGGATGACGAGAGCACCTCGCAGGGTGAATCAAGTAAGGACCTCAGCACCACGGCTGGCACAGACATGCTCAGAAATGATTTACAATATTAATTCGATGAGCCCCAGGCTCAGTCTCTGCCTCCCCTCGATGCCACGGTGTCGCTGCTCCTTAATGTTATAATGATTGCCTGCATCTCGCCTCTTCAACAGAAAGTTAGCTCATTTAGGGCAGGAGCATTCCAACTCTCCCATATCATCCACCCAATATCGTGGGTCCTTGTATTTCCCGGTACAGCACTGAGAATCCCTAGAGGGGGTGTGTATCTAGCTGAAATGTGCATACACACACACACAAAACAACTTGAAATAGGCAATTTCATATTTTCTCTCCTTAAAATCCTAAAAATTCTATTTGTGTCTTAACAAACAACCCGTGCGGTGACAGTGACACTGGAGATGAGAGCAGAATGGCTCTAAACCCTCACCTTGCCCCGGGGCCCGGGACATAGTCATACTTCAGTGCACAGAAGAAACATAGAACTATAGTTTCCCCCACAAATGCACCAACACACACCCTTCTGGAACTAGCAGGAGAGACCACCAGTGCCTGGTGTAAGATGAGCTACTTGAGGCAGGTTCTCACACTCCTCCCAGGGGGAGAAGACGCCACTTCCCTCAGCCTTGGTGGAAGACAGAGATAATCCCTGTCAAGCGCTGGGCACCAGGCCTGGCTTATGGTAAAAGATTAATTATCACCATCTTTTTAGGGGGTCAAATATAATGTTGCCAAGGGACCTGTGTTATACCCCTCTAGCTCTGGATTTCACCTGCTACCGGGGAGTAGTGAGTGGATTTTCACTGGCCCCAAACCGTACCGTACAGGGGAAAATATACAAAGAATAAAGAGCTAAAGAGCTCACAAACCCCTACACAAATCAAGAAAATTCAAATGTTGTGACCGAGCAGCCACGCTGAGAGATGGATGCAGCACCCTTCACTCAGCTTCCGCTGCGAAGGGCGTCTGTCAGAGTGAGCAGCGACACTGGAGGTGTCCAGACCCACATCGGATGTGGAACAAGGCCAGGTCCTCACCGGATTCCTTTGGGGTCCCCCTACGGGTCAGCACTATGGGACAGGAGCAGAAGTATCACCTTCCAGGACAGGAAGCTTTATTTCTTCAGTCAGTAAATAGCATTGTGTGGGATCTCTTGCAGGCTCGTCTTAGGTTTTCAGGCAGGATTCATTCTCAAGGAAGAGGGTAAGAGAAAATTGGCTAAGGCGTTTACCCGCAAGTATCGATTACTAACAGGAAGCCTTAAGATGTAGCAAAAAACTATTTTAACTCTATTAAAGTTAACTTTTATATTGGAAGACTGTACATTTAATCTGTTGCACATCTTTTTTTTTTTTAAGATTTCAGTTATTTATTTATTTGGGAGAGAGCGCACACAGGCAGGGGAAGCAGCAGAGGGAGAGGGAAAAGCAGGCTCCCCACTGAACAGGGAGCCCAATGAGGGACTCGATCCTAGGACTCTGGGATCATGACTTGAGCTGAAGGCAGACGCTTCACTGACTGAGCCACCCTGGTGCCCCAAAAGTATGTTCTTAATCTTACCTAATGATTCAAGTTTTGGGCCAGAGACACACATAAGCAGGTTCAATGAGAAGTCCATAAAATGAGTAATAAAGTTTCTTTGAAAATCAAGGACAAACTATCACATTTTCCTTGAAAGTGGAATTACTAGTTTTTCTCCAAGGGGAGAAGTATTTGGCTGGTCATGCAATCACTGTCTTACTGTCTAGCAATTCATTCATAGGGTCAAATGGTTCATGAAAGTATGCAGTTTCCAGGACTGGCATGGACAGTGCCCATTCTTCATTAGGGAGAAAACTCTATGCTCTCTACTACCACTATTCCATAATGCCTCCCCTCCCCAGAGTTTCCGCACTCTTAAAAGAACCCTAATTTTACTCAAACATTCACGTTTCTCCAACATGATCCAAGCTGAGGTATCCCACTCAGTTCCCAGAGTATATACTCATTACTCTAAGATAATTAGCACATTCACACTCCTCTGATGACGTTTACTGATCCAACAGCTGTTCTTTCTACCTCTTTCCTCAACAGGGAAGCATGTGGCCTCAGTGGTCACTGGCATTCATCTCGTGGCCATGAGAATAACCAGACTTGGGAAGCTGTCAATACTAAGGCAGAGTGGTAAACATGGAAGGATCCTGGGTGCCTGACAATATCATTGACCTCCTATTTCTTTTTTTTTTCTTTTTTTCTTTTTTAAGAGAGGGAGAGAGGGAGGCCAAAGGGCAGGAAAGAGAATCTTGAGCAGAGTCCCCGCTGAGTACCAAGCCTGACACGGGGCTCCATCCCATAAGCCTGAGATCATGACCTGAACCGAACTCAAGAGTCAGATGCTTAACTGACTGAGTCGCCCAGGCGCCCCTTATTGAGCTCCTGATTGTACCGCCTTGGAGCCTACTCTATGTCTGGAAAATACATTTTGTTACTGAATAAGAAGGTTTGACTGAGGGAGTCTGTTACCTTCAATGAAAAGTATCTCATCATTTCTCTGGAGAGACATTACACAAGGTGTACAAAACCTGCATTCAATTTAAGACAAGAGGGAGGATGGATGTGGAGAGGTAGCATTCTACTTCCAATGCCCCGGACTGACATTTCATTATAATTGGAGAGCATCATCTAAAACCAAGAATGCTATAGGGAGGTCAAATTTAGCAAAGATAGACTCCTGTAGAAAATATCATCTTCATAACTACAAGAGTGATTGTTTGTTAGTATTATTTCTTCATCATAAATAATGGCATTAGGTATAACATCTCCTCAATAAATATGCCTTTGATTCTGAGTACCCCGAAATATGTAAATATAGCCCTCAAATTAGGAATTACGCTATAAGAAGTCACACAAAAACATTGTCTGATTTCATTTAGTTTGCTGCATTCTCTCAAATTTTCACCTAAATACATCTATTAGCAGTCTACAATCTTAATTTCTTAAGAAGTGGGAATAGCAGCAATCTCTTAAAATTTCATTAGAATGCAGGCAGCATTAAAGTAATTAAACAGGTAACATATATTTTGTTCCTAAAAGACAGAATACAAAACACAACCACAGACCATTTAAAAAAACGAACAACATAGATTTATGTGCTTACTTCAAAGGCTATATATCCTGATCTTTTTTTCTGAACCCAATTCCATGCTGATCTAAAATATGAAATAAATCACCAGAGAACAGAATTCTGCAATGATCACCAAATACCATCTTAGAATTCAGTCTCCCTTTGTCAGATTCAATTTAGACCAAACACAAAGCATGCATGGAAGTGACAGCTATTGGAAACACCGCACTCAAAGCAAGCTAACAGGCATGAGATGATCAAGCACCAGTTGCTAACACCAACTGGTTTTCCATAGAACAAGGGAAGTTAAATAGGGCTGAGGATTAAAAGCCTGGAATTGTCATCTAATACACGAATGTGATCTGTACCCATGACAATGGCCACAGGAACCATCGACATCTTTCTGGCTGAAATCAAGGGCAATCTCTAGAACTCAATTATGGACACCCCACAATATGACAGGCTTCCAAACTGTCCTGTGGTATGGCTTTCGTCACATTGTACTGAAATTGTTGACTTACCTGTTGTTCCCATTGGCTTAAAACCCTAAGACAAGGAACTGTCTTTTCTCTTTGTAACCATGGGATGGAGTAGACTGTCACAAAGTAGGTGCTCAATGAACAAACAGAAAGTAAGGATTGCACAGAGTCACTAAAGCGCGTATCAAGGGTAAGGCTATTTCTCTTCCTTGCCTGTTTTTATACCGTTTGCTTTTTCCAAATGAGATTAACTCTGGGATTGTCACTCTGGCTTCCTAACGCTCCTGGGTAACCACAAAGGTGATTATGCTCTGCTCAATACTTCAAAGAGCCTATCAGAAGCTACATATTTACTTTCAATTAAATATCCCATTGCTGACTACATATCCTGTAGCTTTGCTCTAGGCTAGGATTATATCAACTGAGCATAGTGAGTTCAACCCGTGCCTCTCAGAAGTCCCGATTAACAGTTACCTACAAATGAGTCAGAAAAAAATGGACAATGGGTCATTACCCAGAAAATACACTTCTGTAGGCAATAATATTTCAATACATGGGGTTCATGTAGCAGAGAAAGACAATAAAAAGTCTCCACTGATAAAAATACTTGAAATCCTTGGATTATTATTCAAGTCAGCAAGGAGTTTGCTACATGTAAGAAACAATTTGGTATTCCTTCATTAGAAAGCTTTATATTCTAAGATTTCACTTATTTTAAAGTTTTCTGCCTTAGATCCAGCATCCAAGTCTTTACTCTCTGGTTACTATATCCCACCAATAAGTACTAATTCTTACTGTGTTTTGAAGTCACCAAAAGGAACCATTGGAGAGGTGGACTAATGAGCGCACCTGTTAGTGTGTAACAAACTATTAAAATAAGAAAGTCTTGTTATTTGTGTATATGCATTTACAAGCAAATTGAAGAAATCCCAGTGCTCTTATTGTGCATGAATTTGGTAGACCAATTAGTATGAAATGCAATTTGCACTAATTCATCGGGGGCAAAGGCAGCATGAAATTATCTTGACTTGTTAATTCAGCTTTTATAGTAAATTGCTCATATTGAGTATTTTTCCCAGTGGGGCTCCTTGTCACGGGGAGTACAGACATAGACAATCTAGGCAGCAACATCATGAACTTTCTCTTCAAATCCCATTTTATACTCCATTTCAAAGATGGTGGAAAAAAGGGGGACAGTTTGTACCCGCATCTCTCATTCACCAATAATAAAAAGAGAGCGCCCCTTCCTAGTATGATATCATCATTGTCGTCATCCTGGAAATTACTGCTCATGGGCTTTTGACCCTAACTGGCTACGTTAGAATCACCACCTATGCAGAGCATTTGAGATTTGGGGGGATTTACATTGCGCCTGGTTTCCTGATGTTCTAATCTTAAGTGTGTCCAAAGGGTAGAAATGGTCAGAGGAAAGAGCAGTTAACTTTAGACAGACAAATTTATTGCCAGCAAACATTAGACTTCTTTTAGTATCAAAAAACCTCTACCAGTTGATTCTCAGTGAGTTGCTAGGTATGGCAGAAGGAATACCTGGCGACTTAAGAGGAACACTCACTGGTAGTAGCAAGACTTGGTCTTCACTTTGGTTCCGCTGTACCTGGCTGAGTGACCTGAAGAAGGCACAACCCTGCTTTGTTTATTTAACCAACAAATAATGGCTTTGTCTACTGAAGGCAACCTTATACTAGGGTGCTAGATGGGAATAATGTACATTGCCTGCATACTTCGTAGATTTTTGTGGAAATTTACGTGAAAATAACTCATAAACTATACATTTTCTAAACATATATTATTACTGCCCATTTTAAAGCAAATATGCAGGCGAGATATCTCCTGAATGAAGTATGATATATTACTGAATGTGCTTTTACACCAAGAAATTATAAGATGGAAATGGTAGAAAAATCTATCAGCATTTTTCACAGATATTTGACTTAAGTTACTGACTTCATATATATACTGGGCAGGCAAAACTGCAGACAGCCTTCTGCGCTCAGAGCCCCATTCTTTTTTTTTTTTTTTTTAAGATTTTATTTATTTATTTGACAGAGAGAGACAGCCAGTGAGAGAAGGAACGCAAGCAGGGGGAGTGGGAGAGGAAGAAGCAGGCTCCCAGCAGAGCAGGGAGACCAATGCAGGGCTCGATCCATCACGCTCTGAGCGTAAGGCAGACGCTTAACGACTGAGCCACCCAGGCGCCCCTCAGAGTCCCGTTCTAACAGAAATGACCGTGTGCAGCTGACCATACAGATGAGGGAGCATAAGAGCATCTGTTCCAAAGTAGCCAATCTGTAGGGAACAACAGAGATAATATCCTCTCCTCAGAACCTGGGTTGGAGATACGGTGAATCAAGTCAGGAAATTGCAGGGACAGAAGAAGGAAAGATACACCAGAAAGAGTCCAGACAACAGGAGAATTGACTTGTTGCAGAAACAAGTTCTCATGTTGACAAAATTAAGGAGGTAACACGGAAGCCAGTGTCGTGGTGAATTTTGCATAAATGTCGAATTCATAAACCAGCTCAGACTCCTTGAAGCCCTCCTATAAAGTGGTTTCTCTTTTTCCTATGAAGTCCAGTTTAGTCCCTATCCCTGGGTTCCTACTCAGTATGGTCTGAGGGTAATGCTTATTCTCACACGGGTTCTCATGGACAATCCCCTCCCGACTTTTAATCAAATGACTGAACTTACTGCAACCCAAAGGAATCTAATACAGGTGAACACCATACAATGGACTTGAAACACTTGATTCTACATAACCTAAAGCTGTCTTGCTTTAGGACAAAAAGCAGTAAGTATACTTGCTTTTTTTTCTTTCTTTCTTTTTTCCTTTTTTTTTTCCCATCATGCAAAGCTATTTTGACTCTCTGACTTTAGTACCTGTTGTATTATTTGAGATCTTTGCTAGTCCTATTGTGTAATATAAATAAAATCCCTTTTAGGTAATAGCGAGTAAGAAAGTGAGTAGGAGGAAAATTAGGTCTATACATAACACTGTAAAATTTAAATAGAGCAAAAAATCAAGTCAAGTGTGATGAGTCAGACTTGGATGAAGATTTAGGAGGCAGTCCAGGAACTTCGACTGCAAACAACTTCTCGATCCTTTATTCTAATGCTTTATTTCACTTAGACTCATGTTTCTCCAAGTTTTAACTGTGTCTCTTAGAAAGTTTGCTCACCTCTTGTCCTTTTTGGGGTGTTTCTCGTTCTAAAGAGGTGAAAAAAATTGCAATGTTTGTCTTAAATCTCTTCAAACTTTTCTCTGTAGGACTGTTTTTTTTCCTAATACTAAATGAGAATCTCCTTGTAAAGCGGGTTGGACACAACCACTCCCCTCTTGTGCACAACCATAGAGACGGATCCCCCATCTCCTGTTGCCCGTCCCACGTATACGCGTTAGGAGTCCTCGCCTCACTCCGGGATGAGACGTGGTATTACCACTGAGCTGGGACTTCAGACTGAAATGGGAAGGGCCTCTAGACTGCAAACGTGTCACCCTCATCCCTGCCTTCTCTCCGGTCTCTAGCAACTGCTACGCCCTCCTTGGAATGCTCTTGTTCCTCTAAATCATTGTGCGCTGGTCCCTACTGAATGTCAGGTAGGAATCTACCATGTTGAATCGGTTGGGATTATAACATAACATGAAATGAGCTATAGACAGACAGACTGTGAGGTCTGAGAACAGGGATTTAGCTCTCTGGCCATGACACCACCTAGGGAAGGCAAGGCAGAGTGGGAGTATGGAGGTGTCAGACTTCAGCAGGTGCACCACGAGGGGGGTCAGAAGAGAAGGGCATGACCGATAGCAAGCTTTTCCTCAGTGTCTTCTGCCTGTGTCACATACAGCCTTTGCTCAGCCACGGGATGATGAAAATAACTTTCTGTTTTTATAATATTAAATTTGAAAAGAATAACATAGCTTCCTCTCTCTAACAATCCAATGAAGATAGACATTTAGGAAAATTATTCATTGAAATGCATAGCTTTAAAAATAAACAAATGACAGACATACCATCTATAAAATTCTTTTAAATACATGTCTCCCTTAGTCACCTTTTTCCTAATTCCTTTACTCCCTTAATTGACTCCAAGGCTACCTGAACACTAGAAGATGTATTTGAAGCTATACACTTTGATTGTAAAATATGGATATTTTATGGAAATTAGTTTGAGTTTCCACCAAGCTCATGGAGCAGAGACTCTTTGGATGAATGGATATTTTGAATTAGCTAATGGAAAAGGGTTCTGAGATGATTTTTTTTTTCTTCAATAAGCTGCAAGCAGGTCTACGTGAGATATAAAGTCAAGGACTGGGGACAGTGGCTTTCCACCTTCTTAATGTGGATAAAGTGTTCCCCCTGACTCCCACCCACCCCAGCAGATTGTCTTAGTCACAGCTCTTCAGGCGTACGTGTTTAATGAGGCTTTAGACCCTGTCCACGGTTCTCTATGGACTAAAACGGCATTACGTTTTTCTCAGAGAAAAATTCTTCAGTTATTTTCCTGGGCATCTCAATGCATCCAGTTAGGTGTTATCTGAAGTTAGATCACTTTAATGAAATGAGGAGACATGCATTGCTTTGGCTCAGAAGTGATTTGTTTTAGCAATTTCTTTTCTTAGTAGAGTATTATGCCTGGCTCATGACCTGAAAGAGACTTTGCAATTCAAATTCACATGGCTTTGAATCTTTGCATATTCATGTATGTTTAACATGCATTATTATAGTCGCAAGTACTTTGAAATGAAATAAACATTTGGAAATTTGTAGGCATACAAACTGTGAATAAAAATACAGTCTTACCATGGATTGAATTGAACTGGGAAGAGAGAGATGATTTTAAAAGATTGAATGATTAGAAGCGGGTTTGGCAAAGTCAAAATCCTGCTCACCAGTTTTGTACGGTCAGTACTTAGAACAACCTCTTAGAGACACATAGGAGTAAGAGGTCCAAACTCCCGCTTATAGAACAAGTGAGTCATGGGGAAGGAATGTACAGCATAGAGAATACAGTCAATAACACGGTAATAACTTTGTGTGCTGACAGCGGCAGAGACGCTCATGTGGGGATCATTTCATCTGTATAAACATTTTGCATTGCTGTAACGTACACTTGAAACTAACGGGATCTTGGATGTCAACTATACTTCAATAAAAGATAAACAAAAACAAACAACAGCAAAAAACAACACCAAAAAAGCACATGGTTGACAGTTATAAACCCTTGAGAGTTAAGAATAGTTCAGGCCATCAGTGGGAAACACCAGAAAGTGACAGGTTTCCTTTCTTACAGCTTCTTGGTATAGAAAAATATCTTTAATCCGAAATAGTAAGATGAAGACTAATGCCACAAAATTGGGCAGAACGAATGGCAACTATGTCCAAAAAGCCAATAAATAATTGCCCTAAGACCGATGGTGTTCCTATGAAATTGTCATAAAGCCCAGCTCTAGCAGCAAAGGCTTTTCTTCCCTTTCAAAGTAAATAAAGCATTTGCGCATGCTGCTGATCAAGTGTGAACTGGGGCAACTTCCCTGCAAGATAAAAGCCTAAAAATGTGATAACTTGTTGTCTCAGCAAGGGTTCTAGGAATTTATCCTTAAGAAATAACGACAGATGACCAGAGACTATGCAGCAAGAATATTCTTCATAATTTTTTTAATTATGAAAAAATGTTCAACATCAGTAGCCATCAGGGAAATTCAAACCAAAACCACATCGAGATACCACCTTACACCAGCTAGAATGGCAAAAATTGACAAGGCAAGAAACAACAAATGTGGGAGAGGATGTGGAGAAAGGGGAACCCTCTTACACTGTTGGTGGGAATGCAAGTTGGTACAGCCACTTTGGAAAACAGTGTGGAGGTTCCTCAAAAAGTTAAAAATTGAGCTACCCTATGACCCAGCAATTGCATTACTGGGTATTTACCCCACAGATACAGATGTAGTGAAGAGAAGGGCCATATACACCCCAATGTTCATAGCAGCGATGTCCACAATAGCCAAACTGTGGAAGGAGCCGAGATGCCCTTCAACAGATGAATGGATAAAGAAGATGTGGTCCATATATACGATAGAATATTACTCAGCCATCAGAAAGAACAATTACCCAACATTTGCATCAGTATGGATGGAACTGGAGGGGATTATGCTAAATGAAATAAGTCAACACAGAAAGACAATTATTATATGGTTTCACTTATTTGCGGAACATAAGGAATAGCAGGGAGGACATTAGGAGAAGGAAGGGGAAAATTAAGGGGGGAAATCAGAGGGAGGAGACGAATGATGAGAGACTATGGACTCCGGGTTTTAGAGGGGAGGGGGTGGGGGGATGCGTTAGCCTGGTGAAGGATATTAAGGAGGGCATGTATAGCATGGAGCACTGGGTGTTATGTGCAAACAATGAATCATGGAACTTTACATCAAAAACTAATGATGTACTGTATGGTAACTAACATAACATAATAAAAATAAATTTAAAAAAAATAATAAATAAATAAATAAAAAACTGGAAAAAATTCTAAATGTTCAACAATGTTACTTAAGCCATGGTACAGTCATCATATGAGATTCTCTATAGCCTTTAGAATGATGATTCAGAAGAATGTTTAATTATATGGGAAGATGCCGAATGTACACTTTACACGAAAATATCATCTTGTAAATCAGCAGATGCCCTATGAACCCACTCCATGGAAATGAGCACATACACAAGTATATATTCCAGAGGGGGGTGGAGGGAATAAAGATGGAAAGCGTGGACACCAAAATGTTCACAACAGTCACCCACAGGTACTGGGGTCTTACGAGATTTTAATTTATTTTTCCTTTGTTTTCCAAATTTGCCACAGTGAATGCATAATGCGTTTCTAATAAAAAATTTGAATTACTTTAAAAATAGTAAAAAAGTCAGGGGAAAAAAAGCTGGAGACTTGGAGGACTTGTTGCAAACTGCATGATTCCTGAAATAAATATTTCGCGATGAGCTATGCTTTATTTTGCTTTTGTTTCTCTGAAACATCAGCGTTTTTGCCCTTTCTGATGAACCTCTCTGGAGGGCAGTTTGAAAATACACAGCTCTCTTGGTGGGGATGACACGATGTTCCAAACCCGTGAGTCAGACTTCCCTTTGGCCATTCATGGCAAGTACTTCACGAGCTCTAACAGCTCACTTGAGTCTCTTGCTAAGTGAAGAAGGCCAAATAAATGATATTTCTTGTATATAGACAAGTATTAAGACTCTTAAAGGTTTATGGAAAATAGAGCTTAAAGTGAAACTATGGTAAAATTTAAGACCACTTAGAGACCCTCCCGTGCCCTGACTGAGGGAATACTTGGATGTGCCAGTGGAGTCGATCGAGGCTACTCAGGGCTTCACAGTATGGCATGTTCTCAAGTCGCTGCAGAGATCTCGAGTGGCCAGTCCGTGCAGATCGTCTTACAAAGGAAGAGCAGGGACCAGCGTCTGTGCTCCAGGAAGTATTTCAGTCTCAGGTCATGCGTCTCACTGTACATTCTAACTGGACCACAGAATCACGCATCAGGTACCTACAGGTTCACTGCATGTGTCTGAAATGGGGAAGCTCGTGATCAGTTCCTCGGAGCTGGAGAACCGAGAGCCTTGCCTATGCGGTTGCCTTGAGCAGCAATGCTATGTGTAAGCAAGTCATTACTCACCGTCTGAGGGGCTTCTGCCAGGCATGGATCTGGCTGCTGCCTCCGGGCTCTGGCTCCATGGACGTAGAGAAAGGCTAGGTGGCTTGTTTCCACTTCTTCCCTCCCACCAGGTGCCGCCTCAGTGTGCAGAATGCCTGGCCTAGAAATCCTGTTTTTGTTTTTGTTTTTTTTTCCTAAGCTTAATCATTTGTTTTGGCCAAGCCCTGGCAGCCAGCAATCCCAGAGTTTCCATCTACTCTGCCCCATTCTCACCTTGCCTCCTACCCCCAAGTGCCCACTCTGAGTTTCTTTGCCCTAGGATGTTGAAAGTACACAACATCTCTTTCAACAGAAAAGCAAACCAAGTCAGTCTCCTTGTCCGGGACGACTGTGACACCAGCAGCTGCATTCAAAACACTGTCTGGGGGGACTTTGAGGCTGCAGGCTTCATAGAAACCGAGGTCATGATCAATGAGCATTGTGTGCCACCGGGGGCGGGGAGAGGTGAGAGCCTGTCCTCTCTGTCCAACAGCCAGCAGCCAGTCTCTGCTTCCACACCCAGAATTTAAATAATTTGAAAACAATTTTTTAATTCAGTTACATTGCAATTTCTCTCTTGATTGGTTTTTGGTATTCTAACCATATTCCTTCCCACTCTTTATTTCAAATATAACTTGGCTACGTTATGGATTAAATATGGGGAAATCAAACCACCTAACAACCATCTAACATTATTTCTGTGGGAAAGCGCATTTGAAATTCTGAGCCATTGATTTTCACAAATGAATTCTTGGAACCTAATCCAGCCATAAAGAGAGGCCTGCACCCACTCCGTTTGTAACCAGCCACAGTTGTAGGCAAACGTTAGCTGCTCACTTAGCCTTGTTGAATGACGTTGAATTCAACTGAAGTCAGACACTCCTTTAAAGTAAGGTAACATCTCTCAGTGCTGGGGAATTTCCTCATTCCATTTTGTCATTCCAGCTTCCTAGTAGTCTCAAATCAACTCCCGGCTCACACTCAAAAGCCGTCAACAGTTCACTCTAACTTTTCATCTTATTTTGGAAGATCACACAGAAGGAAGTAGACTAGAAGTGAACGTCTTATCTATGGAGGGAGGCAAGCAGGTCTGAGGTGTAAGCTGTCCCGTGAAACTGGGTGTGATTTGCTGTGGGTAAAAACCAGAAGTGGCTAGAGATTTGAGCTGGTGGAACCAGGGAAGCAGCGAGGGTGTAAGAGCGTGACAGGCTCATCCTAGCAAGAGCCACACATCTTCATTCTTTTCTTGCTCCCTTTGTGTGACTGAGTTTCCTACTTTTATTTATTTCCTTCCTGTCCCTTACCACTTCTTTCTTCTCCTCGCTTCTTTCCTAATTTTTCCTCTCTCTTTCCTTCTTTGTTTCTTGCTTTCATCTCCCACTTCTTCCATTTCTTATCTCTTATGGTCGCCTCCCCATCCCCTGTAGACCCTTGTCCCCTGCCTTGTGCTCAATATGAGATACATTTCTTTCTTCTTTTTTTCTTTGGGGGGGGATGGGCAGAGGGAAAGGGAGAGGCAGAGAACCTCAAGCGGACTCCGTGCTGAGTGCAGAGCCTGATGCAGGGCTTAATCTCACTCCCCTGAGATCATGAACTGAGCCGAAATGAAGAATCAGACACTTAACCGACTGAGCCACACAGATGTCGCAAATCTGAGAAATATTTTGAGCACATCAACGTTGTGGATAAAGACAAGCAAAGCAGAAAATTACGACTACCAATGTCAAACACTGCTCTGAGTAAGCTGTACAAACGGAGACCAAAGAGATCAAAAAGGAAATCTCTGCCCAAACTAGCAGAACTGTATCTTTGCTCTCCCATGATTCTCAAACGTTCAGACCTGGCTGCAGTCTGCAGTTACATATGCCTTTCCTGCTCCTCTCTTTATTTTCTCAAAACCCTCTATTATTAGCTTACCTCTCCGAGGTCCAATTGTAACCTGTCTGCTCTGTTCTCCATTCAGTGACACGCAAGACCATACCCATCAGCACCTCTCATGAAAGCACCCTGCACGAAAGGACTATATTTCAAGGTATACTTACAACTACAAATCACAACCCTTCAATTCATGGCAAACATGGGACTCTGCAATCTGTGCACGGTGCATTCTAATTTCACTCATTTACCTGAAAATTGTATAATGATCACTTTTGCCAAGAAATTTTTCCAAAATCATAGTCGTCAAGGTTCCTATTTCTATCACCATGATTTAGTAAAATGTACCTTAGATATCAGAAAAGAGAAACATTTTAATGCTTAGAATATTCTAAAATGTATGATATTCTTGCTTCATTAAGTTTTTCATGAACGAATTTTCCAGTGTGAAAATTTTTTTTTTTCCCAAATGGCATTTGTTAGTGAACTTGGTCAGATTTTATGTGGTATATCCTCGTAGAGATTTAATTTTTTGTAAGGGCTCAAGAGATAAGCAAGTGAAGTCAAACATTTGTTATAAGAGGTAACTGATTTATGTTTTCACAGATGATAGAAGTACTACTTTATTTTATTTTATTTTATTTTTTTAAAGATTTTTATTTATTTATTTGACAGAGATAGAGACAGCCAGCGAGAGAGGGAACACAAGCAGGGGGAGTGGGAGAGGAAGAAGCAGGCTCTTTAGTGGAGGAGCCTGATGTGGGGCTCGATCCAATAATGCCAGGATCACACCCTGAGCCGAAGGCAGACGCTTAACCGCTGTGCCACCCAGGCGCCCCAGAAGTACGACTTTAAGAGACATGTGTATACCGCACATTTGCCAAGCCGACTGCTACTATAGAAATAAAAAGGACTGATTTCCATTAGCTGACCGTGCCATGAATTTTTATTTCTTGTTTATTCTTTAGAAGGACAGAGAACAATTCAAAAAGTGCTCCTTCTTCTATGTGTTGGGCGTGTTTGCACTTAGCGGGGCTCCTTTGGCCAATGAGGGTCGTGAGACATTCTCAGGAGCAGAGCTACTCGAGGTGAAGTTCACAGCTGTGAGCACCAATGTCAACCAAGAATCTGTTAGAGATGCAGGTTCTTGGATCCACCCCAGACCTACTGAATGAGATACAGTGGCACATCGGGCCAAAAATATGTATTTCAATTCTGAAACTCTGAAGCCCACCGAAGTCTGGGAACCACGGGGTAGCTCTGACTTTTCCTTCTGCTTTTGTGGAGCAGTTCCTCATAAACTTCACATGCCCTCCCAGGGAGACAAGTTTAATTTAGAATCCCAAATCAGATTGGCTCTTTTATTGTTCTATAGAGATCCTGGGGAAAATTTACCATTCCTTAATGTCTCTGAAGGAAAATAACCTATATGTGAAATACCTGATATTTATTAAAGGAAGGTTTAAAAAATATATTCATTTAATTTTTACTAATGGCCCCAGAAATGATTTAGTGATTAAAGAAACTAATAGTTATAAATAGCTCTTTTTTGATAAAGAGAGCTGCTTGGAATTTCCCCAGGGAAACTAGTTAAAAGCACTGAGGAAAGTATTTTAATACAGATATCTAAGAATCATAAAAACTTGGACAGCTTGAATAAATAGCAAACTATTTTGGTAAGTAATATTTTAGAAACATTTAAAAATTCAGCTTTATTTTTAGATTCCTGGGGCTGGGAAAATCTCCTTTTACATAACATAGCAAAAATAACAGAGCAAAAATATATAAAGATGGCCAATGTAATAATAAGTTGACTAGCCAAAAAGCACTGAGGAACTCAACTCTGACAGGTCCAGACTGAGGTTTTAAAATTTGAGGGGATTAAGAAAACTATCAGGAAATAACTTTTTGCTGACTCCAAGCACATATGTATATACTTGTTTGTTTCTCCCTTAATAGAAAAGGTGAATACGTGGACAGCCCCAGTGTGAGGTCTTCACTTACATGACCTCTGAGGCACCCCGATTCCCTACTCCTTGCTTGAATGAGGGCCACTTAGCCACCAGGTTCCCATTTGAAGGAACACAACCAGTGGACTTTTAGAAACCCAGGAAAAGGTCCAGAATGCTTTTATGTATTTATTTATTTATTTAAGATTTTATTTACTTATTATTAGAGAGAGAGAGCACGAGCAGGGGGAGTGGCGGGGGGAGAGGGAGAAGCAGACTCCCCGCTGATCAGGGAGCCTGACGTGGGGCTCAATCCCCATGACCTGAGCCGAAGGCAGACGTTTCACTGACTGAGCACCCCCCAGGCACCCCCCAGAATGCTTCCATACAAATGTTCTGGATGAACAGGGAAGGGCGTGGGCACTCATGCTGAGTGGTTCAGACAGCCAGCCTGTGCCAAACAGCTTTCCCTCGAGACACTGCACAAGTTTGCTCTCACACCCACCACGTACGCGCTGGGTGATCATGGGCACGCAGCCTCTCCGGACCTTTGTTTCTTCACCTAAAACTGGAGCTGATAATACTACTATTGTCTACCTTGTAGTTGTACTGTGAAGACTACTGAGTTAATTCATAAAGCACGTGGAATAGTGCCTGGCATATAGCAAGCACACCACCTCTGCTCTTTCTATTGTCCTCTCAGAAATTAAGAAAAGCGACTACTGGGTATTTACCCCAAAGATACAGATGTAGTGAAGAGAAGGGCCATATGCACCCCAATGTTCATA